>NC_136412.1:86313780-86816280 GCF_051521515.1 Lactuca serriola
AACCCGAGCGTTCGGTTGGTTTCGGTTCAAGAAAATTTTGAAAAACCGAACCCGAACGTTCGGTTGGTTTCGGTTCAAGAAAATTTTGAAAAACCGAACCCGAACCTTCGGTAGGTCTCGGTTTTGGAAAATTTTGAGAAACCGAACCCGAACCTTCGATAGGTTTCGGTT
Source organism: Lactuca serriola (assembly GCF_051521515.1). NCBI lineage: Eukaryota > Viridiplantae > Streptophyta > Magnoliopsida > Asterales > Asteraceae > Lactuca > Lactuca serriola. The sequence continues at coordinate 86,313,952 of NC_136412.1, forward strand.
TTGGAAAATTTTAGAAAACCAAGGAATTTAGACATGCAATCAGAAAATACTTTTAACAATAAGAGAAACAACTTTGTACAAGAAATATACAACTAAGAAAACTACCTTTGTGGTAATGAGCGAGTCAGATGATTTAACCGAAGCTGAACGTTCGGTCAATTTCGCTTCTTACGTTTGAGGTTGAGAGGTAGTTTGAGGTACTGACTCTGATTCCATCATACCTAGCCCTTGCAATATTCTGTTGAATGACGCTTCAGGAAGAGCTTCGGTAAAGACGTCAGCCAATTGATCAGTGGTTCTTACAAAGTGTACTTCGACGTTTCCATCTTCCACGTGATCTTTGATGAAGTGATACCTCAGTGCTATGTGTTTGGTTTTAGAGTGTTGCATTGGGTTATGACAGATCCTAATTGCACTTTCAGAGTCACAATATAGTGGGATCTTCTTCATATTGAGTCCATAGTCTCGAAGTTGACTCTGGATCCAAATCACTTGAGAGGTGCAGGATGCAGCGGCTATGTATTCCGCTTCGGCAGTAGACAACGACACGCACGTTTGTTTCTTGGATTGCCAGCTAACCAACTTCCCGTCAAGGAATTCACAGCCGCCAGTGGTGCTTTTTCTGTCGAGTCCACATCCTCCAAGGTCAGCATATGAATAGGCTTGAAGGAAGAAGCCTGAGTTGGAAGGATACCATAGACCTAAGGAGGCAGTTCGCTTGAGATAACGTAAAATGTTCTTCACTGCAAGCATGTGAGGTTCACGTGGGTTTGCCTAAAATCTAGCACAGTAACACACAGAAAACATGATGTCAGGCCTGCTAGCAGTAAGATACATTAATGAGCCTATCATTTGACGATAGAGCGTGATATCAACAGCCGGTTTGTCTAGAGATGGAGTTAGCTTGGTGTCGAATGCCATTGGGACTTTGACTTTGGAGTCTCCCATCATACCAAACTTTGCTAGGAGAGTCTTCGTGTAAGCTTCCTGATTGATAAAGATGCCTTCGGGTCCCTGTCTAATATTTAAACCAAGGAAAAAGTTAATAGGACCCATTGAGCTCATTTCAAATTTAGTCTCCATTAGCTTTCTGAATTCAGCTGTTAGGCTGGGATTCGTTGAGCCAAAGATGATGTCATCGACATAAATTTGAACTATCATAAGGTGGTTACCTTCCTTTTTGCGAAAGAAGGTTGGGTCAACCGAACCTTGTTTGAATTTAGACATCTTTAAGAATTTAGTTAGCGTTTCATACCAGGCTCTTGGAGCTTGTTTGAGGCCATACACAGCTTTATCCAGAATGTAGCAATGATTTGGATATTTTTCGTTCACGAACCCAAGAGGTTGCTCCACATACACGGTTTCTTCGAGTTCTCCATTAAGAAATGCACACTTGACGTCCATTTGGAAAACTTCAAAGTTTTTGTGGGCAGCGTAAGCAAGAAATATTCTTATAGATTTCAGCCTAGCTACAGGAGCGAAAGTCTCTTCATAATCAATCCCTTCCTCCTGACAATATCCCTTTACTACCAGACGAGCTTTGTTTCTTATAACATTCCCTTCCTTGTCCATTTTATTCCTGAAGACCCATTTGAGACCAACAACCGAGGCATCTGGAGGAATTGGAATGAGGCGCCAGACTTTGTTCCTTTCAAATTCGTTCAGTTCGTCTTGCATTGCTTGAACCCAATCGGAGTGATCGAGAGCAGTGTTAACTGTCTTCGGTTCAACTTTTGAGACGAATGAGTTAAACATACAAAACTCAACTTTGGAAAATAAGGATGTCTGTTTTGCCTTGAGTTGTGATCGGGTCAGGACCTTTTCAGAGACATCACCAACCACTTGAGAGATAGGATGATATCTGGTCCATTTGATAAGAGGAGGGTAGTTTGGATCAAAGGTGGGGTCCAGTTCAGCGTTGATCATTTCTTCTGGCTCGGATTGGCTTTCGTAGTCGAGCGTCATATCAGCTTGCTCCCCCTCGATAGATGAGCTTTCTGGAATGTTTGGAGAAACTTGAGGTCCAGAGGTTTCTTGTGGTGCTTGGTATTCAGGCGTTGATGCACCTAAGGTTGGTGAAGCACTTTCGGTTGGAGAAGTACTTTCGGTAGCAGTTGTAAAGCTTGGCTCCCCCTCAACATGTGATCTTGGCTCCCCCTCGACTGAAGCATCGTTGGATGGAGGTTCATCAGAATTCGATCCCCCTTCGTTCATTCTCCTGGCAGCTTCTTCGACAATTTGCTTCATATGGTCTACCTTGTTGTCTGCTGCGCCTGCTTCTGAGAGAGTAGCTTTCTCTTGTTCATCAAATAGCTCCATAAACTTCTCGAATAGATTAGCGATCGAGACTGTGACCTGGCAAATTTGAGGAAAGATTTCCCCAGCGGTGTCTTCTTTGGCCTGTAGCTTTCTGACATAGCTATCGTCAAAAGTCACGTAATAGGTCTCTTCGATTTTTCTCGAACGCTTGTTTAGGACTCTGTATGCTGTGGAAGTGAGAGAGTAGCCCAGAAAGATTCCCTCGTCGGCTTTGACATCGAACTTGTTGCGGTGTTCTTTAGAGTTAAAGATGAAACACCGTGAGCCGAACACGTGGAAAAATTTCACATTGGGCTTCCTGTTGTTGAGAATCTCATAAGGTGTGAGCGTGAATCGCTTGTTGAGATAGGACCTGTTCTGTGTAAAACAAGCAGCAGAAATTGCATCAGCCCAAAAATAAAGAGGTAAGGAAGCGAAACTTAGCATAGTTCGGGCAGCTTCACACAAAGATCGGTTTCGTCTTTCGACAATTCCGTTTTGTTGAGGTGTGTAGGGAGCAGAGAAGTTGTGACTTATTCCCTTTTCTACTAGAAATTCTTCAAATTCCCTGTTCTTGAATTCCATACCATTGTCGCTCCTGATGTTGCGAACGATCTTCTTGAGTTGTACTTCAATCTGCTTGATGAACACTTTCAGCTTATGAGTCGCTTCAGATTTGAGATTTAGAAAGAACACCCATGTAAATCGTGAAAAGTCATCAACAATAACAAGAATATACTTGCTACCACAGATGCTTTCGATAGATGATGGACCACACAAATCAATATGAAGTAATTCGAGTGGTTCAACAACTTTTGTGTTAATTATAGATGGATGACTTTGACGACTCTGCTTCCCCATTTCGCATGCAGCACACAAATGATCTCTGTCGAACTTGAGCAATGGAAGGCCTCGAACATGACCTCCAGTGACAAGTTTTTTAATATCTTTAAAGTTGAGATGAGAGAGTCTTCGGTGCCACAACCAGCTTTCGTCAGATTGTGCTTTTGATAACAAGCATATAGTTGGGTTTCCTTTGATGGGTTTGAGGTTTAGAGGAAACATTTCACCCTTACGTTCAGATTTGAGAATTACTTTCTTCGTCTTCTTCTCAATAATTTCAGAACCTTCATCATCGAATGAGACTTTGAGACCTGTACCTCCAACAAGCTGAGATACACTGATGAGGTTGTGTTGTAGTCCTTCCACATATGCCACCTTCCTTATAGTAAAATCACCATTAGTTATCATTCTGTATCCTTTTATGGTGCCAAAAGAGTTGTTTCCAAACTTGACATTGCCACCATTTGAAAGAGACCTGTATTCCCTGAGCTCTTCTTTCCTCCCTGTCATGTGACGCGAGCAGCCACTATCGATGTACCATTCTTCGTCGAACTGCTCGTCACTTATAACCTGCAAAAATTAAGCAGATTTAGGAACCCAAAGTTTCTTGGGTCCACGTGAGCTTTGCATAGGAACAGGAATAGTAAGAGAGATGTCAACAAGTTATGTTCGTTTTATAAGTGTTGTTTCATCTTTCTTTTTTATGGTAAAGACTTTGATTTTATTAGGATTAGGTGCGTTCGGTTTAGACTCTGGATTGGATGCATTTACCTTCTGTTTGCCTTTTTGTTTTGCTGACAAATGAGATTTTTGAGAACGAACGGAATGAGCTTTTGAGTGAGATGGAGATGAATTGGAAGAATTAGAAGAATTAGATGAGTGAAAAGGAGTGGGCTTAGATTAAGATGACTTCTTCGCTGGAGACTCTAGGTGACCCTTTTGCTTTTGATCATTGATGGGACTGACCTTAGAGTTTTGATCTCTTTTGACTTCAGAACCGATCCTTTGCTTTCGATTGGAGTAGTTCTCTAAACCGAACCTTTGCTTTCGGTTGGTATTCTCTTCCGAACCGAACCTTGGCTTTCGGTTGTTATGGCTCTCATGCTTTTTGACAGGATTGTTCTCAAACTTCGGATTCTTGTCTTGATGTGAGAAATATGCATTCTGGGATTGCCAGAATTGTTTCCTTTCAGAGAGATTGTTCTTGTATCTCTGGTTCCTTTCACGTTTCTTATTCCTCATCTGCTTCGGTTGATGATGGATATTGGCTTTCATTTTCGGTTTCTCCTTGGCTGGTTCACTTTGGACTGTGGGAGTTTCACTTTGAACTGACGAACTAGAGGGAACATCTTCTTTTGCTGAGCTTCCATTCTCTTGAGGAATGTCTTTCGTACCATTGGTACTTGGCACATCGAAATTATCTGGCTTGTTCAAGGGTTCTGGTATGTATCTACCTTTACTAATCCATGAAGTCCTCTCTGATAAGCCTACCGTTTCATCTGCATTATCGATTGGAGCAGACCAGAAGAACTCATCGCAGCCATCAGCATTGTCTTCGTTTACAATTGCTGTGAGTTCAGCAGTCTGATGTTCGGTTACCCCAGTGACTTTGTACACTTGATTTGGAGTGGTCCTGACCTTTTGATATACAACCGTTTTCTCTGCTAAGATCGGGGACTTTTGTTGGGACAATCGAGCGAACTCCACTGAATTTTCTGAAATTAGATTCTTGTGGTTTTCAGGTTCGCTTTTCACAAATTCTGAGCAGTCAACCGTGTCCTCTACAAAAATTTCACTCATATTTTCATCCTCATTCAGCTCAGATGCATTTTCAACATCAATTTTGTTTTCTGAGCTCAAGTTGGCGTTTAAAGAGTCAAATTTTTGTATGGTTTCGGTTCTCAGTTTAAGTCTATCATTTTCATCCAAAAGGTTTTTAAGCATGTCCTTATGGTTCTTGGATTTAATGAAAGATTCTATTTTGTCCAGTCCATACATATAGGTCGGACTGACGTCATCAGATGATATCACACTCTCACAATTATAAGCTTCGGCATCAATTTCATCCTCCTTAAACTCAAGGAAGGGCAAAATCATGCGATGAATCTTTTGGCCTATTTCACAGTCCAAGTGAAGCTTAGTAATATTAGTGTAAAGACGTTTTGCAATTAAACAAAAAACATTCCGCTGTTTTAACAACTTTAAATTGTCACTTTGTAAATAAATGTTTTCATCTTTTATTTTAACTAATTCAGACTCCTTCAACTCGATCCACATGTGCCGCTCCTCACTCTTTGAAGATACCCTGCTTAATTGATCAGTTAGGTTAGAATTGGTGACTCGAGTTTGAGTTAAACTACTATCTAGATGAGAAATTCGTGAATTCACATTTTTTAGTTCTTTTTCATATGAGGATTGTGGTACTTTAAATGAAACAAAAACTGATTGTACCTTCTTGATCAGTTCATCGAGCTCATTGAACTGCACGCTGAGCGGTTTGGCCGTAAAGCACATATCCTGCTGCTCCTGCGGTTCATTGCTTCCACCATCAGTGTTGTATCCCCTCATCTGAGATACATCGGACACCATGAAGCACCTTCCTCCACTGCTCTCCTCTTTTGCCACACAAGCCTTTCCATGGGAAAGCTTCCTCACTTCATCGTCTTCTGAGTCGGTTGACCAAACTTCTACTCCACCGAACTCGTCATCAGCAGCCGAACCCTGCACAATTAGAGCATTCATGGAAGGGTTAGCGGTAGATTTCTTCTTCCTCATCTCATCAAACTTTTTCTGCAACAAAGCTTCCTCATCCTTTTCCTCATCTTTTTCAGCCATCTTTTTGAGGACACAATCCTTGCCATAGTGATTTTTCCCTCCACAGTAGTAACAGCTTACTCCAGAATCACCATCTGCCTTTGGTTCCTTCTTGGGCTCTTCAACCTTCGGTTCATTGTTAACCTTTTCTGAACTATAACTCCCCTGCCAGTTTCGGTTTTTGTTGTTGGGGAATCTCTTCTTAATGAACCTCTTGGGGTTAGACACCATCATAGCATAATCCTCAGACGTGAGGTCATAATCCTCCAAGTTGAGGTCTTCATCCTCCATCACAGCTTTACTTTTTGACAGGAGGGCCAGCAAACCTAGGCTTGAGACAACATTCTTTTCCTGCAGCACAATCTTCTCCTAAGATTTGAGAATACCCACCAGTTTCGCCAAAGAGTATGATTTAAACTGCTCATGGGCTTTAACTGTTGACACCACTGCTCTCCACTCTGACCTTAGACCATTTAAGAACGTAACCTTCTGCTCGATAAGCTTCCTTTCGATGTCATGTTTGATCATCTTGCTGAGAAGATATTTGAAGCGATCGAACGTCTGGGTCACAGTTTCTTCGGCTCCTTGCCTGAATTCTCCAAACTCAGATAAGAGCAAGGTTTGGATAGAGTGTTCAAGATCCTCGTCTGTAGAGTACAGTTCACGAAGTCTATCCCAAACTTCCTTTGCCGTCGTGCATGAGCTTACCAACCTGAAGGTGTCGGACTAAAGGGCGAATCTGATCAATTGTAACGCCTTGATATTACACTGGAATTTATCCTTTTCATCTTGCGCAATATCTTTGACATCCTTCAGTAGATCATTATACTCCTTTTGAGTTTTAATAATCCTCGACGTTGCAGAGTGAGAAAACGGTCCATTGATAATTGCTTCCCATATGAGGTATCCATTATCCTCAGATCCTATAACATAGTCTTCAAAGTGATGCGCTCAGACTTCATAATCATGGGTATATAGAATGGGAATCTTCGTGGTTGAACCAATGCTGTTGGAAATATTGATGGGATTGGATTGCGTCTCGTCCATAATGATCGAATAACCTGTTTAAAGATCAGACTTGTAATAAATCAGATTAGGGCAAAACAATAAATATCAAGATACGTCAATAATGAGATGACGGCTCAATAAATATCAGTAATTGCGGAAAAACCCTAATTGAAACCTTTTCACAGAAAAGAAGTGTATCGATTACACAGCCTCCTGCTCTGATACCAATTGATGAGATTGAAACTTAATCTTGAAGATCGATTAGATCTTAAACAGGTAAATAATGATTAAACAGTAAGAACACGAAAATAAAGAACAAGTCAAGAATGAATCAAACGTGTCGAATGATTATAAAATAACCCTCAGAAGAGCTCGATTAAGAACATCAACTGTAGAGGGTTGGAGGTTTACAAGAACGATAAAGAAATCTGTGATACTATCGTAATAATCTTTATTCTCTAAATCGTTTACCTAATATGCATGCAAGCATATTCTTATATAGTAACCTCACAAGCTCACGGTTGGACAGGCCCAAAACCGGAGCATAAAATAAATGGACTAACAGCCGAGCCCAAAGACGCAACACTTAAACAAATCTTCAACCCAACAAGGGACATTGGGCACACTTTTGGCCCTTACAAAGGAGTTTACTCTTCAAGTGTTCTTGGGCGGTAAACTCCCAAATATTGGGGTTTTGATCCGATTTTGATGTTATTAAACACTATCTAAGCTATATAATACAACTAGATAGAAGTACTCACGATTTGGCATAAAAACCCGAAGATCCGTAAGAGAGAATTCGGCTTTTCTCTAGTTGGAAATGTAACTAATGAATGAATATGGTTCAGATTTCTATATATAGTCCTAGGATTTTTGGCAGAAAATATTTTTATTCCCGGAATGAACTCTCATATCCTAGAGTATTGGAATAATAGTGTTGCACAAAACCCTAGTGCATCCACTCTCCTGATATCTCCTTAAGTGCTAATCCTGAAATACTCAAACTTATACCCAAAGTCTGGAATTTCACTGTAACAGTTCTAACTTCTATTGGCTTGATATGGTTTGTTTAGAATGGAAATTTCGGGTTGTCACAATGCCCAGTGGACAAGTTTTTTCCCTGAGGGAGCAAAGGTAGGGTTTGTATCTAGCCTTCTGAGAGAACGAGCACGTGATTGGCAAGATGAGGTCGGTCGAGCGTTGGGATTTGCAGCGATGGTGGTCATACTTTAAGGAAAGTTTGTTATGAAATTCCAAGAGGAGTTTACACTAGCGATTGAGATGTAGCAGCAGGTGAGGGAGTTTAGGACCTTCATCATACTTTTAAAAGTGTGGCGCAGATCACCGCCAAGTTCTGTGACAGGGCTATGTTGGTTCCACAGTATGTTGTGGATGAAGAGATGAAGAAACGAGATATAATGACGTGTTGCTGGATGACATCAGCGAGTTTATGAGCTTTTCGAGGTGTAAGACCCTTAATGATTTGATTGAGAGGGCCCGTGAGCGGGAGATTGAGCTAGAGCTTCAGACGAAGTGTAGTTCGGAGCAGGTACAGAGAGTAGTGGGCCAGGCTAAGAAACCTACTACCTCTAATTCATATATTAGGGGCTGGTAGGGTTGGAGCTGCTGCGGCAAGTGCAACAAGCCACATAGTGGGGCTTGCCGATCAGTTGGTTCGGGTTGTTACAGATGTGCACTGACTGGTCATATGAGTAAGGGTTTCCCCCATAATGCATTGATATGTTTTCACTGCAACCATACATGCAATAAAAATGCCGATTGTCTAAGGTTGTTAGGAGGGGTGGTGACGGCACCCGCACTAGCCACCTTGAGGATTAATGATGGTCGCCAGGCCAAGGTAGAGGCACCTGTAGTGAAGAGCATGTCATTTTAGTTGACGACTGAGGAGGCGAGACCAGAGCCTTATGGGGTTACGAGTATGTCTCCTTATCTTATTTATTACTATTCCTTTGGTTTATGCTTATGTTTTATCTAATCATGTATAGGGACTTTTTTAGTTAATGGTATGACTACTCATGTTCTGTTCGATTCAAGTGCCACCTGATCTTTTGTATCTCTTGCACTTAGTAAGAAGTTTAGTGATGATCCTGGGGATTTGGATTATCCATTGGAGGCAGAGATTGTTGATGACCAATCAGTAAGTGCTTCGATACTTCATCGAGGGTGTATTCTGAATCTACTCAGTGAGAGATATTCGATTGCTTTGGTTTTGATTCCATTGCTAGGGTCGAAGGTTATTATGGAGATGGAATTGTTGGGTCCTAATGGGGACATGATTGATTTTAAGAAACACCTAATGAGGGTTCGAACCCCAAGTTGGGGAGAACTGATTATTAAGGGTGAGGGCGCTCATCTTGGACCGACTCTCTGTTCAGCCACAAGGGCTAGAAGATTTTTACAGCAAGGTTGTTTTGGATTTTTGTCCTATATGGTGGATACTCAAGTTGGAGGCATGACGTTTGTGAGTGACATGCCCATTGTTTAGGATTTTCCTGATGTATTTTGCGTTTGTGAGTGACATGCCCATTGTTTAGGATTTTCCTGATGTATTTCTTGAGGATTTTCCTAGAGTGCCTCCCGAGAGGCAGGTTGAGTTCCAGATTGATTTAGTACATGGTACGGCTCCAATAGCCAAAGCACCATATCGATTAACACTGTCAGAGATGCATGAGTTGTCTATGCAGCTTTAGGAGTTGTTAGACAAGGGGTTTATCAGTCAGAGTAGCTCACCATGGGGAGCACCGGTCTTGTTCATGAAACAGAAGGACAGTTCTCAAAGGATGTGTACAGATTACCAAGAGTTGAATAACCTAATGGTGAAGAACCGTTACCTACTCCCGAGGATTGATGATCTGTTTGACCAAATTCAGGGCATATCTTGGTTCTCCAAGATTGACTTGCGGTCATGTTACCATCAGATGAGGTTCAGAGACGAGGACGTGCAGAAGACGGTCTTCAACACTCATTACGGTCATTACAAGTTCGTGGTGATGCCCTTTGGGGTCACCAGCGTACCACCAGCATTCATGAATCTCATGAACTGGGTATGCAGACTAATGCTTGATCGGTCAGTGAGCATGTTTATTGATGATATTATGGTCTACTCCAAGAGCAAGTAGTAGGACGACGATCATTTGTGATATGTACTGGAGACTCTGAGGAGGGAGAGGTTGTATGTCAAGTTCTTCAAATACATGTTTTGGTTGTGCAAGGTTCCGTTATTTGGGCACATCATCAACCGGAGGGAATATTGGTCGATCCGGCCAAGATTGAGGCCTTGATTATATGGGGGTTCCGAGGACCCCATCTGATATTCAGATTTTTTAGGTCTCACAGGATATTATCGGAGATTTATCCAGGATTACGCCAAGATCATTATGCCTTTGACCCGCTTGAAAAAGAAGAATTTATGTCACACCCCCAAACCAGACGGCGGAAACGTCCGACGGCTCGCGTGACTTTAATTGAATATCATCACAATGAATATACATGAATCATAACATAAACATCACCATGCATCAATATATTACAACTGGAATTGTTCACATCAAGTACATTGTTTTAACATTACACATTCATAACATAAATAGTTTGAGTGCTTTTAACAACATAACATCTAACATTACTTCATATTACTCTTACGCTTACCTATTACCTGCAAATACAAGTTATTTTGGAAAAACTTCAACATATGAAATGTTGGTGAGTTCATAAGCAATGTTGTGACAAAATGATTTGTGTAGTTTGAAAAACCCAGAAAATCCAATATTTTCTGAAAGACTTTTGTTTATCAAGGTGTGAAGATCCATAAGTTGATGCATGAATGGTTTCAAAAACATATATATATATATATATATATATATATATATATATATATATATATATATATATATATATATATATACATATATATATATATATGAAGGGTATTTTGTATTATAGTTATAAAATTTCGAACGAGTAGTATTGAACTCCCCGGAAAACCCGATGTTTTCCAATGTTGAAATGTATTCGTGATTACTGACTTTTGTATTGTCTTAACGAATGAATATTGATTAATCCACATTGTATATCGTCCTAATTTTGTCTACTTTGATTTCTCGTAAGCCTTAACGAACGAAGAGAAGGGGAGCATTATGTCCCACTATTGTCGTAAGTACCTTAGGCTATCGCGGATGCGAAAGACACGATGGTCCAACTCGCATTTGATTACTGTGACCTTACTAGCTTTTCTAACAGGACACTTTTTCCTGCTAGCACATAAAAGCTATTGAAAGTCCTTTTATAAAATATTAGGTCATTGTAGGCCCAATAACATATAAGCGTTATCCCTTTGGGCCCATAGATTATGTTGGTGGGCTTGCAAGGCCCAACAAGCATGATTTGAAACTCATAAGCCCAAAGTTTGTAGGTTTATTCATTTTAGTCATCACATATCTATCGGAGAGTTTTGATTTAGCGATTGTTGTTTTGTATTGATTCGAGACCGAATCAATTCGTTTATAACGATATTTGTATTGAAGGTGTATTCGTTTTCCGTTTTGTCGCTAGTCGGGTATCTTGTATTTTGTCTTAATGAATTAATTTGTTTAAAAGTATGATTTGGACCATTTCACTACCTTTCTTTTATAAAAATAACACTTTTAGTCCTTTATATAAAAGAATTTCATTTTTAGTCCTTAAAACATTTTCTTGACACTTTTGTATCATAACTTGTTGAAAGGACAGTTTTACCCCAAAATTCATTTTCTAAACACCTTTGGCCCTTCCAGAATGGAGTTTCTCAGTTAGAACCCCATATTTCGCAATTTTTACAGTTTTGGCCCAATATATAAAAAGTTTACATTTTTATCCCTTTTGGAATTGAAAAGCATTTTTGACCTTTGAAATAGCTTTATTTCACTTCTTATCCCCTGTTTTGCAGAATGTTACAATTCAGCCCCTTAAAACTTCAAATTTCGCAATTATGGGCTTATTGGGCCGAAAAGCCCAAATTTAGCCCAATAAGCTAAATTTTTGCATTTCAAGTCCTTCGAAAATTCCAATATTAAAAAAAATGATTATAGAAACTGTTTTGACTCTTTTGACCGTCAAGAAACCGTGACTTGACAGTTTTTACCCAAGTTTTGTATTTTTGACAATTAAAGCCCTAAAATGGGTTTTATGTTAGAATATGTTCCTCATAACCTTATAAGATATTTTTCTTGACTTTTTTAGTGTAAAATAACTTAGATTATATTTGGTTCCTTTCTCATGTCATAGATCTTGAGTTAACACCCCTTTTGGTTACATATTTATCACAAAAACACATAAAATCATACACATACATGCATAAAATCACACATAGCATACACATACACATAGATCTACACATTTTCTTGTATTCTCCCCCATAAAACATATGAAAACCAAAAAAAAAAGAGGGTTATGAAGCTCACCTTAAGTTGTGTTTTCGGTTTTGAAGAGAGAAAAGAAGGAAATTTCGATCCTAGCAAGTCTTCTTGGAGGATCTCAAACTTAGATGCTTCTAAGGTGCAAGATCACAAGTTTGATTAGATTTAGAAGAGATTTTGATGAAATGAAGTAGCTAGATCATGGCTTAGTCATCAACTTACCTTAGATGATGAATTACTTGATGAAAACCTCTGGAAACACAAGCAAATTTTGAGATTTTTGGATGAAGAAGAAGGGATGTGTCTTGAGTGATTTAGAGAGAATTTTTATTGTGGAGTGTGTGTTTGGGAGATTCTCGGCCGAAAGGAAAAAGAGAGAGAAGAAGAGAGAGAAGTGAGGTTGCATGGAAATATGAGAGTTGCATGGATATTTGAAGTATAATACCTAGTTATCCCCCAAATAAAAATGATGTGGCAAGCAAAAGTCAACCCTTCTTCTTGGGTTTGTAGTTTGGGCCGAGAGAGAGGAGAAAAGAGAAGAAAATTTGGGCTTTTTGCCCTTAAGCCCAAATTATAGATAATTTAGATGATGCTTGGCCCAATTAAATCACGGTGTAATTTTTATGACCTAATAGGGCTAAATTAATTTGGTTGTGACCCATTAAGGCCCATTAAAGTTAACCTAGTATATTTTGGGCTCATAAGGCCCAAAAATATTATGTTTCATGTATATGGGTCCAACTAGGGCCCATTTGAGAGTTCTAGGTTCAAGATGGATAATTTGGAAGTTTATTAGTCCATTAGGCCCAATAAGGAAATCCTAGTCGAAAATGGACTCAAATTGGGATTTCAAAGGTTTCCAATTCTTTGTTGACTATTTGTAGTGCTAGAATGAAGTATTTCATGAAGTTTTGTCGTTATTGAATAAGCATCATGCATGTTTTCATGTTATTGATTCATAATTGTTATAAGTGTTGTAGTTACAAGGCACCAAAATTTCTAGTTGTGACATCATCCCCCCGTTAGAGAGAATTTTGTCCCGAAATTCTTTTGAAAGCTAGATTTAAGAATGCGAGAATAGATTAGGGTACTTCTGCTTCATTTGATCTTCGCGTTCCCATGTGAATTCTGGTCCGCGTCTTGCGTTCCATCGAACTTTCACAATTGGAATGCGGCTCTGCTTAGTATGCTTTACCTCTCGGTCCATGATCTCAACCGGCTCCTCGATGAATAGAAGTTTCTCATTGATTTTAATTTCCTCTAATGGAATGACGAGAGTCTCGCCGGATAAGTACTTCTTCAAGTTGGAGACGTGGAACACAGGGTGTACACAGTTGAGCTCGGCGGGTAATTGCAATCTATAAGCCACTGGACCGATTCGGGCAAGAATCTCGAAAGGTCCAATGTATCGAGGGTTCAGTTTGCTCCGCTTCCCAAAACGAATCACTCCTTTACAAGGATAGACTTTTAGTAACACCCTATCTCCGACTTCAAATTCCAAGGGCTTTTGTCGTTTATCGGCATAGCTCTTTTGTCTATCTCGTGACGATTGCAGTCGTGCTCTGATCTGAATTATCTTCTCGGTCGTCTCGCATATGATTTCCGGTCCTGTTAAGGCGTTGTTTGGAGTCTGTCCTCCCGCTAGTTGGGTGTCTCCTAGCTCAGCCCAACACAACGATGATCTACATTTATGCTTGTATAACGCTTCAAAAGTGGGTCGCGTGATCTTCCAAAGTCTATTACACACGCTCGGAGCATATCTTCTAGTGTTTGAATGGTTCGCTCGCTTTGACCATCCATTTGTGGGTGGTAGGCAGTGCTCATATCGAGTTATGTTCCCATAGCTTTCTGAAGCGATTGCCAAAAGCGTGAAGTAAATCTATTATCTCTATCTGAGATGATACATACCGATACTCCGTGGAGTCTCGCGATTTATTTGATGTAGATTCTTGTCAGGCGCTCCATCTTGTATGATTCTTTTATTGGTAGGAAATGGGCGGATTTCGTTAGTCTATCAACTATTACCCAGATCGTGTCCAAACCGTCCGTCGACTTGGGTAGTTTGGTCACAAAATCCATGGTAATCCTTTCCCATTTCCACTCGGGAATTACTGGCTGCTGTAGTAATCCAGAGGGCTTCTAATATTCCACCTTTACTTTAGCACAAGTGAGGCACTTGCTCACGTAAGTGGCAATCTCTGTCTTCATATTTGGCCACCAAAAATGTTGCTTAACATCCAAGTACATTTTGTCTGAACCTGGATGGATGGAGTATCGCATCTTGTGAGATTCATTCATGACTACCTCTCTGAATCCCCCAAGTTTAGAGACCCATATGCGGTTCATGAAGTAATATGCTCCATCTTCCTTCACCTCCAAGTTCTTCTCCATTCCACGCAGCACTTCACTTATTTTGTTTTCTGCCTTCATGGCATCTGACTGGGCCGTTCTGATTTGCGAGGTCAGGTGGGATTTGATTGTTATCGAGAGAGTTTTCACACGGCGATTTAAGTATTCTTTTCGACTCAAGGCATCGGCTACCACATTAGCCTTGTCTGGATGGTACTTGATTTCGCACTCGTAGTCTTTTATTAGTTCGACCCTTCATCGTTGCCTCATGTTTAGCTCCTTTTGATTCAAGATGTGCTGAAGACTCTTGTGGTCAGTGAAGATAGTGCACTTGGTATCGTACAGGTAGTGTCTCCAAATCTTCAGGGCGAAGACCACTGCTCCTAGCTCCAGATCATGAGTCGTGTAATTCACTTCGTGTGTCTTTAGTTGTTCGGACATGTAAGTTATCACCTTTCCACGCTGCATGAGTACACAGCCTAAACCCTGATTTGACGCATCGCAGTAGACTATAAAGTCATCCGTTCCTTCGGGTAGCGATGGCACCAGTGCACTACAGAGTGCTTGCTTCAGAGATCGAAATGCGACTTCCTTCTTGTCCGTCCATACGAAGGGTATGCCATTTTGTGTAAGCATGGTAAGCGGTTTGGTCGTCTTAGAGAAGTTCTGGATGAATCTCCTATAATAGCCTGCGAGACCCAGAAACTGGCGAATTTATGTGGGTGTTGTTGGGATTGCCCATCCTTTGATAACTTGGATTTTAGAAGGATCCACATGAATTCCTTCCTGACTAACAACATGTCCCAAAAAGTTCACGCTTCGGAGCCAAAACTCGCACTTGGAGAGTTTTGTGTACAACTTTTCGGTTTGTAGGGTTTCCAGGATTTGTCGAAGATGTTGGTCGTGTTCTTCTTCGCTTTGGGAATATACTAGGATATCAGCAATGAAAACGATTACGAAATTATCAAGAAAAGTCCGGCAGATTCGATTCATTAGGTCCATGAATGCGGTAGGAGCATTCGTTAGACCGAAGGGCATTACAACAAATTCATAATGTCCGTAATGAGTTCGGAAGGCGGTTTTTGGAATATCCTCCTCCCAAACCTTGAGTTGGTGGTATCCAGATCACAGATCTATCTTTGAGAAGTGACTAGCTCCTTGGAGCTGGTTGAATAGGTCGTCGATTCGTGGAAGTGGATATCGGTTTTTGACAGTGAGCTTGTTAAGTTATCTGTAGTCAATACACATCCTGAATGTACCATCTTTCCTCTTGATAAAGAGAACTGGGGCTCCCCAAGGTGAGAAACTGGGTCGGATGAATCCTTTATCCAAAAGCTCACTGAGTTGGCTGGACAACTCTTGCATCTCCGCAGGAGCCAATCTATAAGGAGATTTGGCGATGGGGGTAGCTCCTGGTACAAGGTCAATTCGAAACTCGACTTGTCTTTTTGGGGGTATCCCCGGAAGATCATCAGGAAAGACATCTGGGAATTCACAAGCTACTGGAATGTCTTGAATGTTGACCTGTTTCTTGGATTTGTCTACTATGTGATCCAGGAGTGTCAAGTCCTTCTTTTGTAGGTGCTTCTGCGCTTTAATGCACGAGATAAGACGAAGGTTCGTGTTGGGTTTGTCCCCGTAAACAACTAGGGTTTCGCGATTTGGGAGATGAAGGCGAACAGCCTTCTCGTGACACATAACTTCAGCATGATGGGGCTTAAACAATCCATACCTATAATCACATCAAAACTCCTAATGGAAACAGGCATTAAGTTTATTTGAAAGACGTGGTAATCTACGGCTAGGGTACATCCGATATAGATTTCCCCAGTGGATTTTGTCTTCCCATTAGCCATTTCCACCGTGAAGGTTTCATTAAGATTTTGGGGTTGTTGATTTAACAAGTGTTTGAATTTATTTCTTACAAAACTCCATTCTGCCTCGGTATCAAATAGGATTCATGCATAAGTGTGGTTTAGGAGAAACGTACCAGAAACAACAGTGGGATCCTGATCCGCTTCTCCCTGACCCATAGCTAGCACCCTTCCTGTTCCTGCGTTCCCAGGTTTGTTGGTGTTGGGGCAATTCCGAAGGATATGCCCTGTCCTTCCACATCTGTAGCAAGTGGGGCTTGATCCCGTGTTATTGTTGTTGTTGTTGGTGTTGTTGTTGTTGTTGTTATTGTTGCGGTTGTTGTTGTTGTTGTTGTTTCCTTGTGGTTGACTTTGGGGAGGATAGGTTTTGCAATACTTTGCAGTGTGACCCTTCCGATTGCAACTGGTGCAATGCATTTCCCTGTATTCGCCGTTATGGTGGTAGTTGCACCTGTTGCATTTTGGAAGATTCCCAAAATACTTCCTAGGAGCACTTGGATTAGCTGAGGCTGGAGCATATGGTGTGAAGGGTACTTGAGTGGTTGCAGCATTGACCGTCACCGTTTATTGTTTCTTTGCAGATTCCGAGCCTTGTTGCACTTTTCTCTTGTTTTTCTTTCCTTTCTTGTTTTCATTCTCTTTCTTGCCCTTGATTTCCGCTGGCTTCTCACCCTTTTTGTTGTTGTGGTCGTACAGTTTCTTAGCCAATCTCTTGGCACTGTCGAACGTTTCGGGTTTTGCAACGATCACATTTCCTTGGATCGGGGAGGTCAATCCCCAGATGAATCACTTGATTTTCTTTCCTTCAGACGTAATAATGTCAGGGCACAATAATGACAGTTTGCTAAACTTTGATATGTATTCATCTATATCAGAGTTTCGGACGGTGAGATCCCACAGCTCTTGCTCCATCTTCTGAATTTCGCCATGAGGGAAGTACTCAGCCATCAACATTTCCATCAGCTCTGTCCATGGCATAGAGTTGGCTATAGGGAGAGTCATGGCCTCTATATGTCCATTCCATCAGGTGAGAGCCTGGTCGACAAAAGTGCACGCGGCAAACTTCACTTTCAATTCCTCTGGGCACTCACATATTTCGAACACTGATTCCACCTTCTCAATCCACCTTTTAAGGGCTATTACACCACCTGTGCCATTAAAGGTTTGCGGCTTGGCATTGGTGAAATATTTGTAGCAGCATGTTTTGGTTGGTCCTTGATTGATCTCGTTGTTCGAACTTCCTGCCCCTTGTCCGTTGACTCCTCCATTGTTCCCTTGGTGAATCTGTGCCATTACTGCGGTAACCGCAGCAAACACAGCTGCTTGGAATGCAGCTGAGTCAACTTCTGGAGGGGTTGGTCTAGGGTTACCGCGAGTTGGTCATCAAGGCATCTTTCTGTCATGGAACGGAAAGATGTTGAGTGCCTATGGTTTTGTGATATTATGATCCTATAAACTAGGTGTGTAGCACGAACTTAAGCAATTTCACAATTTAGCAAAAAATCATAGATATATAACACATAGCAGATTACAACATCACAGTAGAACACGTAAAACCTTTCATTAATATTATCCACATTTTTGATACATGAAAATTTTGCTCAAAAAAGCATATGTAAGTGGTGCAAATTCGGCAGCATAACGGCTCTATGAGTAGTGTAATCACTTAAACATAGAGTCGGGGTACATAGCATAGATCCTAGTGACATAGTACTAAAGACGGGTATGACTAGTCCTAGTCATGGTAGGATGTGCCAGGGAGTGGTGCTGAGGAAGTGGACGCTCCCTAAAGGCGAGCCACCTGTCGTTCCGCATCTCGGAGTCGAGCCTCCCACCTCGCCTGTCTCATGTAGAACTCTCGGATAACCTCTCACGTTTCCTGCTCTACACGCTCGACCCTAGTCCACATCTAGTGCATCTGATCGACGGTGCTCTGGGCTAAGTCGCCAGTGTTCCGCAATCGTCTCACCATGATCGGAAGAGCACGATCGGCCGGTCCTCCATCCCTCGGGTCATAGAACTCGTGTGACATGCCGAATGGGGGTCACTGTCCTTGCTGCCTGCTCCACCTCCAAAGGTCGATACCCTTGGGGGTGTAGGACCAGTGGGGCCTACCCCATAAGCGGGCACCCTAACCGGATAAGGGGGGTTGATGACTTCGGACTCTACGTCCAAATCACCATCTTCGTCTTTGTTGGGTTCCTCCTCGAGACCTCCTTCGGCTTCCTCATCCTCTTGGTCCACCACTGGATCGGTAAGTTCGCCTTTTGATTCCGCATCAGGTTACCCTTCAGATTCCTCCTTGGGGTCTTCCTCGGGTTCCTCTTCAGGCTCCTCCTCGGGGTCCTCTTCAGGTTCCTCCTCAGATTCATCCAGCCATCCGTTATTCCCCTGATTAGGGAAATAAGGATCTCCAGGGTGATGGAAACCAACCATGTTGTCTGTGAGGGTGTATAAACATGCTAATATTATTCCTAAGACATATAGGTTGAGTTGCTGTTCTCTTTTTGGTGATAGAGGGGTATGCTTTTAAGTTTTCCTACCATCACGGTTTCCTTGAGACACGTGATAGTTGTACCTTGGAGGAAATATAGTTGATCAGGCTACATCCTCTCCTTGATACAACCATGAACAGTCCCGACTTACCCGAGATGATAGCATTATCTTGTTTGGTTTGGTATTATATTTTGTTTCCTAATTCACACAGGCAAAGATGTTTTATAGTTGTGTTATTATTTGTTTTGTTTTGTTCAGATTTGGGTTATTCCATTTTTGTTTTATAGTTGCATATCAATGCGTGGTTACATATGCTAGTTCACTATAAACAATGCTCTGATACCAACCTGTCACACCCCCGAACCAAACGGCGGAAACGTTTGAGGGCTCGCGTGACTTTAATTGAATATCATCACAAGCTCAAACCTCGAAGTGAGCGGTGTATTTTCATTAGCTATCCACATAAATCTTTTGGTTATCTCTTCTATAGACCGAGTGACAATGTTTTCTTCATGGCGAGGAGAGAAGTCTTTCGTGAGAGAGAATTCATAAGCCAAGGAAGTAGTGGGATGCAAATTGACCTTGAAGAACTTTGAGAGTCAAGCACTGAAGGAACCTCAAACACTAGCAATCAACCTGAGGAGGAAACTCTAGTTGAGTCGATTGATGAGTCCATACCTCTAAGGCATTCCACAAGAGTTAGGACCACACCCGATTTTTATTATGGTTTCCATATTACTGCAGAAGGTGATGCATGTATCAGTGATAGTACACTGATAAATTTGGATGAACCTAACGGCTTCAAGGAAGCCATGACAGGCCTCGAGTCTGCTAAATGGAAAGAGGCTATCGACAGTGAGATTCAGTTGATGTATGACAATCAAGTTTGGAACTTGGTTGACAATGTACCGAGTCATAAGACAGTCGGCTACAAATGGATCTTCAAGAAGAAGACCGACATGGATGGGAATGTTCACACTTATAAGGCGCGACTGGTTGTGAAGGGTTTTACTCAAACTCCGGGAGTTGATTATGATGAAACCTTCTCACCAGTAGCGAAGATTAAGTCTATTAGGGTTATGCTAGCCATAGTTGCATTTCGTGATTATGAAATATGGCAAATGGATGTCAAAACCGTTTTCCTTAATGGAAAGTTGGCGGAGGATGTTTACATGAGTCAGCCAGAGGGTTTTGTTGATGCAAAGTACCCTAATAGAGTGTGTAAGCTTGAGAAATCCATCTATAGATTAAAACAAGCATCTCACAAATGGAATCATTGTTTCGATGAGAAAGTCAAAGAGTTTGGATTTTCGAGGAGTGAGGACGAGTCATGTGTATACGTTAAGGCTAGTGGGAGCATAGTTAGCTTTTTGGTATTGTTTGTAGATGACATACTACTCATAGGAAATGGCATCCCAACCTTGCAGGAGGTTAATTCATGGCTTGGGAAGTGTTCCGCTATGAAGGACCTTGGAGAAGCTGTCTATATCCTAGGGATTAGGATATTGAGAGACAGGAGTAAGAGACTAATTGGACTTAGTCAAAGTACCTACTTGGATAAGGTGTTGAATAGGTTCAGCATGCAGGATTCTAAGAAAGGTGACTTACCGATCCAGAGTAATGCTAAACTGAGTAAGACTCAGAGCCTGAGTACAGAGGATGAGATAGCTGATATGAGTCGAATAACATATTCTTCCGTTGTAGGCTCGATCATGTATGCTATGACTTGTACTCCCCCTGATGTGGCCTTTTTTCGAGCATCGTCAGCAGATATAAAGGGAATCATTGCAAGACTCACTGGACTGCGGTGAAGAACATTCTCAAGGGAATCCATGTATTTTTCCAGCTGATATCTTGAGAACAGAGGATTATATGATCACTTATCTCAAATGGAACAACTTAGTTCCACGAGACTTTTAAGAGCTATAATTGTTGGTCGGATCCTGAAGTCGTACTTACAACTATAGCTATTAGACTTATCCAAGTTGGAGACTGTTGGATAAGGTGTCTAAGTCCATCACTATATTTGGTATGTACTTGACCCGATTTAGCATGGTCCATTTGGCTTGCATGGCATCGGAACAATTTGGATAGACTTTTGTGAGAAGGGGATATTTATGATTTATTAATATATTATAATTTCTAATATATTAATATGAAATCATATTATTTAATTAGTATTGATCAAGAATTAGTTTGGAATTAATTTTGTGATCAAAAGAGACTAATTAAACAAATGGGGGTTGATTTGGTAAATCATTCATTCTTATAAAGTGGGCTTATGATCCATAGTTCTTCATGTTGGGCAAAACCCATGTGGTGACCCATGGATACTCCATGGAGGTTAAAACCCACGGATCCTGAGGCATGTGGAAAGTCATGAGTTACATGGTGTAACCCTAATGTGCACACTATATAAGAAGCCACATAGCTCATGAAATGGCACCTTTAAGTGATAAGAAGTAAGGGCTATCCGATTTGTGTAGCAAGTGTTCTTCTCTCAAGTTATTCCAATTGTTGGTGGTGTTGTGTGAAGCATTTGAGGCATCACATTTGGGGTGCTAGGCTCATAAAGTCTTAAGGAATCAAAGCTACAAGAAAGGTATGTCATTCTACTACAATTTTGTATTACATATACCCCATGATATTCTAGTTAGGATTAAACCTTGGAAAAATGAAAGTTTGCTTGTATAATAGAGAAAACATAGATCCAAGGTTTCTAGAGTTGCATGCACACCATAGGAGTGTTAGAATGCTCAGAACCCTATACATTCCACCTTTAAACTTTATGGCAGAAAGATGCCACCATGAAGAGTCACCAGGCGCGTCGTCAACACCTCAGAAACTCCACCACAGCCACCTCCACAGATGGACTCTTTTGTGTTCCAGGTTGCTGTAATAGCCGTTGTGGCTGTCACCATGGCCCAAATCAGTAGTAACGGCACGAATAGGAACAAGAATGGAGACGGCAACGGAAGCGGAAATGGCACTAACAGTTCCAATCTGGACGAAAGCCAAGGGCACCAACAAATGTTCTCCTTCAAAGAATTCATGAACTGCAAGCCCAGGACCTATCATGGAGACGATGAAGTCGTTACTTTGACAAGTTTGAGAAAAGTGAGTCTATATTCGAAATATGTGCATGCGCGGGCGAATTCAAAGTCAAATATGCAACGTGTACATTTGTGGACTCGGCCTTGTCGTGGTAGAACGGCCACATTAAAACTCGTACTCTAGATGTGGCCAACGCCATGAGTTGGGAGGACCTGAAAGTTATGATGATGGAGGAGTACTGCCCAAGGAGCAAAATGTAGAAGCTGGAACAAGAACTATGGGATCATACCATGAAGGGATTTGATATCGCCACTTACACCGCTTGATTTAATGAACTGGAAACCTTGTCCCCTGGGATGGTCACCCCGATAGGCCAAGAAAGTGGAACGTTACATCTGGGGGCTATCCCCTCAAATTCAGGGAATGGTCATATCCGCCAACCCAAGCACCTTTGATAGTGCCAAGCGTTTGGCGTAAACTCTTATCGACCAGGGAGTCCATCAGCGCATTATAACCTCCATGCCCGAACAACCAAAACGGGGAGCAAACAAGAGAAAGTTTGGGAATAAGAAAAAGGGCCAACCCGCTCAAGATCCTGTCAAGAAACAACAAGCTGTGGTCTTCCATGCCATCACTGCCCCTGCGCCAGCCAAGTAATATGTTGGGACTCTTCTGAAATGCATCAAGTGCAACTACCATCACCATGGAGCTTGTCGACAACTGCACTACAACACTAACAACAGGAAGGGGCATATCACCCGTTTCTGTAAGGCGCCAGCACAACAAGCCATCCAAGTTTCTAATGCTGGGGTGAGTTAGGCTTGCTACGGATGTGGTAAGACGGAGCATTTCAAGAAGGAATGCCCGAAGGAAAAGAACAGAAATGAAGGAGGTTTGGGAAGGGTATTAGAAATAGGGCATCAGGAGGCCATGAAGGATCCTACCATGGTTACTGGTACGTTTATCCTCAATAATTCATATGCATGCATACTTTTCGATAGTTCTGCGGAGAAAAGTTTTGTGAGCCACAAGTTTAAACACTTAATCAAACAGAAACCCCAATCGTTAATGAAACATTCACTATAGAAATGGAAAATGGAAGTAGAAAGCACTAAAGATATATACATAGGATGCACTCTAACTCTAAACAACCATTCCTTCCAAATCAACATAATGTTGGTCACAATAAGAATTTTTGAAGTTATCATTAGCACGGATTGGTTAAGTCCTCACCATGTCGATATCCTGTGTTACGAAAAGGTCGTTCACCTTAACCTACCAAGTAGCGAAACCCTCGTTATTTATGGTGACAAACCCAACGCAAATCTACAAATCATCTCTTGCATCAAGGCTCAAAAGTATCTACACAAGGAATACCACGCCTTCTTAGCCCAGGTGGTGGATGAGAAACAAGAAGTGAAAGACATCAAGGATATTCCCGAAGTCTGTAACTTTCCCAATGTATTCCCAAAAGACCTTCTGGGAATACCACCCATACGCCAAGTCAAGTTTAGAATCGACTTGATTCCTAGAGCCACCCCCATAGCCAAATCCCTATACCATTTAGCACCGACAGAAATGCAGTAATTATCCAGACAGCTGAACGAACTGTTGAGCAAAGGATTCATCAGACCGAGCTTCTCACCTTGGGGAGCATCGGTCTTGTTCGTGAAAAAGAAGAACAGATCATTATGCATGTGCATAGACTATCGAGAACTGAACAAACTCACTATCAAAAACCGTTATCCCCTACCTCGGATCGACAACCTCTTTGATCAACTAAAAGGATTGAGCTACTTCTCAAAGATCGATCTAAGGTCGGGGTACCATCAACTGCGAGTCCAAGAAGAAGATATTCCTAAGACGGCATTTAGAACTCGCTACGGTCACTATGAGTTTGTGGTGATGCCATTCGAGTTGACTAATGTGCCAGCAGTGTTCATGGACCTAATGAACCGTGTATGTCGACCTTACTTGGATAAATTTGTGATAGTATTCATCAACGACATACTAATCTATTCACGAAGCAAGGAAGAACACAGTCAGCACCTACGGCAAATCTTGGAGACGTGAAGGTTGGAGAAACTGTATACTAAATTCTCGAAATGCGAATTCTGGATTCAAAGGGTAGACTTCTTGGGACACGTAGTCAGCGAGGAAGGGATATACGTGGGCCCTTCCAAAGTCAAGGCGATTGAAAACTGGGCAGCACCAAGAACACCGACGGAGATATGCCAGTTTTTTAGCCTTCCTGGCTGCTACCGAAGGTTCATACAAAATTTTTCCAAAATCTCAAAGCCGCTTACTACCTTGAATCAAAAGGGAGTGACTTTCAGTTGGGAGAATAAACAAGAATCTACCTTCCAAACGCTAAAACTAGCCCTATGCAGTGCTCCAATCTTGTCCCTCCCAAAAGGGACCGAAGACTTTGTGGTCTACTGTGATGCATCCAAGCAAGGCCTAGGATGCGTTCTCATGCAGCGAGGAAAGGTCATTGCCTATGCCTCAAGGCAACTCACGACTAATGAGCTCAATTACACCATGCACGACCTCAAATTAGGAGCAGTGTCGTTTGCCCAGAAAATCTGGAGGCACTACCTTTACGGCACAAAATGCACCATCTTCACTAATCATAAGAGTCTTCAACACATTCTCAATCAAAAGGAGCTCAACATGAGACAACGACGATGGGTAAAACTGCTAAATAAATACGAATGCAAAATTCGTTCTCATCCAGGCAAGGCCAACATAGTAGCGGATGCCCTAATTCGAAAAAAATACTCGGGTCGTCGGGTAAAATAATTGACCATGACCATCCATTCACAACTATCCACATAGATTAAGGAGGCCCAATTTGAAGCCTTGAAACCCAAGAACGCCGCAGGTGAGGCCTTGCGGGGAATGGACAAAAACCTTGAAGCCAAGGAGGACGGGGCTTATTATCTCATGAACCGAATCTGGACTCCGAAATTTGGAGGGTATAGAGACGTTGTCATGAATGAGGCTCATAAAACCAAATAATCCGTTCATCCCAGTTCAGAGGAGATGTATCTGGACCTCAAGAAACTTTATTGGTGACCAAACATGAAGGCAGAAATCGCTACCTATGTGGGCAAGTGTCTGACTTGCGCCAAGGTCAAGGTAGAATACCAAAAGCCCTCGGGTTTGCTTCAGCAACCGTATATACCCAAGAGAAAGTTGGAGCGGATAACCATGGACTTCATAACCAAGTTGCCCAAAACGATGGGTGGACTGGACACCTTCTGGGTGATCGTCCATATATTAACCAAATCCGTACACTTTCTGCCAATAAAGGAGACAGAGAAGATGGATAAACTAACAAGGACGTACATCAAAGAGATTGTACGATTTTATGGCATGCCAATATCCATTATCTCCGACAGAGATAGTAGATTTACCTCATGGTTTTGGCAATCACCATAAAAGTCTTTGGGAACCAAACTCAACATGAGTACAGCTTATCACCCTCAAACCGATGGGCAAAGCTAGAGAACCATACAGACGCTGGAAGACATGTTGAGAGCTTGTGTCATAGATTTTGGTAAGGCCTGGGATACCCATTTATGACTCATCAAATTCTCATACAATAGCAGTTATCACACTAGCATTAAGGTTTCTCCATTCGAAGTATGTGTTGGGCTGAAGTGGGTGACACGCAGCTAGCAAGGGGACAAGTTCCTAATAGCATACTCACCGGCCTTGAGATCATACGGGAAAACAAGGAGAAGATTGTTCATATCCGTGAGCGATTAAAGGCATCCTGGGATCGGAAAAAGAGCTATGCAGATAAGCAACGAAAACCCTTGGAATTCCAAGTTGGTGACCACATGTTGTTGAAGGTCTTACCCTGGAAGGGAATGCTACATTTTGAAAACGTGGGAAATTAAATCCAAGTTATATCCGGCCATTCGAGATCATTTCTAGAATCGGCTTGGTAGCTTATAAACTTCGACTACCACAGGAACTCAGCAATGTATACCCCACCTTCCATGTGTCCAACTTAAAGAAGTGTTTGTCCGATGAAACTCTCGTCATTACACTTGATGAGATTGAAGTAAATGAGAGTCTCCACTTCGTCGAATAGCATGTGGAAATCATGGACAAGGAAGTCAAAAGGACGAAACAAAGTCACATACCCATAGTGAAGGTCCGTTGGAACACCAAGTGAGGGCCTGAATTTACTTGGGAACATGAGGACCAAATGAAAAAGAAATACCCACAACTTTTCCACTCGTTCTTCAGAACCCGCCCAAGGTGTAAATTTCGGGACGAAATTCCCTCTAACGGGGGGATAATGTGACAACTGGTAGTTCTAGGTCAGCAAAAGTCAAACAAGTCAATGAAAGTCAACTAGGTAGGACATAAATTATGTTTTATACTTTGCTTTTAGAGTTTTCGGTTTAGGACCAAAAACACTATGATCTCGCTTTTAGAGTTCTCGGTCTAGGACCGAAAACACTATGATCTCGTTGGTACTTTGACCGAAATCCATGTGATTTCGGTGGCCTAATGATGTTTTCAGTCGGAAAAGAATAAAAAGAGGTTACTTATGATATGAATGATGCATCTTTTCCCAACAAGAAATATTACACAACATATAACAATGCCTTTACCCACCATATAACGATGCAAACATCACTTCACCCCACCCCCTCCCCCTCCCTATTACTTGCGGCCGAACTCCCCCCCCCCCCTTCCTCATCTTCAACCTTTTCTTCATCTTCTTCATTCTTTCTCTCAAGAAAAAGTTCAAACCTTCCAAGAATTATTTTTCAAGTTGGTTCTTAGAGTTTTGGTAAGTGTTTTCTCCATAATCTAGTGCTTCTACACATTTTCATACTAGTTTCATCTCATTTACACACATTATCATGTGTTAAAACCCATAGGATAATACCTGTAGCACCTAGTTTTTGGTATGTATTCTTTTATTAATATTTTTGCATTTTGGCCTTGGACTCGGCGAGTTGAACGACCAACTCGCTGAGTAGAAGCGGGATAAGACGTGGGGTTTAAGTTGTGGACTCGACGAGTCGGGTCCCGGACTCGGCGAGTAGGACATGTTTGGACAAAAACCCTAATCCGAGGGTTTACACCCTATTTAAACACCTTAACTCGGCCTCCTTCGTCCCATTTGCTCCCATAAGACCCCCATAGCAAATCCTAGCCGTTATTGAAGCAATCTAAGGCATTTGGAGTGATTTTGGTGTTTTTGTGAACCAAGGAAGGAAGGAAAAGCTTGAATGATCAAGAGGAGGCTAGAAGGATCCGATTTTGGCCATCATTTGTAGTCTTCAGAAGGCATAAAGTCCATACCTTGTTAGTTCATTTGTTAGATCCCATTTTGTGGAGTTTTAGGGCTTTTCTAAGCCATTTTGGTCACCAACCATGATTGTAAGCATGGTTTGGAGTTGATGTTTCGGATCTAGGTCCTTAGAGGGGTTACAAGGTAGAAAGGAGTGGCTCTTGCACTCAAAGAAGGCCCCATGCTTTGAAAGAGCTTATTTAAGGACCTTTTAAGCTCAAAGTCCCATGTAAACACGTAAAGGTTGTAACTTTACGTGCTAGATCGATTGTAGAAGCATAGATCTATCTTTTGATCAGGGGTTGTACATCAGAAATCGAGGATTTAGTGAGTGGATGTGACCAACTCAACGAGTCCATACTTGGACTCGACGAGTCCTAGGCTTCTGTCCCATATCAGTTGAGGGTCATAAGGACCCAGTTGAGTGTGGAAAGGCTTTAGGGGTCCCGGGGAGTGACCCAACATTCTGGACTAAGCCATTGTTCTGGAAGTTCATGGGACTCGGTGAGTGCATGAGCAGACTCGGCGAGTCCAAGGCAGTCTTCTTAAGGATGAAGATGAACTCGACGAGTTGTTCATATAACTCGGTGAGTCAAGGACAGGACCTGTGTAACAGTTGAAGATGAACTCAACGAGTTGTTCATGCAACTCCGCGAGTCGGATGAGGATTCAGTCTATGTACATTTAGAAGGAAAACTCGTCGAGTCATCGCCTAACTCGACGAGGAGAGATGGGTTTAAGGACAAATGAAAGGATAGGGACTCGGCGAGTTGGCGAGCCAACTCAGCGAGTCAGGTCAACTGGAAGTTGACTTTGACTTTGAATTGGTCAGGGGTAAAATGGTCATTTTACCCTAAGAACAGTTAGCAATGTATGAATAAGTGTTTTGTGGGAATTATAGTCGGAGGATTTCCGGAGTAGCAGCGGCAGCAGTTAGAGGATTCCTGCACAGATCAACAGCTACTACGAGGTGAGTTACATTCTAGTAGCGGTGGGTCTACGGCCACAATGTTGGCCCACCCGTAGGAGTTGTATGATAGATGATCTTCTTTGTGGTATCATCTAGGTCTGCTACTACCTGATATGTTATATGCTGTCATGATATGTTATACATGTTAGTAGTAGAGTTCGGTTGTTAGGACCGAAGGGTAGACCTCGAGGATCCGTCAAATTTCCTTTTCTCTTCCACCTCCGCTCTCTCCACACCCTTCTCTTGTATCTGGGTCTCCACATTTTTAGAAGCCCAGATGGCGGCTTTCAGAGTGGTATTTTGCTTGACCATTGGACCAAAGTCCGATGGTAATCCGAGGGAAAATTTGTTAACCTTGGAGAGTTTAGTTGGCACGAGGTGAGGAACAAGCTTCATTTTCTCAGTAAAGCTTGCAGCATATTCAGTAACGCTCATTCTTCCCTTCTTCAAATTCTGGAATTCGTTCTTGATCTCCAGAAGATCCTGCTCAGAGCAGTATTGCATCTTCAACTGTACCAGAAAATCCTCCCACGACATCTTGCATGCTTCACCTTTAGGCATCGAATCAGCTAGTAGCTTCCACCAGCTCAGTACTCCATATTTCAACAGAGGAACCACGAGAGCGGTCTTCTTCCTATTGCTACACTCGCAACTCTCAAACAGCGTCTCCATCTCAGAGATCCAGTTCATGACTTCCACCGGCGTCGGGCTTCCGGATAGACTCGGTGGTTTGGATGCCATGAAATCCTTGTATTTGCATCCACGTCCGTCATTTCCTCCATCCTGGTGGTTTTGCCTAACTATCGGTGGGTTGGCTTGACCAATAGTCCCATTGTAGTTTCCCTCCTCAGTCTGCCCTTCATACAACTCGGGTTGTTCGGTCTATATGGTCGCTTCCTCTCGATTTTGCTGGAGCAAACGTCTGGTTTCCTCCATTTGACGATCCAACATCGCCTGGATCATCGCTTGCACTTCAGCCATCGTTATTGGCTCAGCAACGGCTTCCACAACAGGTATTTGCTCAATCACTGGGGGTTGGTTTCTGTTCCCATTTGCATTCACGTTTCCGCTACGGGTCCTTGCCATCTTGATCTAGACACCGAATAAGGTGAATTTAGATCTTTATTTAGGATAGACATTTAAATCATCCTTATCACTCCGAAACATTTATATGCTAGTTCTAATATCGTAGTCATACATTTAGAATCCTAAACACATAAGATTCCTAGATCCGGTCGTAAACAAACCATAGATCCGAACAAATAACAGCATATCAGGCACAAAGCATTTAGCACATAAAAGCATTTTAGGCATAATTCCTAAAATAAGCTAGTGCTCACAGCTCACAATCATCGCTTAGCATTCTAAGTTTAAGTCTAGAAATCCTACAAATTCCTAGTTCGCTTAAACTAATGCTCTAATACCAACTGTGACATCTCCATTTTCACGGCCAGAAAAGACCGATTTTGTTTATGCTTTGTTTAAAAATCAGAGTAACATTTTAAATAAAAGTGTTGCGGAATTTGTCCCAAAACAAAATATGATAAAGATTTATCAAAAGCATTTCCAAAGAAATGTATTTCATTAAAAGATTTGGGATGTCATGTTCTATACAGATCAAAAGCATAAACAGTACAATATAAGCCTTACTACATTACTTCATATCTACAGGCCTATATCCGTAATCCCTCATCCAAAACATCACATCTATGCTCATGCGCCACTACCTATAATATAAGAAACTAAGTGAGTTAGGCTTGGGAGCCTGGTGAGCACATAGGGTTTTCAACCCACAATAAATAAGTTTATTAATTTCATCAATCAACAATAACCCGATTACCCACTCCCGTTATCCTCACTTTACGTCCCTAAACACCTATCATAAGGGACCTAGCCTAAGGATCATCATCGGGATGGACACTAATGCTAAGGGGATTCCTCAGCAATAAATGTCCTAAAGGCAACCATGTGGGAGGTGGAGTACACTGGTGAATACATCGTTCACAACACCTACAGGTTGTGAGTCTGCTAGTGTTCCATAGGACTGTCTTGAAGAGTCCGTGGTCGTCATCCATACTCCGCTAGATGACAGAATCAACAACATCAACACCGAGGCCTCTCATCATTTTATCACACATCACCTATTACATCTACCTATGTTTTACCCCAACATTTTCGTAGATATAAAATACATATACAGTTTAAATCATTGAAAACATGTATAAAAACGTTCATCCAGCATAGATAGCAGGTATTCAGATAATATGCACATATAGAATGTAATTTATATAAAATACTTCATATCTATGTGTAAGCTGAAAGTAACTATGCACTCACCTGAAAGGTGGTGACTCAGCACTCGGACAACGCTTCGATACTCTCAAAACAATTTTCCTTCGATAAAACCTAGTACCAATACCACTAGGGTTTAGTCTAACGATAACCGCGACAAATTAATAGTCTAACTATTATTATTGTTATATAAGCGTTAAATAACACTCACTATAACTCATAATAGTAGCCCAAATAATTATTTTAAGGTCCTAATAACATTACTATAATTATTTGAAAGCTATATTAAAAGTTGCGTAAGCATAGCTCACTACAGCGGGTTTTAAAGAAAACCGGGCTTTGCTTGGAGCAGCTTTACAAAACCGAAAGACCCTTTTTCTCGGGACTTTGGGAGCCTCGGGGCTTCCTTCAGGTACTAGGGAGGTTCCCTAGGGTTTAGGAGTGTTTAGGACACTTAGAGAGAGAGATTGTAGAGAGAGAAAAGAAAGGTGTGACAGATTCGGAAATCCTCGCAGCTATTTACAGGTTGTGAAACTCGGATCTACACTTGGCGTAGTTCGGATAAGGTCCAGCTATTTATAGGCTGCGCGTCGGACTCAGCTACGTTGGGCGTAGTTCGGATAAGGTACAGCTGCGTCCAGCTGTTACCCACTTCGCATCTGATGGATAAGGCCGAGGGTACGCTGGGCGTACCAGCCTCGGACGCGGGGCGTAATTGCGAAGGCTATGTAGCGCAAATCCGAAGCGGCTACTGATCTGTGATGGACTGTCTAGATCGTTGCCAGGCCAGCGCTCCTCTTCATCAGCTTCGCAATTTTGGATCCAAACTACAAAATTTCGTATCTTTCGCATACGAGCTCCATTTTCGACGTTCTTTATATCCATGCGAAGGTAGGAACGTACTCTACAACTTTCGTTTGGACTCCGCCAGCTAATTTTGAATTTATTTTAAAAGTTATATTATTAACAGGCCGGGACAAGATTGGTCCGTTAAAAATTCATAACTTCTTCATCCAACGTCCGTTTTCGCCCATCTTTTTCTCGTTACTCTACTCTTAATGAGATATTCGATTCTCGTTTAGGTCGTGTCAACTACAAACCGCTCGATCTAATATTCTAATTTCGGGCTGTACACTGTTAATCCGAAACATTGAAAAATCATAACTTCCTCATACGAAGTCAGATTTGGGCGTTCTTTTTATGGACGCTCTTGGTTTAACGTATTCTACGACTTTCGTTCAGATCGCTAATGCTAAATCTCGCTCTATCATAAATTCACTATTTACGCTTTCCGGTATCGTGCCGGTTCCGTCGCGAAACTTCGACAGGTCATAACTTCTTTGTTATAACTCGGATTTCGGCGTTCTTTATATCCCCGGAATCCTTTTTTCGACCACTACAACTTTATATAAAGATATCGGGCTTATCTCACACTTTAATTTTGACACTTATTTTTATTTTTTATTAATTATACATTTATAATTAAATAATAAGCACATAAATACACATAATACTCAAATATTTTATCTTTATTACTTCAAAAAGAGTTACAATAGTTGAACTAGATTATTACATTGTCAAAAATGCTTAGCCCCGAAGCCCGGACGTTACAATTCTCTCCCCCTTAGGATGATTCCGTCCCGGAATCATGCATCAGCAAACAGATGTGGATAGCGACTCATCATGTCATCCTCTGTTTCCTAAGTGAGATTCGGCCCATTCGAATGTTTCCATCGGACTAGCACTAAGTCGACCATCTTGCGTCGTAACTTCTTAGTCTTACGGTTAACAATTGCCTCAGGCTCTGCGATCAGCCTTTTATTCTCATCCATCCTTAACTCTGAGATTGGAAATATGTCGGGAACATCTCCCGTGAATTTCCTCAAATAACACACATGGAAGGTGTTATGTATACCATCAAGTTCTTTGGGTAATTCGAGCTTGTAAGCTTGGTTCCCAATCTTCTGAAGAACATTGAACGGTCCAATGAACCTTGGACTCAGCTTTCCTCGTTTCCCAAATCGTATAAGTCCCTTCCACGGTGAGACTTTAAGCAATACCGAATCCCCAACTTCGAAGGTCATCGATCGTCTTTTCTTGTCAGCATAGCTCTTTTGACGATCTTGAGCTACTAATATGCTTTCTCTGATCACTTTCAACTTCTCAGCAGTCTCATGGACTATCTCGGGGCCCATAAACTGCTTCTCTCCAGCTTCAAGCCAACAAGACGGCGTACGACACTTCTGTCCATACAAGGATTGATAAGGTGCCATCTTGATGCTCGAGTGGAAACTATTGTTATAGGAAAATTATACCAGAGGTAGGTGATCGTCCCAATTCCCTTGGAACTCAAGGGTACATGCTCTCAGCATATCTTCCAGTGTTTGAATTGTTCTTTCGCTCTGGCCATCAGTTTGTGGATGGTAAGAAGTACTTAAACATAATTTTGTACCCAACTCCTCTTGTAGACTCCTCCAAAACCTCGACGTGAAACGACTATCACGATATGATACAATTGTAAGAAGAACACCATGAAGTCTTACAATTTCCTTCACGTAAGCATTTGCGAGCTTATCCATAGACCACTTCTCGTTGGCTGCTATGAAATGTGCACTCTTGGTGAAACGATCCACGACTACCCAAATCATGTCGTGTTCGTTCTTTGTCCTGGGCAGTTTAGTCACAAAATCCATAGTGATGTCTTCCCATTTACCCATGGCCACAGGAAAAGGTTCTAAACTCCCATACGGTTTCTGATGTTGTGCCTTAACTCTCGCACATGTCACACACTCGGCCACATACTTCGCAACATCGAGCTTCATCGTCGGCCACCAGTAGTAGGGCTTTAGGTCCCTATACATTTTAGTGCTACCGGGATGAATCGAGTACATGGTCTTGTGTGCTTCTTCCATCAGAAGGTCTCTTATTCCTCCCGTCTTAGGTACCCAAATCCGATCTTGGAATACCTTCAGTACTCGACTGTTTGTACCGAACATTAATGTTTTGCCCAAGCGTTCTTCCTTTCGGTCAGTCTTCTTTAAAGCTTCTTCCTGGGATTTCCTGATACTTTCCACAATCATGGAGATGAATTCAATTCTCAACGCTCTTAGCCTTTTCCTTTCAAGGTTGACTTTCCGACTGAGAGCATCAGCGACAACATTTGCTTTACCGGGGTGGTAAAGTATCTCACAGTCGTAGTCCTAAAGTAACTCTAGCCAGCGTCGTTGCCTCATGTTCAATTCTTTCTAATTAAAGAGATATTGGAGACTCTTATGATCAGTTCAAATCTTGCACTTTGTGCCATAGAGGTAATGCCTCCATATCTTTAGAGCGAAAACTACCACTGCCAACTACAAATCGTGAGTGGGGTAGTTATTTTCGTGCTCTTTCAATTGTCGAGATGTGTATGCTATCACCTTTTCTCTCTGGGTTAGAACACAACCCAACCTGACTCCAGTTGCGTCACTATATAGTGTGAAGTCTTCAACTCCATCGGGTAGAGAAAGTATCGGTGCTTCACATAGCTTCTTCTTCAGCTTCTCGAACGCTTATTCATGCTTCTCATTCCACGTATATGTAGCTCCTTTATGGGTCAAAGCTGTCAATGGAGATGCTATCGAAGAAAAGCCTTGGATAAATCGTTGGTAG
Organism: Lactuca serriola; assembly: GCF_051521515.1. Taxonomy (NCBI): domain Eukaryota; kingdom Viridiplantae; phylum Streptophyta; class Magnoliopsida; order Asterales; family Asteraceae; genus Lactuca; species Lactuca serriola. The sequence goes on from NC_136412.1 coordinate 86,348,335, forward strand.
TATCCAGCTAGTCCTAGAAAGTTTCAAATCTCTGTGGGACTTTTCGGACGTTCCCACTTCATCACAGCCGCGATCTTTGCGGGGTCAACCATTATCCCTTCTTGGTTAACCACATGACCCAAGAACTGGACTTCTCGTATCCAAAAGTCGCATTTGGAGAACTTAATGTAAAGCTTCTCCTTCTTTAACACTTCCAACACTTCCCATAGATGCTTGACATGCTCCTCTTGGCTTTTCGAGTAGATCAGAATGTCGTCGATGGACACTATCACGGATTTATCAAGGAATGGTTTACAAACCCTGTTCATGAAATCCATGAATGATGCTGGAGCATTGGTTAGTACAAATGATATAACCAAGAACTCGTAGTGTCCATATCTAGTTCTGAATGCAGTCTTCTCAATATCCTGCTCTCTTACCTTCAGCTGATGATATCCTGACCTAAGATCGATCTTTGAGAAGTAGCTCGAACCTTGCAGTTGATCGAATAGGTCATCAATCCTCGGAAAGGGATACTTGTTCTTTACCGTTGCCTTATTCATCTCTCAGTAGTCTATACACATTCTCATACTTCCATCCTTTTTCTTCACGAATAACACCGGAGATCCCGGGGGTGATGAACTAGGTCGAATGAAACCATTGTCCAACAGCTCCTGAAGTTGCGTCATAAGCTCCTTCATCACCGTCGGTGCTAATCGGTAAGGTGCTTTTGCTATCGGTGTCGTTCCTGGTAACAAGTCTATATGAAACTCCACTTGCCTATTAGGTGGTAATCCGGGAAGATCTTCGGGAAAGACTTCCGGATAATCACATACGACCGGTATATTTTGCACCTCCTTCTTTTCCTTCTTAGCATTAATCAAAAATGCCAAATATGATGCACATCCTTTGGATAAACATTTTCTGGCTTTCATCAAGGAGATGATTCCAGAATTCACTCTGCGTTTGTCTCCGTACACCATAAATGATTCCTTCCCTGGTGGGTTTACCCTTACTATCTTCTTTCGGCATTGAATCTCATCATCGTTGGTGCTAAGCCAATCCATACCCAAAACGATGTCGAAACTGGTTAACTCTATGGGTAATAGCTCTTCGTGGAATTCGTTTCCGTTTAGTTCGATGACGATGTTCCTAATACGATCACTAACAGATATGAACTTTCCACTGGCAACTTCCACAATTAGGGCATCATCAAGTTTTTCTACAGGCAATGCTAATTTCCCACCAAAATTTATGCGACGCAAAGGAGTAGTTGGCTCCCGAATCAAATAGTATATTTGTAGGCAAACCATTTACAAGAAAGGTACCTGAAGCGATGTCTGCTGCCTCCTTTGCAGCCTCGAGCGTCATCTGGAAGGCTCTCGCCTTCGGCTTCGGTGGTATGTCGGGTCTTCCTGCCTCCTTCTTCATCAGGCAATCCTTTGAAATGTGCCCCTCCTTGTTGCACTCAAAACAGACCTTCTTAGTGAACGTACATTCATTGGCATAGTGCCCAGGATTTCCACACTTGAAACAAGTGACTCCTCCATCACATTTCCCCTGGTTCATATTCTTGCATTTGTTGCACCATTTTGCTTCGGTTCCACCTCCTTTCAAACCAGACTTCGAGAATTTACCCTTTTTACCGGACCTCGGGTTATTCGATCTATATGGTCGCTTCCTCTCGATTTTGCTGGAGCAAACGTCTGGTTTCCTCCATTTGACGATCCAACATCGCCTGGATCATCGCTTGCACTTCAGCCATCGTTATTGGCTCAGCAGCGGCTTCCACAACCGGTATTTGCTCAATCACTGGGGATTGGTTTCTGTTCCCATTTGCATTCACGTTTCCGCTACGGGTCCTTGCCATCTTGATCTATACACCGAATAAGGTGAATTTAGATCTTTATTTAGGATAGATGTTTAAATCATCCTTATCACTCCGAAACGTTTATATGCTAGTTCTAATATCGTAGTCGTACGTTTGGAATCCAAAACACATAAGATTCCCAGATCCGGTCGGCAACAAACCATAGATCCGAACAAATAACAGCATATCAGGCACAAAGGTGGTGACTCAGCACTCGGACAGCGCTTCGATACTCTCAGAACAATTTCCTTTGATAAAACCTAGTACCAATACCACTAGGGTTTAGTCTAACGATAACCGCGAGAAATTAATAGTCTGACTATTATTATTGTTATATAAGCGTTAAATAACACTCACTATAACTCATAATAATAGCCCAAATAATTATTTTAGAGACCTAATAACATTACTATAATTATTCGAAAGCTATAGTAAAAGTTGCGTAAGCATAGCCTACTTACAGCGGGTTTTAAAGAAAACCGAGCTTTGCTTGGACCAGCGTTTCGAAACCGAAAGACCCTTTTTCTCGGGACTTCGGGAGCCTCAGGGCTTCCTTCGGGTGCTAGGGAAGTTCCCTAGGGTTTAGGAGTGTTTAGGACACTTAGAGAGAGAAATATTGTAGAGAGAGAAGAAGAAAGGTATCACAAATTCGGAAATCTTCGCAGCTATTTATAGGCTGCGAAGCTCGGATCTACACTGCGCGTCGGACTCAGCTACGCTGGGTGTAGTTCGGATAAGGTCCAGCTGTATCCAGCTGTTACCAACTTCGCATTGGATGGATAAGGCCGAGGGTATGCTAGGCGTACCAGCATTGGACGCGGGGCATAATTGCGAAGGCTACGTGGCGCAAATCCGAAGCGGCTACTGATCTGCGATGGACGGTCTAGATCGCTGCCACGTCAGCGCTCCTCCTCATCAGCTTTGCAATTTTGGATCCAAACTTCAAGAATTCGTATCTTTTGCATACGCGCAACGTTTTCGACGTTCTTTATATCCACGTGAAGGTAGGAACGTACTCTACAACTTTTGTTTGGACTCCGTTGACTAATTTTGAATTTATTTTAAAAGTTATATTATTAACAGGCCGGGACAGGATTGGTCCGTTAAAAATTCATAACTTCTTCATCCGACGTCCGTTTTCACCTGTCTTTTTCTCGTTACGCTACTCTTAACGAGATCTTCGATTCTCGTTTAGGTCGTGTCGGCTAAAAACCACTCAATCTAATATTCGAATTTCGGGTTGTACACTACTAATCCAAAACTTCGAAAAATCATAACTTCCTCATACAAAGTCAGATTTGGGCATTATTTTTATGGACGCTCTCAGTTTAACGTATTCTACAACTCTCGTTTAGATCGCTAAGGCTAAATCTCGCTCTATCATAAATTCACTATTTACGCTTTCCGGTATCATGCCGGTTCCGTCGCGAAACTTCGACAGGTCATAACTTCTTCGTTATAACTCGGATTTCGGCGTTCTTTATATCCCCGGAATCCTTGTTTCGACCACTACAAATTTATATAAAGATATAGGGCTTATCTCAAACTTTAATTTTGACGTTTATTTTTATTCTTTATTAATTATACATTTATAATTAAATAATAAGCACATAAATACACATAATTTCACATAATACACAAATATTTCATTTTTATTACTTCAAAAAGAGTTACAATAGTTGACCCAGACTATTACATTATCAAAAATGCTTAGCCCCGAAACCGGGCGTTACAATTGTTAGGACCGATGGGTAGGTCAACACCCCAGAATGGCTCGACATCGGCAGGGCGGCACCCCAGAATACCCGCATGGGTAGGTCGGCACCCCAGAATGGCCGTACCGAGTAGGTCGGGCATCCCAGAATGGCCCGGCAGTATGTATGCTATGTGATTGTATGTTATGTGGTACGATGGAGGAACTCACTAAGCTTCGTGCTTACAGTTTACAGTTTTGGTTTCAATTTCCTCTTCAGCGAAAGGGAAGGAGCTGGCACGGTAGCGGCACATCATACACACACTCTTTGTTTTCCGTACTATGAGTTATAATGGGACTTATACGCTGACGTTATTATGTTTTTACGATTCGGTTTTCAGATATGAGACATGTTTTATTAAATGATATGATCAGATGATATTTTGTTACAAATGTTTTGCAAATCATTTAATCAAAAAATGAAATTTTTGGACGTGAAAATTGGGTCGTTACAAGTTGGTATCAGAGCCCAGGTTTGAGGGATTCGGACACACCTTTGGGGGTGTCTGGACTCAAACCAAGGGATTAAAAGATTTTTACAAGAAAATGACTTTCTAAAAGCTAAGATAAAAGAGTTTTGAGAAGGAACGAATGTGTGATGTGCGTAACCGGCCGAGCTCAAGTAAGTATTCCCCATAGTACCCATACAGTTATCTTATGTTTATCAGTCTTAGTAGAATAGCATGCTAGAATAGGACTAAGGATCTAGGCATGATGCCTTATGTTCCTGCTTTATGTGCTTCAGCTTATGAGAATTGCATGCTAGTATTGAATAGACAGTAGCAGGATAGCCTGTTTAGGTTATTCCTGGTAGTATGAGCTCAGCATTATATGCTAGTTCAGCTTCTCATTATGAGGATAGATTTGCTTGAGTAGTCTTCCTGCGTCCAAATGCCACTTGCTTTGTGCTTTGTGGGACTCTGAGTGATGGGAGTTATCCATTAGGTGAATACGTCACGTCACATGTGATCAGGGTTGAATAATCTCAAAGTGTTGGATTTGGCCCTATTGTGCAGCTCTTGTCTGAGTCAAACCGTTGTAGGGACGAGTCTGTTACTCGAAGGATTATGTGATCCTCTTCACATGTGGTGGTATTCAGGTAATGGCTAATTGCCATTACAAGGAGGCCTTCAGCAGTTGAGGACCGGTTTGGGGAGGAGTTAGAGATTTTCCCTAGAGTAAGCCTAGGATGAGAATAGCAGAGAATCAGCAATGGTAAAGGGGACTTGGTGGAGTCAAGGCAGTCCTTGAGGAAGGTATGGATAGATGTGGAAGGTAGTATGGGCCCGTACTACTGAAAGCAAAGGATTCGTACCTAAATTGAGGAAGGTTGAGACAAGACCAAGGAGCTTGTAGTGGATGTGATCCCTCGAGATATATCGGTATCACTAACGGTTGGTATTATGTTTTGCAGAATGGTGGTACTATGACAGAGGCCAGTAGTTGGCAATTCAGGAGAGGGATCGGGTTCAGGATCAGGTTCCGATCCAGTAGATGAGAGGCTACGCGAGTTTATCGCGTCATAGATCACCAGAGGCATCCTTGACTCGACCCCCATCATCTTCGGGTCGATCAAGGAAGGGATAGTCGAGCTGATGGAGGATCGCCTCAGGGCGTTCAGGAGTGATATGGCATCTGGCCAGTTAGGATCCCACACACTATCCTTTAACGACTTTAGGGGCAGTGGTGCACCAGATTTCCACGGAGCGAAGGACCCCATTGCTGCCAGACGATGGATTGCGGACATTGAGTCCGCACAGCTGACCAGCTTCTACCCCGAGGGGTCGAAGGTATGATTCGCAGTAGGTTGTTTGAGGGACCGGGCTAGGGATTTGTGGGAGTCAGTTGGTGACTCTCTGGCAGCCTCGGCTGTTGAGGCTATGACATGGTCATATTTTGTGACCCGGTTCCGAGCAGAGTTTGCGCCAGCTCTAGAGCTTCAGCATCTGGCCAGGGAGTTTTTGGACATGAGACAGACTACGGAAACTGTGGCGGAGATCACCGCCAAGTTCCGGGAGAGGGCATTGCTAGTGCCCCAGTATGCGGGAGATGAGGATATGAGGAGGACCGCTACCACGACATGCTACGGGCCGACATTCGGGAGTATGTTAGTTTTTCAGCATGCCCTACCCTAGATTCCATGATTTCCAGGACAAGGGAGAGGGAGATTGATCTAGAGCATGTCAGGAAAAGAAAGATAGAGGAGGGTCAGATGACTTGGGCTTCGGGGAAGAAGCCCAAGGGATCAGATGGTAGGCCGAAAGGCCAGTCAGGACCGGGCCGCTGCAGGAAATGCGGCAGGCCACATGAGGGGCGTGTAGACTAGGATCGTCGGGTTGCTACAAGTGCGGCAAGATGGGGCACTTCAACAGGGATAGTATTGTTGGTTTTTGGTATACTACAACATTCTATGGTGCACATACAACCCTAAATACCTTGGATCTATGTTTTCACTAAATATACATGCAAATGGTTTCCAAGGTATTAATCTTACAACTAGCATGCATTTAACATAAAAACATAATATACTAGTTTGCTTGACATACCTTTTGATGGAGCGTGAAGTCTTGGTATATTTGGCCTTAAAGAGCTTAGCCCCAATAGTGTGGAAGCCTCAAATGAAGTCACAACACATCATGGACAAAGGTAGGACTTGAGAGAGAATTCCATGCACCAAAAACCTCCATATTTCACTAAGAAAAGAAGTGTACACATTTTGTTCATGAAGTAGCACATTTATATGTTGGATACCAAGAGTCATGGGTATAACCCAAATCCATACCCATGTGTTTTATGATCCATGGTTCATGTGGCCCAACTCTTTATGTATCCATACATAAACTTGGTCCAACATGGATCATAAGCCCAACACATATAAATATAACTAATTAACATAATTAGTCCCCATAGTTTTAATTAGTCTCTTTTTATCATTAAATTAATTACAAATTAATTCTTGATCAATACTAATTAAAACATATGATTTCATATTAATATATTATAACTTATAATATATTAATAAATCATATATAACCTCTTCTCTCAAAAGTCCATCCTAACAAATTGTCCTGATGATATGCAACCCAAATGGACCATGCTACTCTCGGGTCGAATACATACCAATAATATTTATGGGCTTAGACACCTAATCCAACAGTCTCCCACTTGGATAAGTCTAAAAATATTATTGTGTATGACTCCAAAACCTGACTTGCAATCATAGCTCTTAAAGCCGATGTCAAACTCTGAACAAATCAATGACATGTCCATTAGATAAGGGATCATATATTCCTCCATTCTAGATATCATATGGACTGAGACATGGATTGTAATCATTCTCTTTTTCCATTCATTGTTTCCCGATTTCCGATTTAGGACGACTGACTAATTGAACAAATCAAATCAGTCCAGGCCCGGCCGAGCACTTACGTTTGTCATCACCAAATCATCGAGGGGCCCACAGATATCACTTTTATCCTCCAAGAGTAAAAGGAATGGATAAACTTCTACTCATATGCCTTTTCTACTACTTGTTGAATCATACACAAAGGCACGTTTTATAACATCGAGTTACCAAATGCGTTTACGTGCAAGCAATGTATAACCAACTCATAGGCAACAAGTCATATCTCTAGGTTTGAAGAATATATGATATTATCGTCTCATGATCACTCGTGATAAAATCCATGAAGTGATTCAAATGAGCGTGGGTTGAATCCAATACTCAAATCCCTATTCTAGGAGTACTCATGAATGTTGTAGTAACTCTTACTATGTCCACTACCTTGGACATTTACAAACCCGATTCATGACAATCTTGCCTTAATACCTACTTCCAACATATTATCGATTGTGGATGGTTTGAATAACTTAGTCATTCGGAAAGAATAACCAAGTTATTCTGGAAGTCAAAACATGCAAAGTGAAACACAAGAATAATACTAATCCTCTATGGTCTCAAGCACCTTTGAGAGTAAATAAAACACCTTTTATTTAAACACCATGTTGATTACTCATTATTCATTGTATAATGTTTCGAATAATCAACTTTATACTTAAATTAAAAAAATAGTTGTCCCATGCTCCAAGCATGTAAACTATGTTTTCTAAACACTAGTCATGCCATACATCAAGTACGCACACTATGTTTATCTATGATCTTTACTTTGTGAAATAGATCAATTGAACATGATTCCAATGATGCTCATTTCACAATCCCAAATCTTTATCGTAAATGTAAGAATTCCAAATTCCTACGATTTAACGAAATCTGTTAGATTCTAAACTTATATGCATTGATCCTCTCGTAATGACTATGCACAAAGTCACAAAGACTTGTTAACAGACATTACAGAGTATTCCAATGGAGATCAATTACATGGAAACGAAGTCTCAAATTAAAAGTACCTTACTTTGAACATCCTTCTTGCATTAAGCTTTCTAATCTTACACAGATTTGAAAGAACAACTTCCACCTATGAAACCTTCCTAGATTCCCATTTTGACTATCACGTCTGAACAAGAGTTACCTCTTTTCAGAATATGTCAATATGGTCCTTCCAAAACTAACACTTATACTTCCAACTATCCATGAGCAACCAATCTTTGGTAAACCTCAGATTGTCCTCGACAATTGCTTAATCATTTTAGTCATATTCAATTCTAGACTTTTCCCCTCTTAATGCCCTGAGCATTTGGAAAACTTAGAAAGGATGAATATAATAACACATCCAATCGATCCTATATCTGAAGCATATGGGACACGATTCATGATGTCTCACATAAAGACATGATACTAGACGAGTCTTTTGCTACAATATTTTTATTTGCCATGTTCTCAAAATTTGACTATGAAGAGGGATGCCGTAATCATAATCGAATTTTGAAAACGCAATATATATAGAATTTCCTTAAGTTGAACCATTCTAACATAAAATTCATATATATATTTGACCAAAGATGATTAAAATCTCATTCTAAGCTTTTAGAATTAAAATGAAGTATAATTTACTCTCCCTTCATTATAGCAAAACAATTTTTCAATCCCTGCAACTTCACGAATTTAAACTTTTTGTTTTCTATAATTAACACTTAACATAATAATCATGCTCCCACTAACATGATAATTATTAACATAACACTTATGCTCCCACTAGCTTTGACATGTATCTAGAAATTAGTTGGACTTCTAGAAATCAATACTTCATTGACTCTCTTACCAAAGTTCAGATTTCTGATACTAGATGCTTTGATAAAACTTTATCAAAATCATACACCTTTCCTTAGATAGCTCACATGTGTATCTAAACAATTTTATAGAACTATGATAAGGGATGCCATAATCATAGTCTCAATTGTTTAGACATTTGCCATTTCTCACAAGTCTATGTTAGTGTGTCAGTTACCCACACACGCTCCACTAACGACTTTGAGAATGCAAATGTCACAATTGCTATCTACTAAAAATCTACTTAGTGAAAGTGTTTCCTCACCATCATTTTCATGAATTGAAGAGAAAAACACTTAGATTTTATGGTGTATGTGTTCCTTTCCATGTGAATTATGTCAAAACCATAATCACAAGACAAGGTTAGTGACAATTTCAAATTCATATGGACTAAACTTGTGCAGTCTTAACTTCTTGCCATCTGGCAGCACAAAGGTCTGCCATTGCTTCCAATTTGTTATGCAATCAATTGAGAACTCTCAGAACTCCTATGCAAAGCCAACTTTAACTGGAATGGGCACAGAAATGTCAACACGATAGGTTATAAAACTCAAGTTGTGTGCTAGTGAAGAACTATAGGTTTTATCCTTGATTAGTTCTTGAAACTTTCAAGACCTTTATGACTCCCACTGTCCCCTTGACATATAAGACTCGCTTGTCAAGAACCATTGCTTGAAAAAACAAATATTCAAGGGAAAGTGTGGATTCTTATCAAGACTAACACTTCATACAATTTGCCTAAGTTGATCTTTGTTTTATCCAAAACATGTGACAACCCGAGATTTCCACTCTGAACAAACCATATCAAGCCAATAGAAGTTAGAACAGTTACAGAGAAATTTCCAGAATCTGAGTATAAGTTTGAGTATTTCAGGTTTAACACCTAAGGAGATATCATGAGAGTGGATGCACTAGGGTTTTGCGCAACACTGTTATTCCAATACTCTGTGATATTAGAGTTCATTCCGAGAATAAAATATTTTTTGCCAAAAATCTCAGGACTATAAATAGAATTTTGAACCAATTTCATTCGTTATCCACATTTTCAACTAGAGAAAAGCTATTTTCTCTCTCACGGATCTTCGGGTTCTCATCCCAAATCGTGATTACCTCTCTCTAGTAGTGTTATATAGCATATAATGTGTTTATAACATAGATTACATAGCTAAACAACTAGATTTAGGAGTTTACTCCCTAAGGTGTTCTTGGGCGGTAAACTCCCGAAATGATGCCTAGCCTTTCCCCCGTGATATGTTACTACCTTAGGCTTGTATATAAGTGTATTTAAGACAAGAAAACATCAAAGAAACACCAAAGTTTAGGTGTTCACGGCCCAAGAAGATCTTGGACCGTGAACTCCAAAAACATGGACCAAAGAGTGTTTCTAACACTCCTAAAGCATTGCACAATTACCTAAATTTATTCCTAGATAATTTAAACACTTCAAAACATCAAAAACCCCTCTCAAAGAGAGATTACGGCCCTAAGATGGTGCTTGGGCCGTGAACATCAAAGAAGGGCACCAATGTGTGCCTAAGGCCTTCATTAGCCTTAGATAAATGTCTAGAACCTATCCTACATGTGAAAGAGACTTAAAAGCATAAAAACACTCCTTCCATATGAGTTTACGACAGTAAACTCAAAGGAAATTGGCCTTGGGGCCGTAAACTCCTCAAAGGAGTGTAGTAGTGCCCTAAACCTTTCCAAGAATTAATCCACTAAGTTGGAATACTTTTAGGGATCATTTAGAACCTCAAAGCACAAAATAACACCAAGCTTAGGAGTTCACGGCCGTAAACACAAGGGTTTACGACCGTAAACTCCTTCTGTGATGTTTATGGAAGAGTAAACTCATGTATAGGGTCCTTTGGAACCCTAAACCCAATAGCCTTGTCCCACAACAACTTAGATGCAATCATTAGGGCTTATAACACTTATATAAGGTGTTTATTATGCTCTAGGATGTCTTAACATTTTCGATTAGTAGTTTAAGACTAATTGGATACATATATGTGGTATTATATGTTAAGTAGGATTATAAAGTGTGTTCAAGACTTCACTTGGCACCTAGCGATCCTACATCTTCAGTTCATCCGTGCCACTCACTACAGGTGAGTTCATACCCCTTAATCAATGTTTTAAATAATTTTAAATGCTTTAATGGGGGGGAATACAAGTAGAAAAAGTATGTTATTAAATCACTCTTATGTATTTTATAACTGTGTTTTCATCCAGTAGATTTCACATTCTAAAAAATGTGATGCATGAAATGGTTTTCCATCTTAAAAATACTTTGTTATCAAATGTATTACTTTTGAAATGTTTATTTCAAATGACATCAAGTCACTCTTAATTATTGTTCAAAACTCTTAGATATCTTACAAAACCATTACTTTTACCTTCTTGAACAAAACTATACTTATACACTTATGTTCATATATATGTTTGAGATTATAGTTTTCATCCTTCATTCAGTTTCCCACACTCTTGTGTAGAAAGGGTGTATAAACTTACTTGAACAACCAATTACCTTTCAGTTAATTATCATAGGAATAGTTAGAAGATAAAAAACATTATTCCTATTACAAGAAATCACACAAGAGTCAGTTCATTCATGAATCTATACCAGTACATTACCTGATACATGAGTACACTTACATATGCTTACATGATACATGAGTACATTTACCTAGGCTTACATGATACATGAGTACGTTTACATAGATACATTTACCTGAATACGCCTACATGAATACCATACATGAGTACCCTTACATAGATACATTTTCCTGTATACACTTACATGGATACTTGTACCTAGAGTTACAAGGATGATTTATTAGTACCTTCTATGTAAATTTTCCTGCCTATCCCTAGTACCTCGGGATATCTAGACGGGCTAACCATTCCGGAACCCATGTGTTAGCACCAGTGGGTGATGAACATCTACGAATGCCTACGGTTATTACTTATACTAGGAGTACCTGTACGGGACTAACCCTTCCTTCTCCCTGCTGCTGCTATAGAGGACAATTGGACAATCTTCGGATGTTCATTAGGTTATTCATTTCGCTTACCGCGATGTCATGTTAACCCTAGTACCTCCGGATAACACTTACATTAGTACTTTTTCCTATTTTACTTTATTTTGTGATACTTCACATAAACGAGGAGTTAGACTAAGTACTTTAGTACTAGTCAATAGAAAGGAAAAACTATCATTTTACTTACAGAACATTTGGGTCTTGGTAGAAGAATACATTTCATACTAGTAGGAAATAAGGGATTTTCTAGGGTTTTCAAACTTGTATCAATTGTTACATTTAAAGATTTGCCATACATTCATAACAGTTTTCCAAAACAAGACGATGACACTTAAATACTTATGAATTCACCAGCCATAGGCTGATGCTCTCTTTCAAAATAACTTGTATTCTCAGGTCACCAGTTAGACAGGTACGATGTCCGGGCCTTGAGAAGACGGAGCACAGTCAAGACTCACCTTATTTTGATTATTTATGTTATTGTTGTACATTATGAAAGAACACACATGTATTAAAACTTTACTTTTAATGAAATGGATGATGTTGTTGCTTGTTTACTACTTTACACTGTTATGATACTACACCTGACATCCTCCACCCCGGAACGTTTCCGCCGTTCTTGGTTTTTGGGTGTGACAAAACATCACAACTTACTAATTTCAAATGTACAAGAGTAGAAAACATTTTACTCTTACATTTGACTAGTGTTAATAAACCTTCTTCAAGATATTTCACTCAAGTTATAGTCTTGGAGTATGACTCTAAGACTTTGTTTTTGGAACGAAGTATGACTCATCTTCTTGATTTAACCATTCCGACAATTCATGACTCCTCTTCTTAGCCATAAGAATGCACCAAGATGTCCTTAGAGGGTCAATTGTGATATGGTATCTTAATCATTAAGATGATCATAAAACATGATACTAAAGTACTCTCCCATCTTTTCAGATTTGAGAAACTTTTATCTTCCTGCCTAATTTGATTCTTCATATTTTCTAAACTTTAGTAAATCATGACGAATAGTCTTTGTGGTGGACCTGATCAGTGCACACCCAAGTGTACCCCAATCCCTTTGTCCTTCACTTGACTCACATATACATGTGACCAAGGACTTAGTCTTAATTTTCCAAAGCTGAGAATTCTCATTCATCATACTATATAACTTGCATGATTCCAAGTTTCGGTCCAATTGAAACTTGGGTGATGAGAATCTTTCCTTATTTGGTAAATTATTACACTACCACAACCGAAAGAATCAAATCCATTTTCCAATATTGTTATCAATGGAATCATATAAACAACCATTTTTCACAAATGCCACTGTAAGGATATTTAAAAAAAATTAAAAAATAAATAAAAAAAACCTTGATCTTTTATTTAAAACTTGCGGAAAAACTTATCCTTACAATGTAAGTGCATATGAAAAATTTGTTGTTATCTATTCCTAAGGAATATATCATAACTCTTAAACAACAACTCACAATTTTGATCACCGAACCATGCGATTGAAATCCATCTTCGCGATCAAAATCAGCATATACTTCCTTTAAGCTTCCTCTCTTCGATTCTACAAAACATCAAAATGTGATCTGGTCATATCATGTATAAGAATCTCAAATAGGAACTTAATAGAGTTAGATAGTGCACTTTACCCGAAGTAGAGTCAAACTCTTTGACTTTACCAACCTTATGATTTTTCAGGTAAATTAGGCAGCTTCGCAACCAATGCCCCATCCTTTGGCAATAGAAGGTTTAGGAAGTTGATCTTCTAATCACATTTGCTTTACTAGTCCTCAAATCATTTCTGATTCAACAGCACCAAGCAAATAGATAAAATCATAAAGGTTCATGTCATAGTCTGTTTCATAGTAGTCCCAAAGGAACTCACTATGTGACTTAGAAAGTGATTGAATATCCAACCTTCTCAATACTTTGACACCCAACTCTCCCGGCTTGTCAATATGTGACTTCATCTCCAAGATGTGACCACACATAGATCTTGCTTGCCAATAGGGATTGAGTGACCTTGAACTTGTGGGTTAAGGAGAATAGTTGGAGGGGGTGACGGATGATTTGGGAAGATCATAGTTGTCTGAACCAAACATCTACAATGGGAGATATTCAAGTTAGTTGATTTTTAAGTCCTTAATATAACAACCAATATGAAATATTAAGGCTAGGATCCAACACAATATTTTATAACTTGGAAGAGGGATGCTGTAATCCAAGCTATAAGATATTTGAAGGTAGGCGAATGACAATTCACCAATTTCCACCATGAAAAACGAAATAATTTATTAGGTTTTAATTGGATTTGAAACTCCTAGATCTTTTGAGATTCATTGAACCTTTTTCAATGGCATGTTTCATTCTCGATTGTGCCCTCTCAAATTTTGTGATTGGGATGCCGAGGATCACAAAATAAGGTGTGAATAACCATGCAAATTCACTTGGTACCCTTAATATTATCACATAATCTATGTGCCGGTTACCCACACGCGCTCCACCGATCTATGACAAACATTAAGTCACCCTTTGTTATCCTTACTAGTCCAAGTTAGTGTGTCGATTACCCACACACGCTCCACCAACGACTTGGTAAGGTACAAAGTGTGAATTTCATGGGTTAGCACCAAATTCACATTTTCCTAGGTAACTAAGATTAGGTATTTATAAAAGGTTTAGTTACTTAGTATTTATCATTAATACTTTAATGAAGGGAGAATTATAGTCCTTGTCCTACCCGTTCGGCTAACGACCCTCCACCAGTCAAGGAAGCGGTGGGTGAGAGTGGACACCCATTAAACTGCCATTTTATAGGCAGTAACCTTATACCCCCCTTATAGACCGGCTTCGTGAATGAGGCCTACTAGCGGTAAGACTGACTTTTAATCTTTTATATATATATATATATATATATATATATATATATATATATATATATATATATATATACATATATATATATATATATATTAACTTTTAATATAATAATAGTATAATGGTGTATTTTACACATTTAAAATACTTGGTGGTTTATTCTAATAATTAAACTATACTCTTAATCTAATTAAACTTAAACCATGACATTATGGAACTATTAACTCTTTTAATTAAACACTTTAATTAATTTAATGGAGTCCATAAAGTTTGAATTTTAACTTTTAAAATTCTAGGGTTTGGAATTAAAGTGTACATGGGGTGACTTTACAAATTCCAAACTTTGAGGGCAAGTTTTGAAACTTTTTAAAACCCTTGGATTTTCATAACTTATAAGTTTAATTAAGTTCTTAAAAAAACTTTAATGAAGAGACTCTTGAACATCCATAACTTCAGGACAAGTTATGGAGTTCATAAAACTATTTATGACAAAAAGACTCTTCATTTTGTAACCTATGGCAATTTTATGAGTTTTTAAAATTCATAAATGTGACTTTTCAAGTAACTTGAGGACAAGTTACAAAAAACACATATTATTACCAACTTCTAGATTAATTTGGATTGAAAACAACTATCACATAATTTTTTTTATTAATCTAAACAAACTCATAAACATGAACATTCATAATCAACAATTTTTCAAGCATCATATAAACATGTATAAAACTTGAAACTTTGATTATAACTTTATTTGGATGAGAATAAACATTACCATAGTACCAAAAACAAATTTTATGAACAAAAACACTTTGTAGAATGATTCTAATCCAAAACAGGCCAAAAAAAACTCGAATATATGATGTCAAGGGGTCCAACTCGTCGAGTGCATGAACCAACTCGACGAGTTGGATGAATTTGTTCATGGACTCGTCGAGTCCATCAATGAACTCATCGAGTCTGCAGTCCAGATAGCAAAAAAAATCGGTTTTTTTCCAGCTATTTGCATCAAGTATAATTGAAAACAACCCATGTCTCTGATACCACTGTTGGGTTTTGGTATACTACAACATCCTATGGTGCACATACAACCCTAAATACCTTGGATCTATGTTTTCACTAATTATACATGCAAATGGTTTCCAAGGTACTAATCTTACAACTAGCATGCATTCAACATAAAAACATAATATACTAGTTAGCTTGACATACCTTTTGATGGAGCTTGAAGTCTTGGTGTATTTGGCGTTAAAGAGCTTAGCCCCAATAGTGTGGAAGCCTCAAATGAAGTCACAACACATCATGGACAAAGGTAGGACTTGAGAGAGAATTCCATGCACCAAAAACCTCCATATTTCACTAAGAAAAGAAGTGTACACATTTTGGTCCTGAAGTAGCACATTTATATGTTGGATACCAAGAGTCATGGGTATAACCCAAATCCATACCCATGGGTTTTATGATCCATGGTTCATGTGGCCCAACTCTTTATGTATCCATACATAAACTTGGTCCAACATGGATCATAAGCCCAACACATATAAATATAACTAATTAACATAATTAGTCCCCATAGTTTTAATTAGTCTCTTTTTATCATTAAATTAATTACAAATTAATTCTTGATCAATACTAATTAAAACATATGATTTCATATTAATATATTAGAACTTATAATATATTAATAAATCATATACAACCTCTTCTCTCAAAAGTCCATCCTAACAAATTGTCCTGATGATATGCAACCCAAATGGACCATGCTACTCTCGGGTCGAATACATACCAATAATATTTATGGGCTTAGACACCTAATCCAACATGTACTGCCCCTGCACCGGTTATTCAGACGTCTGAGTTGCTATGTTTCCACTACAACCAGAGGGGCCACAAGAAGGCCAACTGCCCCCAGTTGACAGCAGCATCAGCGCCAGTGAAGGCACCAGCTCCAGCTACCCTGCGGATCACTGATGGCCGGCAGGGCAAGGTAGAGGCTCCATTGGTGAGGAGTTGGGCATTCCAGTTGACTACCGAGGAAGCACGCGCTGCACCCGATGTGGTTACGGGTATGATTTCTTATCTTTATGCTTTATGATGCGCTGCTATAATTTTGATATGTTATGTATGTGCTCTATTTATGATCGTTCCATGTGAACGGTATCCCAGTTCAGGTACTATTAGATTCAGGGGCTACCCGATCATTTGTCTCTCTTGCGCTTAGCAAGAAGTTTCCTGAGTCTTCGGGTATGTTGGATTGCCCTTTAGAGGTAGAGATTGTTGATGACCGATCGGTGCGAGCATCGACGGTATTCCGAGACTGTGTGCTGAGATTATTCGAGGAGCGTTATCTGGTGGACCTGGTTCCTATTCCGTTGAGAGGGAACAAGGTGATTATAGGAATGGATTGGTTGAGCCCCAATGGGGAAGTGATAGATTGCACACAGCAGATAGTTCGGATCAGGACCCAAGTGGGGGAGAGTTGGTAGTTCAAGGCGAGAGGTCATAGCAAGGACCAGCGGTATGTTCAGCAGCAAGAGCTAGGAATTACCTTCAGCAGGGTTGCGCAGGATATGTAGCTTATGTTATGGATACCCGGGAGGCGGGTAAGGCGATGGTGGTCAATGTGCCTGTAGTGCGAGAGTTTACGGATGTATTCCCCGAGGAGTTGCCAAGGATACCTCCAGAGAGGCAAGTGGAGTTTAGGATCGACCTAGTCTCTTGTGCGGCTCCGATAGCCAAGGCACCGTATCAGTTGGCTCCTCCCGAGATGCAGGAGTTGTCTACACAGCTATAGGAGCTGTTAGACAAGGGATTCATTAGACCGAGTAGCTCTCCCTGGGGAACCCCGATTCTGTTTGTGAGGAAGAAGGACGGGTCGCATCGGATGTGTATAGATTACCGGGAGCTGAACAAGGTGACGGTGAAGAACCGTTACCCACTCCCGAGGATTGATGACCTCTTTGACCAGCTACAGGGAGCATCTTGGTTCTCCAAGATTGATCTGCGCTCACGATATCATCAGATGAGGGCTAGAGAGGAGGATTTGCGGAAGACTGTGTATCGGACGCACTATAGCCATTACGAGTTTGTGGTGATGCCCTTCGGGCTCACCAATGCTCCTGCCGCGTTCATGGACCTCATGAACCGCGTTTGTAGACCGATGTTAGACCGTTCTGTGATAGTGTTTATTGATGATATCTTGGTTTACTACAAGACGCAGGAGGAGCACGAAGAGCATCTGCGAGAGGTTCTGGAGACTTTGAGGAGGGAGAAATTGTATGCTAAGTTCTCCAAGTGTGAGTTCCAGTTGCGCGAGATGCAGTTCCTTGGGCATCTCGTCAACCAGAATGGAATCTCAATGGACCCGGCCAAGGTGGAGGCCGTGATGAGATGGGAGGTTCCGAATTCTCCATCTGAGATTCGGAGTTTCCTAGGATTAGATGGCTACTATCGGAGATTCATCTTGGATTTCTCCAAGATAGTCGTGCCCCTGACCAGGCTAACAAGGAAGGTCGTGGTCTTTCGTTGGGGGGCTGAGCAGCAGGCCGCGTTCGAGACACTGAGATGGAGATTGTGCGAGGTGCCAATCTTAGCCCTGCCAGAGGGCATGGAGGATTTTGTTGTATACTGCGATACATCCATCTCAGGTTTGTGTGCAATATTGATGTAGAGAGGGCATGTCATCGCCTACGCGTCGAGGCAACTGAAGCCTCACAAGGCGAACTACCCAACATGATTTGGAGTTAGGGCTGTTGTATTCGCCATCAAGATTTGGCGTCATTACCTCTATGGGGTTCGCTGTACCATCTACACGGACCATAAGAGTTTGAGGTACCTCATGGATCAGCCGAATCTAAACATGAGACAGCGTCCATGGATGGACGTGGTAAAGGATTACGATTGCGATATCCTTTATCACCCAGGTAAGGAAAATGTGGTGGCCGACGCGCTTATCCGCAAGGCAGCACTGATCAGGGATATCTTCCTGAGGATGACAGTGGTGACTCCGCTGTTGGAGCGGATTCGGGAGGCCCAGCAAGGGGCCATGAATGAGGAACATCGGAAGAGCGAGCGAATCGTGGGTCAGGTTTCCTCCTTCGACTATGACAGCCGAGAACTACTTACACTACACTATAGGGTGTGGGTGCCATATCACAGGGGTGTGTGCCAGGTTCTGATGGAGGAGGCGCACAAATCTCGGTTCTCCATTCAACCCGGGCCGACGAAGATGTATAGGGATCTTCGTCTGGACTATTGGTGGCCCTGCATGAAGCGGGATGTGGCATGGTTTGTGGAGCGGTGCTTGACCTGCAGGAAGGTCAAGGCTGAGCATCAGAGACCTCATGGCAAGATGCAACCATTGGATATTCCGCTGTGGAAATGGGAAGACATCACGATGGATTTTATCACCAAGCTTCCCAGGACCGCGCAGGGAGTGGATTCGATATGGGTCATCATCGATTGATTGACCAAGAGCGCCCATTTTATCCCGATTCAGGAGAGAATCTCGGCCGAGAAGTTGGCCGACATCTATATCCAGGAGGTGGTGGCGCGGCACGGTGTGCCGGTTTCTGTGATTTCAGACAGGGATGTATGGTTCACTTATAGGTTTTGGAGGAAGTTTCATGACGATTTGGGTACTCGTCTACATTTTAGCACCGCCTTTCACCCGCAGACGGATGGTCAGAGCGAGCGGACCATCCAGACCCTGGAGGATATGCTGCGAGCATGCGTATTAGACTTCGAAGGTAGTTGGGATACCTACCTTCCATTGGCAGAGTTCTCCTATAACAATAGTAATTATGCGAGCATCGATCGTCCTCCCTTCGAGATGCTATATGGGAGGAATTGTAGGACCCTGATATGTTGGGGCGAGGTTGGCCAGAGGGTAATGGGGAGCACTGAGGTAGTGCTCAGGACGATAGAGAAGATTCAGCAGGTGCGGAGCAGGCTTCAGACTTCTCAGAGTTGGCAGAAAAGTTATGTCGATAAGCGCCGATCAAACCTGGAGTTCTAGGTTGGTGATATGGTTCCTCTGAAGATGTCGACATGGAAAGGCGTTATCCGATTCAGGAAGCGGGGCAAGTTGGGCCCCAGGTACATTGGACCATTCAAGGTTATAGTCCGGGTGGGCAAGGTGGCATATAGGCTGGATTTTCCAGCCGAACTCAGTCAGATAATCAGCACTTTTCATGTTTCTCAGCTACCAAAGTGTCTGGTGGACGACTCAGCAGTAGTACCCTTAAAGGACATTCAGGTTGATGACATCCTGAATTACATTGAGCGACCAATGGCAATCCTCGACCGGAAGTCGAAGGATTTGAGGAACAAAAGAGTGGAACTCGTGAAGGTGCAATGGCAGCACCGGAAGGGGTCGGAGTGAACATGGGATCCGGTGGACAAGATGATGGAACATCACCCTAAGCTGTTTCAGGATCGAGCAGCAGACTTCAAGGACGAAGTCTAAAATAAGTGGGGGAGATTTGTAGCACCTGGTTTTTGGTACGTATTCTTTTATTAATATTTTTGCATTTTGGCCTTGGACTCGGCGAGTTGAAGGACCAACTTGTCGAGTAGAAGCGGGATAAGACACGGGGTTTAAGCTGTGGACTCGACGAGTTGGGTCCCGGACTCGGCGAGTAGGCCCTATTTGGACAAAAACCCTAATCCGATGGTTTTCACCCTATTTAAACACCTTAGCTCGGCCTCCTTCGTTCCATTTTCTCTCAGAAGACCCCCATAGTAAACCCTAGCAATTATTGAAGCAATCTAAGGCATTTGGAGTGATTTTGGTGTTTTTGTGAACCAACAAAAGAAGGAAAAGCTTGAAGGATCAACAGGAGGCTAGAAGGATCCGATTTTAGGCATCATTTGTAGTCTTTCAGAAGGTATAAAGTCTATACCTTGTTAGTTCATTTGTTAGATCCCATTTTGTGGAGTTTTAGGGCTTTTCTAAGCCATTTTTGTCACCAACCATGATTGCAAGCATGGTTTGGAGTTGATGTTTCGGATCTAGGTCCTTAGAGGGGTTACAAGGCAGAAAGGAGTGGCTCTTGCACTCAAAGAAGGCCCCATGCTTTGAAAGAGCTTGTTTAAGGACCTTTTGAGCTCAAAGTCCCATGCAAACACGTAAAGGTTGTAACTTTACGTGCTAGATCGATTGTAGAAGCATAGATCTATCTTTTGATCAGGGGTTGTACATCAGAAATCGAGGATTTATTGATTGGATGTGACCAACTCGACGAGTCCATACTTGGACTCGGCGAGTCCTAGGCTTCTGTCCCATGTTAGTTGAGGGTCATAAGGACCCAGTTGAGTGTGGAAAGGCTTTAGGGGTCCCAGGGAGTGACCCAACGTTCTGGACTAAGCCATTGTTCTGGAAGTTCATGGGACTCGGCGAGTGCATGAGCAGACTTGGCGAGTCCAAGGCAATATTCTTAAGGATAAAGATGAACTCGACGAGTTGTTCATACAACTCGGCGAGTCAAGGACAGGACCTATGTATCAGTTGAAGATGAACTCGACGAGTTGTTCATACAACTCGGTGAGTCGGATGAGGATTCAGTCGATGTACATTTAGAAGGAAAACTTGTGAAAGTCATCGCCTAACTCGAAGAGTAGAGACGGGTATAACGACAAATGAAAGGATAGGGACTCGGCGAGTTGGCGAGCCAACTCGGCGAGTTAGGTCAACAGGAAGTTGACTTTGACTTTGATTTGGTCATGGGTAAAATGGTCATTTTACACTAAGAACAATTAGCAGTGTATGACTAAGTGTTTTGTGGGAATTATAGTCGGAGGATTTCCGGAGTAGCAGCGGCAGCAGTCAGAGGATTCCCGCACAGATCAGCAGCTACTACGAGGTGAGTTACCTTCCAGTAGCGGTGGGTCTACGGCCATAATGTCGGCCCACCAGTAGGAGTTGTATGTTATATGATTGTCTTTGTGATATCATCTAGGTTTTCTACTACCTGATATGTTATATGCTGGCATGATATGTTATACGTGTTAGTAATAGAGTTCGGTTGTTAGGACCGAAGGGTAGGCCAGACACCCCAGATATTTCTGACAGTACGTGATGGTATGTTTATATGCTGGCATGATATGTTATATGTGATAGTGGTAGTAGGAGGGGACTAGTCCCCAAGTTCGATTGTTAGGACCGAAGGGTAGTTCGGACACCCCAGATATGTCTGGTAGTATGTTTATGTTATATGTGATAGTAGTAGTAGGGGGTGGAATAGTCCCCGAGGGTCAGTTGTTAGGACCGACAGGTAGGTCAGCACCCCAGAATGGCTCGACATGGGCAGGACGGCACCCCGAAATAGCCGCATGGGTAGGACGGCACCCCATAATGGCCGCATGGGTAGGTCGGTACCCCAGAATGGTCGTACCGGGTAGGTCGGGCACTCCAGAATTACCCGGCAGTATGTATGCTATGTGATTGTATGTTATATGGTACGATGGGGGAACTCACTAAGCTTCGTGCTTATAGTTTACAGTTTTCGTTTCAGGTACCTCTTCAGCGAAAGTGAAGGATCTGGCGCGGTAGCGGCACATCATACACACACTCTTTGTTTTCCGCACTATGAGTTATTCTGGGATTTGTACTCTGACGTTATTATGTTTTTACGATTCGGTTTTCAGATACGAGACATATTTTATTAAATGATATGATCGGATGATATTTTGTTACAAATGTTTTGCAAATCACTTAATCAAAAAATGGAATTTTTGGACGTGAAAATTGGGTCGTTACAATACCATCTTCAAAGAGTTCTTCAACCACCTTCAAGTGTTCTAAGCTTGAGGATCTTCACCATCACCTCTTTATCCAACCACCAACACACTCATGGTGAGTTAATATCCCCATATTTTCGAGTTTTTCAAGTTTTGAGGGGGGAATACAATAAAAGTTTGATTTATAACACAAATGTATGCATGCTTCAAATCAATGTTGTGTTTAAAGCATTTTTTCTTCATGAAATGTGGTTATTATTTGTTTGCAGAACATTTATTTGTGTTATTTTGGTTAATGATACAAAACTAAGTAAAACAAACATAAACTATGTTATATGTTCTATAGAAAAGAGTTAAAACCACAAAGCTACAAGGATTTTAAGACCCTTATGGTCAAGATATGGTTTTCTAGCAAAAATGGTTAGATTCTAGTTACTTCACCATTTTTGGTGGGATATAACCCAAAATATGTTTTTGACCATACATATTGAAACTAGACAAAAATACCAAAGTGTTAACTACACCAAAAAGAAAACTCAAAAATCTAGTATTTCATGTAAAAATGGATTTTTAAATATGTAACAACCATAAAATTCCAACCAATTCAAACTTTTCAAAAACAACCCGATTTCATAAAATTATTACAAAAAGGTTTTCAATAAAATTATTTCAGATTCTTCCCAAAATCACATCACAAAACATAATCATGAGGAGTAGTACGATCATGCATTTGCCTTGCCACGGTCTCCTAAAGAAACTGAAAAACATTAAACCACAACTGTAAGCCCGAAAGCTTAGTGAGATATCCCCAAAATACCAACCACATATACCATACACGCATAACATGCCATATCATAACAGAACACAAAACAGCCATGCACTTCGGGTCTACTGTGTGACTCGTCCGCCGCACCGGCCTTCAGTCCACCTGGTCCACCCTCCGAGTCTAACCACATACATCGAGTCTACAGTCTGATTGGTCCGCCCACACCGGGCCTTCAATCCACGTAGTCCACTCTCTGAGTCTACAGTACGACTGGTCCGCCTGCACTGGGCCTTCAGTCGGCCTGGTCTACTCTCCGAGCCTCGGCACATCTGGTCCGCCCTCTGGGGGCCTACAGCCTATCCGGACCGCTCGCTGGGCCTTCGGGATAACCGGTCCGCCCTGGGTATGTTGGCCTACAACACAAAGCAGGTCCCGCCTCAACACAATCCCAGTCCAACAACCATGTGCACATAAACATTCAATCATACAACATATCACATCCAATCAAACCGATCTAACAGATCACATAGCATAACATCATCCTAACCAGGATACCGACCTAACCGGTCACTAGCATAGCATCATCCTATATACCAGGATACCAACCTTAACCAGGTCTCTAACATATACCATCCTAACTACCAGGATGCAACACAATAAACAAAACATAACAACGATACCCGGATCACAATCTGATAAAAGGGTCGGCCTTGGTGCCGTAGACCCTGTCGATATAGTGAGGATAACTCACCTCGCAACTGCTGACTGAAAAGATAAGCCCAAGTTGCTCCGACCACTGACACGATCTCCACCACCAGCCAACACCAACACTGAACTCAAAACAATATCCAACAATTACCAAAATGCCCCTAGAAGTCAACTAGTCAACCCTTGGTCAAAGTCAAAGTCAAAGTCAACCCCTGACTCACTCTACTCGCCGAGTCAACCCGATGACTCGCCGAGTCCCCATGCTCAGAACTTTCCCCAATTCGCGACTCAACTCGCCGAGACTCTCCGAGTCCAACAACTCTGAGTCCTTTCACACTCGACTCACCGAGTCATCCCTTGACTCACTGATTCACAGCTCAACCAGAAGAAAGGTTAGGACCTCACAACCAGACTCGCCGAGTCCAAGGCTATCTGCAACCAACTCGCCGAGTTGTTCTTCCAACTCGCCGAGTTCCTGCCCATCTTCAATCAACTCGCCGAGTTGTTCTTCCAACTCGTCGAGTTTCAGTCTATCTTCAAGCAACTCGCCGAGTACACCCTTGTGACTCGCCGAGTACCCCTATATCTGAAACCATACAGAGGCTTTCCAAGCCATGCAGAAGCTCTAAACCACAGATCTACCCTTCTACAAGCCATCCATCATGTAAAGTGGCAAACTTTACGTGAATCCAAAGAGATCTAGACATTTTACACTCTAGTGCTAGGGTTTAAGACAAAAGGACTTCACCAAAAACTCTTGAGCATGGAATTTATGGCTTTCTGGATCATTAACAACCTAGATCTGAGGTAGCAACCTCAGATCTTACACCAAACTTGAGATGGGCCTCATTTATGCCCCAAAACCACCACAAATGATAGATCTAGATGCACAAAAGCTCAAACAGAAGATTATTACCTCAAATGAAGGCTCCCACTGGTGAATGAACCAATTCTCTGCAAAGCCCCTTGCTCCACTCTGCTTGCTCTTCAATTTCCGTCCAAGATTACCTCCTCCAAGGCTCTAATCTCTCACCAAGGAAGGCTCACACAAATTTAGGTTTTCTGGAACTCAAAGGGAAGGTAAAGAGGCTGGGGAAGAAGTGTTATGTTCTTTATATAGGGCTCAACCCCCGAAATTAGGGTTTTCTCCACTCAGCACCAACGTCCATCCATGCTACTCGTCGAGTCGGTCACTTAACACGCGACTAGAGTCGCGACCCTACTCGCCGAGTCCATTCGTGGACTCGCCGAGTTGCCCTCTCACACTTACATTTTTAGCCCTTCAACTCTACTCTTGATATCCCGGGATGTTACAATTCTCCCCCACTTAAATTAGCCTTCGTCCTCGAAGCCTGCGGCAACACAACTCCAGGACTACTCTCGCAATGCACCACCTAGCATTGACCAGATTAGGTTCCTCAAAGCACAACCACCGAAACCCAAACCCAATTTTCCTTCCCGCGGTGTTCTGACCACCGCTTCAAGCCGGCCATCGACCTCATCCTCTAATAACCACACTTATCAATTGAGTACCACCCCTTGATGCATCACTCGCTCAAAATCACAACAATCACTCGACTCATATGAGCTAGAAATAACCATGAACCACCGGAATTCCCGGTCTGAGCCCAACTTTATCCATTCCATGCTGACAGGATGACACATCCTTCAGCCTCAGAGCAACTCCCATGAGTTTCTCCACCGCAATCTCATACCCATGTTGAACTGGCTCTAGCATATTCAGGTTGGGAAAACCCGATAAACTGACGACACCTCCAAACATCCCCCAGGATGAATTTCCACCACAAACATAAATCCTTGATCAAAATCAAACTAGAAATCCAAGATTCCATCCCTGCATTCCTTCCGAGCATTTTGGCTCTACCCTCGGAAATTCCTTTCGTGACCTTAGCAAACATCAAACCCGAATGTGATCCCATACCACAGTCGCAAACACACTGTTCATCAACCATGATTGGGACACCCCAATCATAACTCTACACTACTGCTTTCACTTCCATGAACTAACACTCCATCTTGGAGCTACATTCCTTTCCCTTTCCTTACCAAGGAAATCCACTTGGCCGTCTTGTCACTACAACAAATGCCACGGTGCTCACCCAATACTACACCATTCTCTTATAGCATAACCGCTATCCCATGCACCACACATGCTCTGGATCCGCTCGCAAGGACTCTCAAGTCCATGCTCTACCTTCCACTCACCATGATCAATACCTGGGGCCAGACCTTCTAACGCTAACACGTCACGACATACTCAATTCATTTCCTCTGACCGATCTATCAACACATGCAGAGTCTTCAGCATGACTGGACCGCCTTTCCAGGCCTTCAGCCCACCTGGACCACTCTCGGAACCTTCAGCGGGTCTGGACCACCCTCCAGGGCCTTTTGCATGTCTGGACCGTTCTCCGAGCCTTCGGCCTGACTGGTACGCCCACCGGCCTTCAGTCTATCTGGACCGCTCAACCAGCATCCAACATCCCGAATTATCCCTCCAGGAAAACTCTCCCCTGCATATTGTTCTAGCCCTCTAGGGGTTCTGAACTCTATCTCCACCCTTCATACTCAATTCCCGGCCTGATCCCAGGCCTTCCACAATCAATCACCCTTGGTCTGTATCCCCCCCTGCATGCCTGCCATTTACTCATACCAGCCTACACTCTTGGCTGACAGAACCACTGTTGAATCTCAAGCAGCTAAACAATCTCTCATGCCCATCGATCTTCCGGAGAATTTTCCAATTCTCCCTCACTTAAAGCACTGACTATCAACCATCGGTCACCATCACCGACCTCCCTTATCAACCCTACACAACACAATCCCTTACACACGATCTGGTTCCCACTAGAATGAGCAACCTTCACAAAATCACATATTATCACGGATCATCACGGCTCGAAAGAAACCCGACCTTCAGCCAACCACTCCTCAGACTGCAGATGTTGCCCAACATTCAGACC
Source organism: Lactuca serriola (assembly GCF_051521515.1). Classification (NCBI taxonomy): domain Eukaryota; kingdom Viridiplantae; phylum Streptophyta; class Magnoliopsida; order Asterales; family Asteraceae; genus Lactuca; species Lactuca serriola. The sequence continues at coordinate 86,375,283 of NC_136412.1, forward strand.
AAACGCCAGATTCCCACTAATAACCCTCATGAAAGATAACCAACGAAATTCCCAACACCAAACCCTTAACCATACCATAACCCTCAAGGAACAACGAATACAATACCAGAAACCACACAACGAGACTAGCAGATATACAATACTCCAAAATAATCACAAAATAACAAGACATCAAGGAAGAAACATACTTGTAGTTGCATCCGGCACTGCCCTGACCTCCTCTGCTGTAAGCTGAAAAGCACGACCCTGAGCTCTTGGGGGCTCCGCTCCACCCTGACCTCCACCCGTAATCCTCAAAGTGGCCGGTGCTGGAGCCTGCACCGGTCCTGCAGCAAGCTGTGTACAGTTGACCCTCAAGTGTCCAACCTGATGGCAATGATAAAAAATCCTCAGATCCCGAACCGGGGCTGTCTGCCGACAATCCCTCTCATAGTGCCCCTCCTTTCCGCACTTGCAGCATGCACCACCGGACCTACAAACTCCGGTGTGACCCTTCCCACACTTCCCACAAGTGTGGCTGCCCTGATCTCCCAATCTAGAATCAACGGTCTTGGACCGTTTCGGCGCCGCCTGCGACTACACCGGAGCCTGCTTCTATTCTCGCAACTGCAACTCAATCTCCAACTCACGCCGCCTGGCGGCCTCCTATAACTCCCACAAGGTCTCGCACCTCTGCGTAGACACAAACTGCCTAATATCCCTCTTGAGCATACTAAGATATCGGGACATCTGAGCCTGCTCTGAAGCGAACTCAGGGCAAAACATCGCCCTCTTAGTGAACATCCTAGTGATCTCCGTCACCGACTCCGAATCCTGCTTCAGCTCCAGGAACTCCTGAGCCAATCTCTCCCTCTCGACCCGCGGAACATAACGAGTGTTGAACATCTCCCGGAACTGATCCCATGAAACCGCAGCTCTATGCGCATCCGAATACGACCCCGTGGTCAATCTCCACTAAACCTTCGCCCTGAGCCTTAACAGGATCAGAGCACACCTCACCCTCTGATCGGCAGGGCATGAACACGTGAAGAAACACCCCTCCACATCCGACAACCATCTCATAGCAACAATCAGGTCCTGAACCCCGTCGAAGGTAGGAGGCTTCGTATTATCGAAGTCCCGATACTGAAAACCTCGACCGGCTCCTCCCCCTGCCGCTGCTACAGCCGTTGTAGCCGCCGCGGCAGCCATCTCTGTGAGAGCTGCATAGCGCTCATCAAAATACTCAACCATGGCAGTCTTGATCGACCCAAACAGGTCCAATAACTCGGCCCGAAACAACGCAGCAACCTCATCATGCAGGATCTCACGAATCCTAGAATCCAACTTGCATGTGCTCATCTGACCAATAACTTCGGGCGGTACTGACCCACCCTGACCGCCCTCTCCTGCTCTCGATCCCGATCCCGATCCACTCCCAGCATGCCTCGAAACCTCCATACTGAAAACATCACAAGATATCAGATACTTCCCACTAACCCAGGAACCAACCCCCAACCCATCCCTAGAGGTTATGGTTTCTTTGATACGCGTATGGGTGATGTGCTTTCAGTAATACGGGCCCATACTACCTTCCACACCTACCCATATTTGTATCAATTATACCACAACACCCTATTGAAGAACATACATAACAAGCACTCAACCCTCACTCCTAGAGGAACACTGGAAATCTCCCACAAAGGAAACCCTAGGCTAACAGGCATCATAAATCAGGAAACATTATCATGAAATCCTGAAGATCCCTAGCCTAGTACTAGCATGTTGTTCTATCAAAGCTCAAAACAAATATCATGTATGGTATTTTGGGATTACTTACTGGCTCCGGCTGATCGTACCTCCGCGTCCTCCTTTACTCATTTTGAAAACCATTTTAAATTCACTTTTGAAAACCCTCCTCGATTTGAGACTGAATTCACACAAATGTTCCTCCAATTCACTTAAACCAAGGCTCTGATACCAACTTGTAACAACCATAAAATTCCAACCAATTCAAACTTTTCAAAAACAACCCGATTTCATAAAATTATTACAAAAAGGTTTTCAGTAAAATTATTTCAGAGTCTTCCCAGAATCACATCACAAAACATAATCATGAGGAGCGGTACGATCATGCCTTTGCCTTGCCACGGTCTCCTGAAGAACCTGAAAAACATTAAACCACAACTGTAAGCCCGAAAGTTTAGTGAGATATCCCCAAAATACCAACCACATATACCATACATGCATAACATGCCATATCATAACAGAACACAAAACAGCCATGCACTTCGGGTCTACTGTGTGACTCGTCCGCCGCACCGGCCTTCAGTCCACCTGGTCCACCCTCCGAGTCTAACCACATACATCGAGTCTACAGTCTGATTGGTCCGCCCACACCGGGTCTTCAATCCACCTGGTCTACTCCCTGAGTCTACAGTATGACTGGTCCGCCCGCACTGGGCCTTCAGTCGGCCTGGTCCACTCTCCAAGCCTCGGCACGTCTGGTCTGCCCTCTTGGGACCTACAGCCTATCCGGACCGCTCGCTGGGCCTTCGGGATAACCGGTCCGCCCTGGGTATGTTGGCCTACAACACAAAGCAGGTCCCGCCTCAACCCAATCCCAGTCCAACAACCATGTGCACATAAACATTCAATCATACAACATATCACATGCAATCAAACCGATCTAACAGATCACATAGCATAACATCATCCTAACCAGGATACCGACCTAACCGGTCACTAGCATAGCATCATCCTATATACCAGGATACCAACCTTAACCAGGTCTCTAACATATACCATCCTAACTACCAGGATGCAACACAACAAACAAAACATAACAACGATACCCGGATCACAATCCGATAAAAGGGTCGGCCTTGGTGCCGTAGACCCTGTCGATATAGTGAGGATAACTCACCTCGCAACTGCCGACTGAAAAGATAAGCCCAAGCTGCTCCGACCACTGACACGATATCCACCACTAGCCAACACCAACACTGAACTCAAAACAATATCCAACAATTACCAAAATGCCCCTGGAAGTCAACTAGTCAACCCTTGGTCAAAGTCAAAGTCAAAGTCAAAGTCAACCCCTGACTCATTCTACTCGCCGAGTCAACCTGATGACTCGCCGAGTCCCCATGCTCAGAACTTTCCCCAATTCGCGACTCAACTCGCCGAGTCACCCCGAGACTCACCGAGTCCAACAACTCTGAGTCCTTTCACACTCGACTCACCGAGTCATCCCTTGACTCGATGATTCATAGCTCAACCAGAAGAAAGGTTAGGACCTCACGACTAGACTCGCTGAGTCCAAGAACAGACTCGCCGAGTCCAAGGCTATCTGCAACCAACTCGCCGAGTTGTTCTTCCAACTCGTCGAGTTCCCGCCCATCTTCAACCAACTCGCCGAGTTGTTCTTCCAACTCGTCGAGTTTCAGTCTATCTTCAAGCAACTCGCCGAGTACACCCTTGTGACTCGCCGAGTACCCCTAGATCTGAAACCATACAGAGGCTTTCCAAGCCATGCAGAAGCTCTAAACCACAGATCTACCCTTCTACAAGCCATCCATCACGTAAAGTGGCAAACTTTACGTGAATCCAAAGAGATCTAGACATTTTACACTCTAGGGCTAGGGTTTAGGACAAAAGGACTTCACCAACAACTCTTGAGCATGCACTTTATGGCTTTCTGGATCATTAACAACCTAGATCTGAGGTAGCAACCTCAGATCTTACACCAAACTTGAGATGGACCTCATTTATGCCCCAAAACCCCTACAAATGATAGATCTAGATGCACAAAAGCTCAAACAGAAGATTATTACCTCAAATGAAGGCTCCCACTGGTGAATGAACCAATTCTCTACAAAGCCCCTTGCTCCACTCTTCTTGCTCTTCAATTTCCTTCCAAGATTACCTCTTCCAAGGCTCTAATCTCTCACCAAGGAAGGCTCACACGAATTTAGGGTTTCTAGAACTCAAAGGAAAGGTAAATAGGCTAGGGAAGAAGTGTTATGTTCTTTATATAGGGATCAACCTCCGAAATTAGGGTTTTCTCCACTCAACACCAACTCGCCGAGTCCATCCATGCTACTCGCCGAGTCGGTCACTTAACACGCGACTAGAGTCGCGACCCTACTCGCCGAGTCCACTCATGGACTCGCCGAGTTGCCCTCTCAAACTTACATTTTTAGCCCTTCAACTCTACTCTTGATATTCCGGGATGTTACAAAGTAAAAGTGTTAATAACAAGTTTATGACATCATTTTGTGGGTTTTAACTAGAAATATACGGTTTTAAAAACACTTAAAGTTAACTTGAGTAAAAACCCCAAGAGGGGTAAAAGTAAGTTTTACCAAGTTATATTTGTTTTTGTTACCGGTAAATATCGATAAAAAGGGGCAAAAACTAGAAATGGACTTTTTCATACCAATTTCTCATACTTGTGTTGGATGTAAGTTTATATGATATAATCTTTTAAAAAACATCTAGACAATATAACTATTATGTATTTATATAAATGATTATATAAATAGACTAACAAAACAATCATAATAAACTATAATTGGTATAGTTTGGGGGTCACAAATACTACTTTATCATTTCGGACGAAACATATAATTTTTTCAAGGTATAATTATTTTTACACTATGTAACCACTATGGAAGGGTAATACTTTCATTCACAAGAAAAAGGGTTTTCATTACAATAGACGTAAACCGGTTAATACAATTTTGTGAGACATACCTTCATCGTACCTACATGAGTACATATTAAAGTTCCTGAATTATAACCAGAGTCTTGGTAAGAGAGCATGACACTTGTGTATAGATCTATACGAGACTCACAACCTTGCACCTAGGTTTTTAGCTACAGTTAGACCGGCAAGTCTAGGGTGACAAATGTCTAACATTCTGACGCCTGAAGAGCGTCGTAGCATGCTACTAGTCGCTAGCATATTATAATAACTCACATGGGGTATTAAGAATACATTTGGTTTACGGGGCTAACATACTTTCAATTAAGTTTATATAATGATAAAACTTCATAATACTATTTTCCAGTATAGCACTACTTACATTTTTGGTCTTTGGGTTTAAGACTTACAACTCATTTTTTTTAAAGAAAATATTGGATTTTCTTAAAGCGCACTATCATTTTACAAGGAAGAGTTTCCGATTTTTCTCATACAAACTCTTATGAACTCGCTAACTTAATTGTCGATACTTTTCAAAATCACTTGTATTCTCAGGAAATCAGTACACATGTAATCAAAAGAGTTTTGAGGATGGGGCGTCGCAATGTCACGTCATTTACTTTTGTCATATGTGTGACAACCTGAAATTTTCCATCCAGTTCAGTCTAACACTTCATTGAAAGTAAAACTCATTGATGTTATCTTTTAGCATAATTAGGAGTTTATTTGAGCATTCTGAGCCTTGTACACTTAAGGAAGAAGTGTCGGGGTTTAGCGGCTAAAGTTTTAGCTCAAAGAAATGACCTTAAACACCCATGAAAGGAGTTCACGGCCAACACATGTGAGTTTACGGCCATAAACTCCATGTGGGCCGTAAACTCTTGCTTATATGTTGAAGAGGTGGTCATTTGTTCATTCCTCCCTTCCATTTGGCCCAAATCCTCTCAAGTATCATCCCGATCTTCGTCCCCGATCTTCAAATCTCGTAAGCTTATTTTCTTAACTAGTTGATATCTTGCATGAACTAGTAATCTTACATGATTTCATCCGTGAAATCATTCCATTTTGTAGATCTTCAAGTTTCACCAAGAACACATACTAGTGTTCTTGGCCAAAACCGACCATTCAAGCTCCTAGATCGTAAGTACTCTTGATCCAACTCATTGTACACTAGGTTTATCATATTTAGAGCTTAGAAAACATAATAAATCATGGGATTCAAGGAGTTTACGGCCAAGGCATGTTCTTGGTCCGTAAACCCCTTTTAAGGGTGCAAATGACGTTCTAACACCTTAGTAAGCCTTGGTTAGTGACATAGAACCTTACACCATTGACCTAAGGACCACAATTCACGAAATGGTACTCCTTACCATGACTTTATGGCTGTAAACTCATGGGGGAGTGGTCCCAGGGCCATGAACACCATACAAGGTCATTTTAGGACCTTAAACCCACCCAAACACTTGTTTAAAGCTTTGGAGCACTTAACCACTTAAGCCCTTTGAGTTTTAAGCCCCTTTTGGTGACCAATTGAGAGTTTACATCCAGGAGTAAACTCCCCTGGGCCGTAAGCTCCAACAAACATGGTCATTAGACCATAAACTCCCGTATGAGGCCTTGCACTCCTTTGTTGTAACCCGTTAGCCTCCTAGCACTTGACCAAAGTGTTTTCCTCGCAATAGGATGTTTATACATGTTTAATTAGTGTTGTAATCACTAATTGTTTATATACATATGTCTTCATATGAAATTAGGATCATTGTGTGTGTCTAAGTCTTCACTTGACACCAAGCACTTGTCTAACACTTCCTTCCGATCCGCTCACTGCAGGTGAGTTCATACCCCTTAATTAACCTTTTAAATGTTTTTAAATGTTTAGAAATGCTTTATGTGGGGATACAAGTTGAATCATGTTTAGTTATTATATCAATCACATGTGATTAATAACTAGCCTGCAAATGGATTTACTATACGTTAACTGTTTTACCAAACAGATTTCTTCAAATGACTTTCTTAAATGTTTTTATATGTTTAAAACTCCTTATTAAACTGTCTTACATACTGTATGTTTCCTTTTAAACTCTTTTACAACTGAGTTTCAAACAAAGGTCTTCCTTATACTTAAACTGTCTTATCAAACAAAATACTTTCAAATCGTTTTACAAACTGACATCAAGTCATCATTTCTTAGTATTAAACTTTTCAAAGGTTTTACAAAACTTCTTTTATGCTTTTATATTATCAAATGCATGCCCATATATGTATAGTTATATAAGTAATGTTTAAAGGACTTAGGAAGGCTAGTTCACTTTATTTCCTTTTCCTCGTTGGGATGTGGCTTTAGGGTATCGGTCAGTCGTCCAAATTTCGTCTAAATATTATTTATATGCCATGTTTACATATATAGACATAAAAGTTTCCTCAGTCAGTTCAGTACCTTTGGGTAGCAAAGGCATACTTTCAGTTATACACGTGCATTATTAGTAACTATTATAGGTATAGTTAGGAGATACTACTTACCATTCCAAGTACAAGGAATCACACAAGAGTCATTTCATTCATGATTCTATACTAATACATTACATATGAATAGATACGCTTACATATTACAAGAATACGTTTACATAGATACGCTTACATATTACAAGAATACGTTTACATAGATACGCTTACATGAATCCTCTTACATGGATACTTTTACCTAGATACTATATGATGAGATACTATTACATATTATACATGTAGATTAGATCTGTCTATCCTAGTACAAAAGGATACTTTGCGGGACTAACCATTCCTATAACCTTTGTTAGCTACAGTGGTAAATGCACATCTACGGATGTCTACAGTTGATACCATTATAGGTACACTTTAAGGGAATAACTATTCCTAAGCCCAGCTGTTAGCAACAGAGGTAAATGTACATCTACGGATGTCTACAGTTAATACCATTCGGTAATTTCTATGTCGTGTTTATCCTAGTACCAAAGGATAATACTTAAGTTATTAACTCATTTCCTTTACTTTGTGATATATTCACATAAACGACGAGGTAGACTAATACTTATATAATTATATTATTACCTCTATTCTGTGACACTTTTACATAATCGATGAGGTAGACTATAGTTTTATAATAATAGTTAAACAGGGAAAAACCGTCACATTTACAGTGATGCGTACTTTCAAAACAGTCTAGTCTTGGTAGAAGACTACTTTCAAAACAGTTAGGTCTTAGTAGAAGACTACTTTCAAAACAGTTGGGTCTTGGTAGAAGACTACTCTTTATACTAATAGAAATCATAGGGATTTGCTAGGGTGTTCAAACGTTTTCAACTACTTTCAAACAGTTCATACTTATACAAACTTTTTCCAAATGTTTACTTTCCAGTTTTACAAATCAAAGACACATTAATACTTATGAATTCACCAACTTTATTGCTGATACTCGCTTTCAAAATAACTTGTATTCTCAGGTCACAAATAGACAGGTACGACGACTAGGTTTTGTGAAGACGGAGCAGCCAAGACTCCTCTTTTATTTTGATTATTCATTATGTTGTGTTATACTATGAAAGATTACACTTGTAATTAAAATTATACTATTAATGCAATGGATGATGTTGTAGCTTGTTTACTACTTTACATTGTTGTGATACATTACATGACGTCCTCCGCCCCAGAACGTTTCCGTCGTTCTCGGTTTTAGGGTGTGACAATATGTATTTGGCATCAAGTAAACAATGTTTTGGATACTATGTAAACTCTTAATTATCAATATGATGGTTGTATGGCTTTGATCACTATTATTCATTATGTTATGATAATCTACATGAAGTCATCCACCCCCATACGTTTCCGCCGTTCTGGTTTACGGGTGTGACACAATTGTTAGGTAAAATCTAGGAAATTGACTAAGAGAACCAAATAGGTTCATGCCGTCAAGGATTTGGGATTTATCCCTGTAGCGTCTGAACTGCTAGACAAGGAATTTAGTAAGTTGTATAATTCGCCATACGGAGCGTCGAGTGCTTTCGTATAGAAAAAGGGTGAACCACTCAAGGTATACATCAGAATTAGAGAGTAAGTTAAGCATGTAGTAAGGATTTAATTATATTGTTCCAAAGAACTATAGTGGTAGGATCGATATCAAATGAGAGAGTGTTTCTGTCGTACGGCTATTTCCAGTCATCATCTGATGTGCGTATATGTAAAATAAGAGACGCCTAGAAGGGGATCATTTGGGATGGACTATGTCCATTAAGAAAGGCAGTATTACCTTCCAAGGGTTGTAGATGTATCTGTAGTATACATGATATGATTAGTAGATTAAATTGTTGATCCAAGCTTAACCAGACGGTCTTGACTTTATCGGTAGTAGTCAAGGTTAACCAAGATTCCCTACCATTAATTAGTAAAAATTTATGTATATGAGGGACTCCTCGTTAAAACTTACATGCAGTTTTGGTTGCTAGAGATTTAGCTTTGGAGACGCCTCGACAGTTAAAGCGGTGTTGGGATGATGCTAGTAAAGATTCAACATATAATACAGTAAGAGGATCTGAGAACTCCCACTGGGATTTAGAATTACAGTAAAATGGTATAATATCATCAGAGATCTATCAAAGATTTTCAAGTTTTCCTTGGTGTAAGAGTTTGTTTAGAGATAGAGGACACTAAGGTAGAATCCAGGAAATTTGACAAGATAACCAAATAGGTTTGTGCCCTCAAGGATGTTGGAATTATCTCGTAGTGTAGGAACTACTAGACAAGGATTTCAATGGGTCATATAGTTCGCCATAAGGAGCGTCGAGTGCTTTCGGGTAGAAAAAGGATGAACCCTCAAGGTATACATCAAACATAAGGAATAGGTTAAGCACGAAGTAAGAATTTAATTATCCTGTGCCAAAGAATTATAGTGGTAGGATCGATGTCAAAGGACAGAGTGTTTCTGTTGTATGACTGTTACCAGTCATCGTCTGATGTACATATATGTAAAATAAGAGAGGCGGTAATACCTTCCAAGGGTTACAGATGTATCATCAGTATAAATGATATGATTAGTGGATCAAGTTGTTGATCTAGGCTTGACCAGACGGTCTTGACTTTATAGGTAGTAGCTGAGGTTAACTGAGATTCCCTACCATGAATTAGTAAAAATTTAGGTATAGGAGCGACTCTTTGTTAAAACTTGCATGAGCAGTTATGGTTGCTAAAGATTCGGCTTTGGAGATGCTTTGACAATTAAAGTGGTGTTGGGATGATTCCAGTAAAGGTTCAGCCTGCAAAACAATAAGAGGATCTGAGTACTCCCTCTGGGATTTAGAATTGTAGTAAAACAATAGAATATCATCGGAGGCCTGTCAATGCTTTTCAAGTTTTCTTGGATGCAGGAGTTCAGTTGGCAATAGAGGATACGTAGGATCAAAGGCGGTTAGTGTAAGTTCGTTATATACATTCATTTAATTAAGGGTTACGTTAGTTTAGTAGATCATCGAGTGAGTATCTTAAAGGTTGCACGTGATCTAGAGGAGATATCCTGAGAACTGTTGATCCATCTTTATCGCATGGTTCTCGTCTGATTAACTGATTTAGATTAGGAAATAGTGTTCGAATGTCTATCTGTTTGTTTAGTATGTTTCTTATAGGTGTGTGTGTGTGAGAGAGTTAACCTAGGATTATATTCGATCTATAACATTCATAAGTTAATATAGGACGAAAATTAGACTTTCGAATCCGTGTTGCGTTAATTAAGGACATCGGGTCAGTTATAGCCTCAAAAGGTTAAGTAGCAGAGTTCGTCGTAATTAATAAATGTCAAAGAAAGATGACGATTGAGGTCTTTCAGGTTGGTGGGATAATGGTGTTGCATGAATTAAGGAAATCGGGTTGGTTATGCCTTGGACCTCTCATGCTTAAGTGACCTTTATCACACAAGATTCCAATCAAGTCTTCCCACTTGAAACAACTTGTAGCATTTCAAATAACTAGTTACTAGGTGACCCTTATGTTACTAGAAAATACAAAACCACCCCAAACATCATAAGACAATCATAGTGATTAGGTGACCCGTCACGCCCTAAAACCATACAAATGATGTCCGAGTGTTCTTCAAAAGGACGGCAATGACTTGCATTTTTAAGAAAATATTTTATATATATGTTTTACGAATATAGTTTTAAAAACATTCTCTCATGAATATTGCATGCATCCAACAATTCATGTACCATTTTGTAAAAATCACATCACTTGTTATAAGGTTCTTTAGGTTCCAAATAATATTTCATTTTATTTGTCATTAATCGCGATCAATTATAAACTAAAATCCGATGTTTAAAGTTTAGTCGTTGAGCGCTTAAGAACCGGTTAAAGTCTTTTAATAAAATTTTCAATTTATACTTAAGACTTGGAGTTTCCAATGACTTCTTAAATCAAATTTTTAAATCTTCTTTTAACAATCAAAATCTTATGACTTTATGAATTTGTAGAATAAACTCATTTTATTTGATTAACTAACTCAATTTTATATATTTTATGATAAAAGTCATATTTTGACAAACCAAAACTTAGGTGATGATACTTATGTTTTAAATCTCATTTGACATGCATAAAACATAATATCAACATGTTGCGTTAAGTTTAAAAAACTAATATCATATATTAAGGTTCAACGTAAAAATAATCACTAGTATTATTATTAGTCGTTATAACGCTATAAACCAATTTTTAGTCTTTTTAATAAAACTCTAATTTATAATGAAAGAAATAGAGTTTATATAATGTTTAAACACCTTTTAACCCATTTTAAATATTTATGATAAAATAAACATTACAAGCATTAAAATGTTATTTGACATTTCATACATAAAACATAACATACATCAAAATAAAATAAACGTTACAAGCATACATTAAAATGTGTATAAACTAGGTCATGTCTACTAATAATTTTTGTGAGTCATCATAAGAATTATTAAGTCTTTTCTAAAGGACTTAAGGGACACTTCAAAAGGTCTTCAAGCTCGCACTTGTAAAGACAACTCTTGCTTGCAAAAGAACTTCAAATCTTCATGTTGTAACATTTAAACCATTAAGACTACAATTAAGCACAAAACCAAGAGTAGAAAATCGTGGTTGGGATTATAGTCTCAAGTGGTCAAATCATCTTAAAATGGTCATTTCTTCATCTTGTTACATTTAAATAAAAATACAACTAGTCTAACAAATTGATTACAACAAATAAACAAATGAAAAAAAAAACGTCTATTAATCTTTTACATCCCATGAATAAATAAATATCAACCAAACACAACACAAATGTCCAAATAGCTTATTTATACATAACATCATATCAAATATAATAACAAACAACTCTTTGTTTTTTCTAAGGTCATTTTTATATAACCAAAATACATGAAATATGGTTATATAGAAAAATAAACAATTTTAAACTACAAGTTGCCAAAGAAGACAAATGTGGACATTTCTTAGCAAAAAGAAATCCATGCTTGTTTTCTAAAAACCAAAGATTATCAAACATGAAAAAATCATTCTAACATATAAAAAACGGCTCTAATACCACTGATGGGTTTTGATACAAAATAAAAGGGTGTTTTTCATAAAGACCGCAACTGAAGCTTTAAAAATAACAATATGATTTCAAAACAAAACCACCAATGATCCAATTATAGAGGTTCGAATGATATTAAAACCAACCATATGGTGTTTTAGAATGACAACCGTTGGAACCTTTGAACCGACATGGTTTTAGGGTGTTAATGAACACAGAAAGATCAAAGAAGATGATATTCTCTACAAGTATCCACGATCAAGAGTAAGGTACTTGGAATGCTAGTTCATTCTTATAATACTTTGTACTTTAAGCCTTTGAGTGCTTAACAAAATAAGCATTAAAGGAAGACACAAAGTAATCACTAAATCTACACATCAAACTTCAAAAGAAAGAGAGTAAAAAAGGGTGAAGAAGTTACGAGTTCATGAAGAGAGAAGAGCACCCAAAAAACTATCTAAAACTCACAAGACACTTCTTTAAATACCCTCGTGCAAAGTAAAGGCTATTCATTAAAATACTCTAAAGTAATGTCTAATAAAAGGAGCATGGGAGACAAGGTATGGAGGTTGACAAACAACCTCCATGTCTCTAAAAAGTTTCAACAATGACATGGTAAGAAGAAAACAAAATGTTTCTTCAAGTTACTTCAAGACACTTCTACAACACCATGTACAACCTTTTTATGCGGCTAGCCTTATCCCATGTCTCTGTGTCTTTCTCGGTCAATCATACCCAAAAATAACGTAAAATTCAATTATGAAATATCGTATTCCTTCCTCGATAAGGTTTATTCGATAAACCATTCTCATTCTTCAACTGCGATTTAGGGTTTGTTTTGGTTGTCGCCTCTATAGCCTTTCAGACCCTATTGTTATTCCACAAGTATCCATTCCAAAGTAACCATCAAGTTGGGAAATCTAAATGCAAAAAGAACGATATCCGTTTATATCGTTGTTTTTTTGATGTCATGAATATCAAGGTAAGATTTTCTTGATATAATTTTTTTTTTAATTTCGAGTTTGAAGTTTAAGACTTTGGCATCGGTTAGACGGTTGAGGTTTCTTTCTCTATATGTATTGGCGCACACACCAAAACCACCTATACTCACCCTTTCTTTCTCTGTCTAGGGCTGTAAATATCCATAAAAGTGTTGAACAAATCCACAATTTATTGATTTCATTTTGCGATTTTGAACTGTAAGAATCATTATACCGGTAATCCCATGTGGCTTCATAGATTTGAATATTTGTTTTTCATTTTTAATAAATGTTTAATGATAGTTTTGTACTGTTTGTTATAGGTTACCAGTAAACCTTTGTAGCTTCCAATCGTTGTGTTAATTGAGTTATTCATCTCCAGTCGGATAAGTATGAGTCATAAGTGATTATTTACATCTCATTCATCCAGTTAGCTTCATGAACAGCTCTCACAAACACCTTCATTAAGTAAGTTCAAGTAATTAAGTATGTGGATGGGCTTTACTATTGATTATCACTTTCAATTTTGAATATATTGATAAACTTACTATGATTCTAATTATTTGTGATAAATAACATCAGATTTGGATAATCGGGTAAGGAGTTTCAAGTCGTTTTTGTGTGTTTTCTTTCTTTGTCTTTCACGTTTTAAAATATTACGACTGACATTTGAGGTAAGAAATGATTTCTATCCCTAAACCTTACTCTTGATATCGATTTCAGGCCCTAAACATCACTGTCGATGCTGATGTTTTATGGACAGGAGATATCATTTGATTTCAAGCAAAAACCTGAACAACGATCTTGATATATGTTTTGGTTTCTTACTCATCGTCATTTTCGATGATTGGCTAGCGATTTTACACATTCGGAAACCATATGTGTTAGTTTTCCTAAGTTTGTAACTTATTAACAGTTGTTATATGTCTCCGTGTTTATCTTTTTATGCCTTTTTTATAATTATTATGTACCCATGTTTATTTTATTATGCCTTTTTTGTAATGATTGAATAATCAGTTGTTATTTTTATAGATGTGGGAGGCCCTTTGATTTTTTAAAAGCAAGAATAAAAAGAGAGCCTACTAGAAGCAAAACCCATTCAGGTAAGTCTTTTGTAAACATACATATCCTATTATTATTCCACTTTGAGATTAGTATAAACTGGGTTGTATGTTCGAGCTAATGGTCTTAGAGTATTTTTGTTGTACCAACAAGTATGCTTAAAGGCTTTTATTATTCAATTTTTTCTGATTCCTATTTATTTAGTTTTACCATAAATTAGGAAAATATTATTACACAAGTGGTTGAAGACACCAACTATGCCAAATCAAGCAAATAAGTTGTTGGGATAACTCTTCAGTTAAGGTACCTTCTGATGGTCAAGTCTTTTTAATATTTTAATTGCTTGTAGTTTATCTTGATTTGGACAAAATCTTCATGAAATACATGTAGTTAAGGGAGAGGGGAGGGTGGATTTCTTGAAATTTATGTATGTGTCCAGTTTATGTTGTAGTTGGTTGATGGTTCTTAGTAGTTGTTATTAGAATACTTAGGGTTGGTTCTTTTTTCTTCAATTAATTCATGTCTACCCTTCTACAGCTTTATGGAGAAAAATCATCACAAAAAGAAGATTTCACTACATCTGAACATGTAAGTACCTACACCCATTTTATCAATTTCGGAATTAGCTATCTTTTCTTTGGTATGTTCTCTTTTAATTTGGCTTTTTCCTACCAATACTTTAGTAATGTGTCTTTGATAATTATGGGTTTTAAGAGGTGTTAATATAGGAGGTAAAGAAATAATTAACCAAGATTTTTTCCAAGATAGTCGGTTATGGATGATATTTGTAAAAGGATAGTCAATAGAACTATGGATTTTTTTTAGAATATCATGATTCATCGGATGGGAAATACCTAATGACATGAAGACTTTTATAAGTCTCAAATGATTTCTCATGTTAACATGTGAGCTATTGATAATCAGTAAATACATCTCAAAAGTTAATCTTATATTGTATAAATATTCTGATTTACTATAGAACTTTGTGCTTGTACATCTCCAATTTTTATACTTGCTTGGATATATTTCTTGATTCGCCTCTTCATATTGTTGGTTTATTTCCAATTAAACTGTATAGTAGGTTCTGAAGAAATTACAAAAAACTCAAATGTTTGCTAATTTCATATACTTGGATTAAAATTTATTTTCTAGTTGTTGTAGATGCTAACTTCTTTTCGGATTACTATATCTGCTTTTGTGATTTAAGTCTATTTAACAGATCTGGGACAAAAGGATGGGATGTCTTTAAATGTGGTTGGTTAACTTTTATAAGTTATATCATGTTTTTAAGCATCTGGCCTTTCCAATATATGTAGAGAAGTTTTTATTCAAGTTGTTGCAATAGTGTTTTCTATAACTTTTGACATGTTCCTGGGAGAAATAATATTAAAAAAATCATAAATTATCTTATTTTCTCTTCTTTATTGTAGCTTCATGTAAATATATTTAACTCTTTGGACCACTTGTTTTTGCATGGTAGGTGATTTCAAAGTTAGTTTGCACCAAAAAGAAACCCTTTTGTGATTTCAAATTATAATGTCTTTTTTGTGTATGTCATTAAAGTATGTTGCCCCTTTTAGTGACTGCTACCTTTAATTTGGTTCAATCATAGGCTACCATCCCTTCTTCAAAACCAGTGACAACAAAAGTTAACCCCAAAATCAGAGCATTTAATGGCTTACAAAGACTGATTATGGTTTCAATCACACTCCAACCAATGTAGGGGTCAAACAAGATTTGGTTTGTGATTAGAGTTTCATATGTGTCCTTTAGTTTAGGGGTAGTCTTTTATGTACTGATTCTATACTTATAATCAAAAAAGGCATTTCGAATAAAATCAGGAACCAATGCAATATTTAGGACTTTGTGCTTTCAAAAGAATAATTTAATGACAGTGAAAATGATTAGATAATAATAAAGCGTCAATATGTTCCTGATAATTTAAATTTGTCAATGTTAACTATATTCGAATTAGCTTCAAATAAATATATATATTTTGGTAGATTTTCATTATTCACTTGCATGTGATAAGAACATAATCCAACTTATTAAGTAAAACAGACACAAGAAAGTTGTACTTAATGGAAGAAACAAATATCGTGTCAAATTGTGTAAAATGATTATTCCTAAATCTAATATATATTTAGATAACACTATTTTTATTTCAGTTTTTTTGAACACTTTATATAAACCATGAATTGGATTTGAGTTAGAATACTATAGGAGTCATGAATTTAAATAGAGAGTTGTATCGGGTGTATTGATTTTATTTATGACCTTTACAAATTAAAATCAACAAAAAAAAATGTTATTTTCGAAATAAAACCACAGCATAATACTTTGAATTCTATAAATGTCAACATAGTTCGAAATTGTTCCGGGTTAACCATCGAGTTTTATTTACGATTGTTTTCTCGGCATTATTTTACAAAAAAACTTTAGCAAGTTATATTTTTATTTTTTTAATAGTTTTTTTACAATTCAATAATAGGAAACACTTAAAATGGTTTTTGAAAAAAAAAACAAATACTTAGCAGTTATATCATAAACAAATAATTCGATAATAGAACCATAAAATATTATTTCGATTTTAAATCACATTACAATGGTTTTTATGGATATAACCTTAGATATTCTTTTTTCTAAAACATGGTTCCACGAAATCATTTTCATATCATTATGCTTTCATTCGTTAATTTGTTAACTTTTTTGCCAAATATTTACTGTTAAACTTTATTAAAATGATTAACAAAAACCCGAAAATTAAAAATACATATATTAAAGATTCTACAAATTCGGCTTACCAATCCTAAAATATGGTTTGCAACCAACAAATGGCAATGTTTGTAGGTTTTTTGGTGACTGATATTTTGAAAACCCATGTTACGATATGTTGCAATTATCTTTAACCATTTGTTGACACTACATTGTGCGAGTACAACAACATCGTCAAAACGAAACTCTTTGACGAAATACAACTAATCATCACCCGAAAACTTTTTTCCAAACATAAACTGTTTTCGAATATGTTTCGCGATGACAATCAATTTCTACCAAGCTCACTGGCAAACAATTTCGAATGTGGATATTTATCTTCCAAGTCGGTTTTTTCGAATGACCAACTTTATGTGGCATTATCCATAAAGATATCATGTGCCAATACAAAAATATTAATGAATCCTAACGAACAATTCAATGACAGTGAAGTTTTTATACATCAAATGTGGTGTATAAAAAAATATTAGACGATTAGTAACGCACAATCAATCATGTGTTCATGTACATTTGTAAATAATCTCAACTTTTTATTTTTAATTCTTATTGATTTCGTTTATACTAACACGGCTCTTGTTGACAATTGTTTAGATGTTGTAAACTAACGCAAAAGAACTAATCACCTCAAAAAACTAATTTCTGAAAAACTATTTGCACCCGTCGCTTGGCGCGAGTAAACAGCTAGTTATAATATATATACATGTATGTTAGGATATAAGAGCTAGTAGATTAGAGCCAAAAGTATAGTCTCTAAGTGCTTAAATGTTATTGTACTTGAGCTATTCATTACGGTTAAGTGAGGGGTTGATGGCAGAACGACGATAGGTCGGGAGCCTATAGACTCGTGCTGACGACGAAATTGAAGGTGTGTCATAAGTCTAGACATTTATATTCTTGGTGGACCAGCGAAATATCGTGAGCCAATTGGTGGATCGGCGAAAGGTCATGAGCTATTGTTTCTCTGCATGTATATGTAGTATTATATATGGTATCTTGGAGAATCACTAAGCTTCGTAATTACCCAGTTGATTACAAATGATTTTAGGTATTTTTCAGATTGAGAAGGACAAGGCATCCTACGAAATATTATCTTTTAAAAATGAAAATTGTGTTACGGAAATTGGGACAATGTCTTTTGATATTGAGACATATATTAGTCATATCATGATATCATGATTTATACAAAATTAATTGTTGGGCCGTATTGCTCTAAAATAACAAATATCATTTCAATTTTTATGCAACTTCCTACATCTTTATCGTAACATATTTACTGGTTTTACGATTTTATGTTGTTGTTGGTATTACTATTGAATTGTGTTTTGAATTCACGTGATAATATGATCGAATTGCTCAAAATTGTGGATGGAAGCTAATATTTCACTACCCATTCCTCCCATAATTGTTCATAGTTGTAACATTTTAGGAGTTAACGCTGTCAAAGTAGAGTTAAACTATCGTTTGAAAACAAACATTGCTTAATTATGCCATTTTGTTGCAAGTCAAAAAGAATAATCACAATTGTCATATGGTCTTTAGCATTTAACGAATGGGCCATTGATATAAAAGTCCTTAAGTTTTTCAAGTTTTTTCGGTTTTGTCCTTGTGACGATTTTTGGTGCGTTAATGTCTGATATTTGGGAAAAATAATGTTTATTTTTGCCCTTTCAGCCATTTGTTACGTGCTACAAGTCACTCTTGCATATAGTAGGTCATCACCACCACAGTCGTAAGGGTGACCTGTTGTAGAAAGTTAAACTTGTTAAAGGGAAAAAATGAATAATTTTTTTTTAAATATTAGGCATTAACGCACCAAAAATCGTCACATTGACAGAACTGACAAAACTTGGAAAACCTAAAGACTTTTACATCAATAGCCCGTGAACGAATGCAAATATTTTATGAAATAGCAAATAGATAATACATATTAAAAGAGTTAAGGACTCTTTAATATGTTTTTAATTGATTATTGGAAGATGCTAGATATGATTTGGTTAGATCTAGACTATGTTTTTCTATTGATTATAGGAAGAGGTTAGATATGACTTGGTTAGATCAAGGTTGTTTCATTCATATCACAGTTAAAAATTTTTGATTTGTCATATAGCTTATAATATACGTATTAGGTCTGATATAAAAGGTTGAGTCTGACACAATCAAGCTTTAATTCAATCAACAACTCTCAAATAACCACTCGAATACTCATACAAATTCTATTTTATCTAAAATGTTTGATTTTCAACATTCACCACCAAATCTAGCCATTATAAAAGGTTAAATAGTCATTCACTTATTTAACTCATACAATGACTCCAAAGAATTGATAAATGTAAACTAGTCTGACTCTAAAGTCGTTTATATATGCTATTAAAAAAAAGGAACTTTTTATCTTTTTATTATTCTTATATGTTTTGCCAAATGGTAATAAATATAAAATTTTAGATGAAAAAATGATTTTTAAAGGTAAGGAAGTTTTCAAAATGTACAAAAAATAACATTGTTTTTATTAGTACACAAAATGTCATTTAACCGACTATTATAGGTAACCATAGGTTAACCGGTTATTAAATGTTCAGAAAATATCATTGTTTTTTTTAAACAAAAAATATTATTAAAATTATTATTTGTACACGGAATACCAACGAACTACATAGGTGTTCAAATAAAACTTTGTGGTAACCGGTGACTTCAAGAAAACGGAAAAATGACTTAAAAGCGTAACCAAGTTTCCAAAATGTTCAAAAATAACAAACTTTTTGTTAAATTCGTTGTGTTTAGATTATATAGAACATAGTCACCGGATATCATGCACCGTTATATCAGCTCACAATAGTTGTGTAATCTCTTTCATTCTCTCACTCGATCGTTCTTACAGTAACATGAGAAATAAGTGGATAATAACTTTATTTAAACGTTCTTGCTTCCCGATCATATTATATGCCTCAAACCTAAAACATATATATGTTATATAGATACTCATATTATACATCAAGGTTAGTCGTTCATTAGTGTTGCGGCACAAGCGAGACACAAAGGATAAACAAGTGTGATGTTATGTCATGAGAATTCCTAAATATAGATGTATAAAGTAGGAGTTGCGTTTAATTTTTCGGGGCCAGTGAGAAATGAATGACCAGGAACACTCAGTCATGTGGCTAATTTGAAGACAATTTGTAGTTAAAGTATAAAGAGAAGAATATGTGTTGGAGCGCTTGAACAACTTGCATTCTAATTGATGGAGTCTTAGTTATGTGTTTTTCTGTGATTGTATTTAGATACAAATTGATTGAGTGATGGAATGAAAAAGAATGCACAACTGGTATGAACTGTACGACGATGAATGATCTCTAATAACCATATTCCACATAATCTGGAAACAACGAAGTTAACAAAAGGTGCTCTGAAAAAACAACAATGGTATTTTTTGAGCATTTTTTAAACTTCAATGATATTTTTTGTACTAGAATGTATACTTCGTTGGTATTCTGTGTACAAATAGTATATTTTAATAATATTTTTATACTAAAAAAACAATGATATTTTTTGAACATTTTATAAACTTTACTACATTTTTAGGTCATTTTTCCATTTATTTATGGTAACCGGTTAATACAAGGTTTTATTTGAACACATGTATACTTCATTGGTATTATGTGTACAAAAAATAGACTTTAATTGTATTTTTTGTTCTAAAAATACAACAATGGTATTTTTTGAATATTTTACGGTTTTAAGTTATTTTCCCTTTTCAGATAGACCAATATATGGGAACATTCACGGGATGGCCTTTTTCTTCTTTTATTTTGAAGTATTTATTAAGGAAATCAAAAGAAATCATTAATCCTTTTCCAAAAGAATTTATTTATTTTTAATGAAAAACACATTTAACTTTATCGTCAAATATAAATCAAAAAACACTAGTTATTAAAGTAACAATGTTTAAGAATATTCAAGAAAATAACAACACATTTAGAAAACTATAAAGTAAGAATATGCCTTCTAAATTAGTACTAATATTGTATCCAGTTTAAGAAAGTAATCTTGTCGCCATTGATTACAAGTTTAAAACTTTGATTAGTGATTACTATCATCATTTATATCAAATAAATATTTAATGTATATTTTAAATTATAAATAACACTTCTTAAAAGAATAATCATTTGTTATCTAGAGTCATTTCTAAATATTATGATAAACCGTCGTTTAGTCTAACAAACAACCTGTATACACTTAATCTCAACAATTGTATATAGATATTATCAAGGATGGCTTAATAGATTAAGCTAAAAAAAACATGGCTTAACATATTTAGACACTAACAGTATACACAAATGCCTTTTTCCCCTCCTAACTCCTCTCATTTTGCAAGTTGCAACCCATGAGTATTATTGAAACTGATATATATTATGAAATTTATTTTGATTTTTTTTTAAAATGAGCAAAATTGTTATTTAGATGATGTTTGATAGTTGTTGATTAAATCATATGTAACCGAGCAATATATAACCTTAAATCCGACCAAATTAGAGGCATATCAAAATTATCAAACAGAATGAATTTGACTGAGTCAGACCCAACAAGCCCTGTAAGAGGCATATCAAACAACTCCTTAGTCTAGAGTTATCAAACAGTATAAATCTGACTGAGTCAGACCCAATAAGAGGCATATCATAGAGCTCCTTAGTCTAGAGTTATCAAACTCTCTGACTGGGTCAAACCATGTAAGAGGCATATCAAACAGCTTAGTCTGTTCATATATTATACAAAAGAGTAAATTACACTAATGGTCCTTATGGTTTGGGGTAATTTGCGTGTTTGGTCCCTAACTTATTTTTTTAACTCAGAAGGTCTCTACTATTTGTTTTTGTCACGCGCTTGCTCCTTACTATTTGTTTTCATTACACACTTGGTCCCTATCTTACCTAAAAATGTTATTATTTAAATAGAGAAAAATGATGGGGTAGGTAAGGTAAGGTGAGGAGATGAGGTTGTGGGCGTATTTATTTAAATAAATTAAAAAATCAAGGACAAAATAGTCTTTTAGGTAAGACAGGGACCAAACGCGTAACAAAAACAAACAACAGGGACCTTCCAAGTTAAAAAAATAAGTTAGGGACCAAACACGTAAATTATCATAAACCATAGGGACCATTCGTGTAATTTACTCTATACAAAAACATCATTACCCATTCACCCACTTACACATTTTTCCCACCATCACAAACAAAAAACACTCTACTAATTTTATTAAGGAATGCGGAAATGTTGAACATCAAACAAGATTCATTTGAATGACAAATCCATTCAGAAACAAATAAAAATGTTTATTATCAATCATTTCAAACAGGACATAATAAAACAGTTTTTTTTTTATAAATTTGAGTCATTTCAAGCTGAATTCATTTAAAAACAAAGAAAATTCCCAACCAACAGCATCGTCAATCACTAGAACTCCAAGTTTTTTTGTGGTTTTATGAACCCTGTAAGAATTTGAGTATGTATTAGCATTTCAGATTATTAAAATAACAAGATTTTTTAAATAAAAAATCCATAAGATATGTGTGAAATGATTCAAATCATGATTTAATGATACATCTTATCTTCAGAGAATAAGATATGTGTGAACTCCAAGATTGATTATTGTGGTAAAACAGAAGTAGCTAAGAGTTTTTTATCTGATTGTGTGAATCTATCATGTAATTCTTACGCCATTTTTTGCTTAAAATTTGTGTTTTGTAAAGTGGTAAACTTTAAGATGATTATACAAATGTATTCCGATGCATGTTTGCCCTATGAAATACTAAATGTGTTGGAGAGATGCCATTCTAAGAGCTTCATTTTCTTATCTTTTCTTCTTTGAAATGGTTTTTTTTCTTCCATTGTTCTTCCACTTTGTTTCTTTTGCTCAAAGTCTCTTTGTTCTTTGAGTATAACTTTTCTTTCATTTTGTTATTTAAGTTCCTTTCTTACACTATAACACAAATTCTTCTAACATTGAACTTCAAATTTTACACATAAAAACAGTCATTAAGTTACAGTATGTTCCCAACATAATTTAGGGAGGGAAATGAAGAGAAACTTACACTAATGGTATATGCTAAAAGAAGGTCTTTAGATTGGGTGTCTAGAGCCATTAAGGTCCTTTAGTTTTTCATTAGGTGTCATTAGGTTTTCCCTAGAGCATAAAATTCAAACTGAACATAGCCCTAGATCCTTCACTAAAACATAATTTTCATCAAATTTTCAGCCAAACCCTCTTCTAATGAACTCAAAAAACCATGGAGAGATTTTTAGCCAACAGAATCTAACGAATTCGTAACCTAAAATTCAAATTGAACAGTGCCCTAGATCGAAAAACCCTAAAATGAAATCTAAATCAACAAACCTAATCATCAGTCAAAACTTTTAGAGATTAGAAATAGAAACGAAAGAACTAACCTCGAAGAACGATGCGATTGGGGTTGGATCTATTAAGCGTTGGCAGTTTTGGGGATAAGAGGGATGGAATTGCCCTGCCCCTGCTTGTTAGATTGTTTCAGTTTCTGCATCTGGATCATCCTTTCCATCACGAGTTCATACTCGCACTTCTCATAAGTGTGGCGCTCGTCCTCGCACTTCCATGGCAGGTAAAACTCGGATTGCCGGCACTTGTTGAGTGGAATGAGCAAGTGTGCGCACTGGTCTCTATAGGCCAAGGGCACCTTCGCTTCCACCATTTCTTGTCGTGTTGCGATCATTGGCTTCGATGATCCTTCTACCTCCATTTGCAGATTGTTGTATGAAGATCGCTCCGAGTCTTTCTTTCCCTAGCGAAGAACAACAACGCCCTGGTGTCTGTTGAACTGTTGATACGAATGGAGCTGCTCCTACTCACGTCCACCTCCCCCAGGCCCCAACTGGAATACTGGATCAGATTCACAGGCCCAAAGTAGTACTAAGCGACCCATCTTGATGAAGGGCTAAAAAAGAAGTATACAGTCTTGGGATAATCAAACAATACCAAATGTTTTTGTAGAATATTGGTAAATGAATTTTTTGCATTTGTCAAAAAAAAAAAATCGAACTATTTTTCAATAAAAAAAAAAAAAAAAAAAGTTACAGCATGTAGTTCATTCAGATTAGCATTTCGAAGTCCATAAATTTCTTACGGTTTATTTTGATAAACTTATCTCAAATACCACCAATGCAACTTATATCAAACATAATTATGTTATTAAAAGTAAGTTTATCCAACCGAATACATAAAAGAAGTTTTTCTATCCTAAGTGATGCATTTGGGTTTCCAACATTAATAATGAATTTGATAAATCAAAATGTCAAAATGTTTAAGCTTATTCTACAATGTCACGTATTAGTCCTTGTGAATTCTCTCATTATTATTGTGGATATTTTCTCATTATTATTGTGGATATTTTCATCATATGCATCGACATATATTTCATATTTCATATCAACGTTATATAAGATATGAATCACTTGCTATAAACTTTTTTCGTTAAAGCATTTTTCTTTTAAAAATTAAATATTTGTCTATCTTTTATTCTTAATTATCCTCCTATCATATGAGATTATGATATATGTACACCACTAATTCTCTCTCTTAATCTCTTATTTTGATTTTAACATTTGTTTTGATCTAGTGAGTAGAGGTTAGACATCGTGAGTGTTCTTATAAAATTTTTCAAACTAAAAAAACCGAGAAATTAAGTAAACTAACCACTTTTGTATTGATTTTTATAAAAAAAAAATAACCAAGTTTTTGTTTTTTGCAAAATAATCATTTTTCTCCGGAATGGATCATTCCGAAGACAATTTTAACCTATTTCGACAGGTTCCGGAATACCCATTACGACCTATTTTGAAAAGATTCGGACTAGTTTGTACAAAATCATATTTTGGATTGTATCTCATCTACACATTTCGAACTAAAAATACAAAGAAGATACAATAATCGATTACGAAGAGTTGGAAGTTTTACGGGTAAGATCTTGACTCTTTCACTTATAGTTGTCTACTTTTAAGATTATTGGTGTAAAATAATTACTCTGAAACACAAAGAACATGTTCTAGACAGTGTTTTAGAAAATGTTATTTAGTGTTAGGACTAATTCAAAACTAGTTTAGTTAGTATCTTACGTTATTGTACATCGAAAATTGGTATTTCGGCACACACAAAAGTGATCTTGAACATTTCCGGAATGTTCAAAATGCAAAGAACCATTTCGAAACACGAAGAACAAGTCTGGAATGCTTATCGCTTTTCGTTCTGGAGCATCCTTTACACTCCTGAATTACCTTAAAAGTTTTTTTTTACAGCATGACAAGGTTTTTGATGATTCTATTACACTATCTTGCAAACTCACCATTGTTGTGGATATTTTTCAGAGACTCAGGTATCGTCGCCACACGAGGCTATGTTCTGAAAGACATGTTTTGGTAGGTGGTTAGATATTCCTACCAGAGTAGAGAGGGATCCTTGATTTTTACATTACGCGTTTTGCAAAGAAATTGTGAGGATTCCTCGAAGCAAAGTAGAGTAAATGGTTTTTGAGATCAAGGAGTACGAGATGACGTTCGGGAAGAGTGAATTTTTTTCTTGTCAGCGACTTCCATTTTGGTGAATATTTCGGTGCCTTAGATTCTAGTATCGCCTTCTAATCACATGTCTTTCCTATATTTAAGAAGATTGAGTCCATGAAATTTAAAGATGTCATTATTGTGTATGATGGATTGTTTTGCTAGTTATCAGACGATGATGTGGTCTGTGTATGTCGTTTATATCTGTTATAGAAGGGTTTCAATGGTCGGTTGCCTCGTCATCCTATGAAAGACGTGTTTTTGGTTTTGGTATCCAACGTTGATGAATTCAACATGTATCATATCATGATAGGATTGAATCCTAGTTAGATCGAATAGATTCAAACAGGTAAAGAATATGAACATGACAAATAGATCAAAATGTGCTTAATGATTATAAGCCACAGCCTTAGAAGAACTCGATAAAGAATTGCTTCAGTGGAGGCGTGTAGGGTTACAAAACAATTTCCATAGCTGCAAAATATAGTGCATGCATGCACCTTAAATACTATAACCCTAATAATAAAAGATGGGTGGACAGGACTAGCCCAGTTACAAAAATGGACTAAACAGATAATCACATTGACGCAACACATATACCCAACAATCTCCCCCTCTACGTCAAATGAGGTGAGAGTCCTTCAAGGCTGAGTTCGCTTTTGCACTTCAAAAATCTTCGGAATGACGCTCAGCAGAACCTAGCGAACATGGATGTATCATAGAATTATATCTGAAAAGCACTTCTTATCGCATTTGTTGTTACCCTTATACTTGTTGACCATGTCCAAAACATACTCTAGGCAAGAAGTAGTGAAAAGATGCTTATCAGCGAGAAAGAAGCAAGCCTTATGAAAGTCTACATCATTTTGTTCTCTCATCTTAAAGGCCACATACCATCCTTCCTTTTGTATCTTCACAGGCTTCAATTTCTCTTCTTTAGGGAGAACAGTGGGCTTCCTTCGTAGTAGGGCAGCAATTTCCACATCCATTTTGCCTACCTCTTTAATATACGAAACTAACATCTGTTTAAGGTGAGCAATAACGGGCTCATATTTTTGTCCATCTCTCAGCAATAAATTATAAAGCATGATCTAGTCATAAGGATTGAGGCAAGGCAGATCTGCGAGAGTGAATTCCTGGACCTAACTGGACGAACCTCTCACAACCTTGAACTTCGCATTTTGGGAAGCTATTGGTTTCGATTGGACTAGTAACCTTCACTGTTGTAATCTTGTTGGCACTCCACGTTTCGTATTGTGGATTCATATGCTTGAGATAAAACAAGAAGAGTAAATGATCTGTGCCGCTATCTGTGGATGGAACATTCGCTACTTTCACAAAGGAGCAAAACCTGAAGTCTTTCGGAGTTATTGGGAGGTCCGGCTGCGAATCTTGTGTATTCTGAAAATCGAATGACACAACCGGTTCCAGCCAATATTGACTTGGTATATCCACAGCTTCATTTTGAATTCACTTCTGAGTCCACACTAGAAATAAGACCTTTCGGCTTTCTAGTGTAACCTGAGCTTCACGCTCAACTTTCTCTTTTGCTTCAGCCTCGTGAATTATTCTTTGATGCTCATCCTTCTAAGCTTCATGTTCATTTCTTCTTTTCAGCTCGTTTGCATCAGGCTCTTCATCTTCGTTGTTGTCAATAATTGGCTCTTCATTGAAAAGTTTTTCTTTGACTTTTGGCTCAGTTTCGCTTTTGATAGAGTGCTTTCCTAAAGGTTTGGGGTCTTCCTTCTTGGATTGAGTCACACCTTATCCCCCTTGTTTCGGAATAGATTTAGATTTCAAAACACCTTCCAGTCTATGAAGCATGGCAAAGACGGGCCTGAGTTTCTCAGAAAGATGCTTATTAACCGTGATTGGGATCATTAAGTCACGAGTCTCAATAATATCCGAAAGCAGGCCATTTACATCAGTTATACAACTCTTCATAGCTGCTTTCTCAGATAGTAGATCATTGACTCGTTTTTCATCATTTTCCAACTTGACCGTCAAGACTTTCACCTTTTCAGTCTTTACGGAAAGAGCATCCATGATTTTGCTCTCCATGGCTAAGTCATCCTGAAGCTTAGAGATCTTCGACAAAATGGATGAACTGAACTCAGCATGGTCAGTTGAAAGACCCGTGCGAACCTCTTGAAGTTTCGCCTTCTCTGTTTTAAGGGTTGAGCCTAGGCTAGAAATGACTTCATTAGCCTTCGATGTATTGGACACAAAGGAGCTCTAGAACTTCTCCATGAATACCCGTGCATTAATTAGTTTATCGACTTTTTCGGTCGTGTTGTTGCAAATAGTAGCAGAAGCATCTACCACCTTGTTCATCTTTTCAAGGTTGGCGGAGTGCTCTTTCATAAGGGTCTCAAGAAGGGATTTGATTGTCTCTTGCGAGTAATCATCGCTAGATGATGCCTTTGAAGCTTGAAGCAACGAATCCAGTTTTTCATGAATCGCCTTGAGTTGCCCTCTTGTGACGGGAGCTTCGTCATCACTTTCAGTCCTGATGTTAAATGGACTGTAGGTGAATCCTACGAAGTCGTCATCATCACCGTAAATCATGTATGGGTCATTTTAGCGAAGAGGAGAAATGGGAGGTGTGGAATGACCATTTGCAAAACATGAAGCTCCTGCCCCCGCATCAGATGCGTTGACAGTAACAGGAGGCTCAACAGTGGTCGTTGGTGTGGTAGTGGAATTAGTGAAAATAGGAGGTGGGGATTGCGAAACGCCCAAAGAAACAGGTGGGCATGGGGCAATGGACATAGGTGTTAAAATAGCAGCAGTGGGAGAAGGAATAGAGACATTTTCAACGAAATCATTGGTAATAGGAACTGAGACAGGAATCTCAATGGTTACCTCAGGATTGGTAGAAATGGGCTGAGAAACCTCAGGATGCGAAGTTATTGCAGTGTCTTCGTGTTGTGCTAGCTCACCTTCTTCAATGCGAACATTAGAGTGAGTGGCAGACTGCGAACCTTCGCTTTCACTAGGAGTTGGAGATCTCGGCTTGCGAGCCGGCTTCTTTACCTTTCGCTTCTTTGTAGGAGTTGCTTCTGGTGCAGATGATCCAGCGTGTGCTTTTCATTTCTTGGGGGTTTGAGTGGGTTCAGACAGACCCTTTGGAGCACATTGTTTATTTTCTCCTTTCTTACATCCTTTCTATCCTCCTTTCTTTGGTTTGTCATCTTCATCGATGATCGATTGCATCTCAGGAGTTAAAGGACGAAAGCCTGAAACTGGAAGTTTTCTGTAGGCTTCAAGAATCTTGCTTGCTACAGGGACATCCCGAAATATGGCTTCAGGATTGGAGCCAACAAATGAGAACTTTGAGTTGTCTGCAAGAATGGTGTTTGTAGTGTGGAAGATTGAAATGGAAAACATGAAAGAATCTTGCATCACCGAAATCTGGAGCTTTTCAATTGCCCTTTGAATGATGATTGTCCAGAAGTGAGCACAGAAAATTTCATTGTGTTGGTTTGTAGAACGGGTACTTTCGACCAATTGAACCCAAAGAACAGCCCCAAAATCAATGTTGACCCCTGTGTAGATCCCATACATGATGGCCATGAATAACTTACCGACACAATCTGATCCAGTCAGAAGCTCAGAAAAACTTTTGAACAATAGGGTAAAAAGCCCATTCCATTGAGGTGGCAGATTGTGTTTCCTGAATTTAGAGATGGTAGTAAGGGTTTCTTTGTACCCCATTTGGTAAAACATCTCCATGATGGTTGCGATAGAGATGGAATCAGGGTCAACCATATCATCATTGTGAGTGAGCCCTAGTAAGTAGCAAAATTAGGACTTGGTGATTGAGGTTTTCCTGTTGTGAACTTCAAAGGTAGTTCTTTGTTCCTCTTTGATATAGCAAGCAGACGAATAGGCTTTTGATAAGAGAGACATCGAAACAATCTCTGATGTAGTCATAACTTTGACCAAATGAGAATATTTCAAGCACTCGACAATGGGTAGCAAGAAATTGTCATACTTGAGAGGATCAAGATCGAGAATCAAGTTTTGATTGGGCTTGATTGTAAGAAGTGACGACTGTGCTGATTGACCTTGAACAGAAGGGGTTCCTGAAAAGTCAGCCATGGAAGCTTGTTGTAGAAGATGATGAACAGTAGAGAAAAATCGCCTGAGGGTTTTTTGAAATCTTTTGACAATGTTGAGGAACGATGAATCGTCGAAAAACCCTTTATACCATTAACTAGGAGAGAGAAAATAGAGTGACGATTGCGTTTTATCCTCTGAAACTTTTCCTAAAAAGACGTGATGTGACAACTGTTACGCCAAAAAAAGGTGTCAGGAGGCGGAAAATCAGGTGTAGTTTCAAATTTCACGTGCCTATTTGAAATCTTATACATTAGGATTGCTGCTTCAATTACTCCCTTTCACATTTGAGTTACGTACCACCATTCGTATGTATATACGAACTTTCGCTTTTAAGTAAATTCTAGTTAAACTGCGAAACTGAAAATAAATGTGAGTACCACAAACCAGACTTTTGGAAAATCTTGTGTGAGAGTGTGCTAAAGATAAAGAAATAAAGCAAAACATATATGTGGGGTTTCAGTGATGACTTGTTGAAGACACAAAACAGTGGATCCCAGGCAATGATCTCTTCCTCGAAGTCAAAAGAGACTAAGATTGTCTGTGTGGTTCCCCGTTGAACTACGATCACTTGTTTGTTAAGAAACAGTGAAAGGTATCTTTTAAAAGGTTTTATTGGGTGGTTCTATCTCCAACGAAACTACGAAACTTGATATAAGTCCGAAAGTTCGAATGAAGTACTTGTTTGACCAGTGTAGTCAATTGAACAAGTAAGCTTTGGAATTATTTTAAGTGACAGGGATTCACAAAGAAATCTAAAAAAAATAAAAATTGGATCTATTCGGTAGAAATGTCTTAGGTCTAGAACATTTCATTAAGATCTCGCAAAAGAAGAAGAGATTTCTTGGTACATACCATGAAAGTGGAGTTTCGTTAATTCATTGGTGAAAAGTCTAGAACATGTATATTGTTCACCGTCAATTCATATAAGTGTGTTGGATTTTGGGTTTCACTCAATTCGTGGTGATAACGAATTGAAGATCATAAACACAGAAGTTGTGTAACCATAAACCTCAGTGGTAAAATCTGAGAGTCTTGAGGGTTAAATTAGTGAATTCGAAAGTAATGGAGAAGAGTATGATGTGGTTCCAAAGAAAATAGTGTACCTCTGCTATGCAAAAGTAACCAAGCAGCGAACTCTTAACTCATAATGAGAAGAGTAAGGTAGCTCGAGACTTATGTGAATGAACAACCTAATTGGGAAGAAACGATTCGTGTTATCGAATCATTAAGGCTTCAACGTAGAGTCATTGAGGCTTCAGACAACATGCTTCTAGGGACACTTAACTAGTACATAGATAAGAAAGCTTATACCTGCCCCATCATTTGTAATTGAGATCACCAAGATTCTTGACATGAAACCTGCTCAATTATCCAATATTTTTGGTATTTTGAGATAAGTAAAATAAACGAGAAGAAATTAAAGAAAGTATTTTGTAATTTTGTTTTTTTTTTTTTGAAAAGAAACAAAAAAATAAATGAAATATTTTTGGATTTTCGATTTTTCTAAAAAATATATATATTAAAACAGAAACAAATATATTAAAACAGAACCAAATAAAATATTTTTTTATTTTGAAAATAAATACATAATATACAAAAGGATATAAAAAGCTCCAAACCATGAGTGAACAGTTGATTGTGAGACACTCCAAACTTTCGCAAGATAAAACAGGACTGCAAATTATTGCGAGCGTTCACACCGATTCGCAGGACAAAAGATGACTGCGAAAGTGAAGGTGTAACTAAAAGCAAAAGAGTCACTTTGAAAGCGAAAGTGGTTTTGGAACTGATTCAGCTTCCATCATTCCCAAGCCTTGAAGAATATGATTGAATGTAGATTTCGGTAGTGCTTTTGTGAAACTATCAGTTAATTGATCAGTAGATCTAACAAAATGCATCTCAACATTACCATCTTCCACATGACCTTTGATGAAATGATACCTCAGTGCTATATGTTTTGTCTTTGAGTGTTGCACCGGGTTGTGACAAATGAGAATGACACTTTTGGAGTCATAATATAGTGGGATGCATTTCATGTTTAGGCCATAATCACGAAGTTGACTTTGAGTCCATATGACCTGGGAAGTGCAAGAGGAAACATCAATGTACTCGGCTTCTATTGTTGATAAGGAAACACAAGTTTGCTTTTTGGATTGCCAACTGACAAGTTTGCCCTCAAGAAATTGGCATCCTCCATTTGTACTCTTTCTATCTAACCCGCTTCCTCCAAGATCAGCATCCGAAAATGCTTGCACAAAGAAACCAGACTCTAAGGGGTACCGTATTCCAAGTGAAGATGTTCATTTAAGATACTTGAATATGTTCTTGACAGCGATCATGTGAGGTTCTCGAGGATTAGCTTGAAACCTTGCACAATAACAAACGGAAAACATGATATTTGGTAGACTAGAAGTTAGATACATTAGTGAACATATCATTTGACGATAAAGTGTCATATCTGCA
This sequence comes from Lactuca serriola, assembly GCF_051521515.1. NCBI lineage: Eukaryota > Viridiplantae > Streptophyta > Magnoliopsida > Asterales > Asteraceae > Lactuca > Lactuca serriola. Next base: position 86,407,522 of record NC_136412.1, read on the forward strand.
GCCGGTTTTTCCAGAGATGGAGTTAGTTTCGCTCCGAAAATTCCATTGGAACCTTCACATTTGAGTCTCACACCATTCCAAACTTAGCAAGAAAGGTCTTCGTATAAGCTTCCTGATTTATGAAGATTCCTTCCTGACTCTGCCTTATGTTCAAGCCAAGGAAAAAGTTAATCGGACCCATGGAGCTCATATCAAACTTTGTTTCCATGAATTTTCGGAACTCAGCAGTTAAGCTTGGGTTCGTTGAACCGAAAATGATGTCATCAATGTAGATTTAGACGATCATCAAGTGGTCACCCTCTTTCTTGCGAAAGAAGGTTGGGTTGACCGAACCTTATTTAAACTTAGCTTGTTTTAAAAAACGAGTAAGAGTTTCGTACCAGGCTCTTGGAGCTTGCTTCAGACCATAGACCACTTTTTCCATAATATAGCAGTGGTTAGGATATTTTTCGTTTATAAACCTAGGTGGTTGTTCCATATACACTGTCTCTTCAAGTTCCCTTTTTAAAAATACACATTTGACATCCATCTGGTATACTTCAAAGTTCTTGTGTGCTGCATAAGCTAAGAATATACAAACAGATTCTAGCCTTGCAACTGGTGTGAAGGTTTCTTCATAGTCGATGCATTCTTCCTCGAAGTACCCCTTGACAACCAATCGTGCCTTGTTTCGTATGACGTTGCCTTCTTTTTCTAACATTTTTACGAAATGCCCATTTGAGACTAACAACATATGCATCTTTTGGAGTGGGAATAAGTCTCCAGACCTTGTTTTGAAGTTATAGCCTTAGAGGACCTTGCATGCACGTAAAGTTTGCAACTTTACGTGGTATCTGCACTAGGAGAGTTTGGATCTGAAGTTTGGGACCCTATATCCCACTGAAAAGGGCCGAACTTGAAGGAGACTGAAGGAACTCGTCGAGTCCCTTTGTTGACTTGACGAGTTGAGTAGGGTTTACCCGTTTTCGGGTCTTTTAAGTGAGTTTTCAGTTTCATGATTTTTCGGTTTTCATGAGTTTTTGGCTTCATGAATTTTCAGTTGTCATGAGTTTTTGATTTCACAAGTTTTCAGTTGTCATAAGTTTTCGGTGTTCATGAGTGTTCAGTTTTATGGACATGGAGGGACTCGACAAGTTACACAGGTAACTCGGTGAGTGGAGGAATTACTCAGAAAACTCAACGATTTGTGAGATTCACTCGACGAGTGAAGGTCAACATGGACTGTTGACCTTGACTGTTGACTAGGGCTAACTTTAAGGGTGTTTATGGGATTTTGACAAGTTGATCACATGATAATTATAGGCAGTTGAGTTGGAGCAGCACATGGGAGATTAGCTAATCTTAGCTTGTCAGTTCTACATTCACGAGAGGTGAGTCTTCTCACCAAACCAATGGTTCTAGGCACCAAGTCCGGCCTATTTTATAATATGTGGATTGTCGATTGATTATGTGTTATGTTAGTATGGCATTGTATGGAAGACCCCTGAGGGTTCCCGTGGCAGTAGGCTAAGACCACGTGGGGGTTCCCGTAGCATTTGGTATAAGACCTTGGAGGGTTTCCATGGCATCCTAGTATATTTGCATGATTAGTTGCATGATATTTGCTTGGTAGGAAGACCATGTGGGGGTTTCCATGGCAAAAAGACCATGTGGGGGTTCCCATGGCAGGAAGACCATGTGGGGGTTCCCATGGTAGATAGTAAGACCACGTAGGGGTTCCAGTGGCACTAGGTGTAAGACCCTGGAGGGTTTCCAGGGCTTTCTTATATGTTGTATGCATGGCTTATGTGATATATGTAGCTTTATTGCTAATGTGATATGTGTTATGTGGATTGTGTGTAGGGTATGCTCTGGGGAACTCACTAAGTATTAGCTTACAGTTTATGGATTTGTTTCAGGTACATCCGAGCGCAAGGGCAAGGGCAAGGCTTGATGGCGCAACGTGCACTCTCTCACCGACGTTTTTATGGGACACTCTGATGAATTGAAATAAAATTGTATTTGATAAGGATTTTGAAAACAATTGTAATTGGGGTTTCATGGTGTTTGGAAAGTATTTTGGTTAATCCAAAATGAAAATTTTCTTTTGAAAAATTGGGTCGTTATAGTTCTCACCAGGCTACCAAACATGAAGACATTGTTGGGATTAAAACCCTAATTGTGATTTGATAAACAAGATGCAGAAATAAGATATGTCGAATGATCACTCGATTTATTCAAAACATGAGGAATAAATTACACTTTCAGCATATAGTAAAGAATCTAACACTACATAAGAAACCTCACAACGTGGCGGCTAAATTTTGCCTCACTCTTAACCCTAATAATGAATAATACATGACTATTTATAGGGAAAAAGACAAAGTCTTGGGCTTTTAACCTACACTTCATCAAGGGGGCCCATTGCCATCATCCAAGGATTACTTTGAAACCCTACAATCTCCCCCTCAAAGTATGGAATGGATGACAATGCTTCAACTTCCAAAACAAACATCTAGCAAATAAGAAATGATCTTGCAACGAGGAATATTTGAAGCAATCCACGAATCTTGATTCTTCAATAGTCTTTAACCACGGTTCTAGGATATATATAAAAACCAAGCAATGAAGTAATGTTTTTAAACTTCATTTTCTGATGTAATCCCAAAGATCTTCAATAAAGCCAAACCCGCCATAAAAACCTATTTCAGAATTAAGAAACCGAATCACTTCTTGTCTTTGAAGAACTCCCCCTCCAAGTCACAATGATCTTCAAATAAGCTAATGATATAAGCCACCAAAAATTATCATGTAACAACCTAAATTTTAAGATTCATCACGCCACTTAATCGAGAAAATAATAGAATTCGGAGATATAACAAGTCCTTAGAAGAGCTCGATGAAGAACTGCTACTATAAAGGATATTTCTTTGTAAAAGATTTAGAAGAGCTCGATGAAGAAGTGCTACTATAAAAGCTACCTTCATAATTCTACCACAAGCTTTATAAAAAATCATCAAATTTGAAAAGTCACAAATTCAATTTCGAATGGCCATACCAAATTCTCCCCCGATTTATAATAATAAATGTGATTATAAAGTCTTCAAATGGTCATGAGAATGATCTTGAATGGATAAATAATTACTATGCTCCCTCGCAACAAAATGATATAAACAATGAAGTTTAAAATCCGAAATAGTCGGAAATTTTTGACTTTATTGCGAAAAACGACTTTCCAAACTGCCAAGACTTGATGGAATCCTTAATTTTCTGTTCACGAAAAAAATGTGCGTTAAAAAATCCAAAACTGTTCACCAGCCCTCAAATTTGCAAAATTTTCTGAATATTGGGCAGAAACTATCACTTGCTGAAAGACAAGGGCTGAAATGGTAATTCTGCATCATTTTCTCTTTGATTTGTGACGAATCCGGAATTTGTATCAAAACTGTCAAGATGCGAAAGTAATAAGGACCGGAATGGTCAAAACGCTAAAGTTGTAGGGACCAAAAATGAAACTTTGAGTTATCTTCCCCCCATTTAGCGTATGATACAGCTCCACTTCGTAACTTGAAGATATGAACACGAATCCAAACGACGCCGATTTGCACTTTCGCTTCGAGCACAAGGTTCGTTTTCTGTCCTCCCTTCTTTCGTTTCAAGCATAATCACACGAACCCAAGTTCGTTCCAAGTTCGTTGATTATACCCCAAAGCGAATGTATGAAAACTATGAATCCAAGCGGAGGTTCGCTTTTTCTGATGTTTGAGGGGGCTACGAATCTGATAATGTTCGCAGGTAAGGACAATCATTCCAAATCAATCGTTCATGACCCTGATGTGAATCACAGTCAAATTTTGACTTTTCGATTTTGACTATTGTTCATCCCAGTGAGATTGATTCGTTCGCAGTGAGTTCACTCGCACCAAATATTTTGCAATACCAATTTTGACCTGCAAAAGCGAACAGACACACAAAAACCATTCCATCTCGTTCAGATTGACATTATCGGACATCATAATTTTGAAACAGTTCTGAGAAAAAAGATTCATCTCGATTCCGAGAGACATCTTATAACCATGGTCACATTTGTTTCAATTTTGTCTTTGTTTCCAATTACATTCGCTTGATGATCCAATTTTGCCCTAATTTTGATTTTCTATGGTTTGACCCTCCAAATCGAAATACACTGTTGTTCATCCGTTCATCATCAAACTTCGAGATTTGCAATCAATCAAACACCCAATCTATACTCTAAATATCGATTTCCAAATAAAACATCCATCAAATGTGATGGGTTTTGGTCATAAGAACATCCTATGTGCTCATACAAACCCTAATGCTTGGATCTAGGTTTCTCTATTGTACATGCAATTTATCCAAGACTATAAACCCTAGATCTAGAATATGATAATCAATATAACATATAAATTAGGGTTTAGATCATACCTTGATTGTTATGTAGCAATAACAATCTCAAATCCTTCTTGTATTGACTTTAGAAAGCTTAGAGTCACAAATGTCACTCCTCTAATGGTTCACAAACACCAAGAGCAAGAGGATGAAGAGGAGAAGAGAAGGAGGCTGCCCAAAACGTGTGGAAACCCTAGAGAACAAGTTCACCACGTTTTTGGAGCATAAGAGTTATATATATAGTGAGGCTATTAGGGTTGTCCAATAAGGAAACCCTAATTTGGATGCTTAAGCCCTAAGCAACCAATGGACTCCTTTCCTTAAAGGCCTTGGACGATTTCCAATGGGTTTCCCCATAGAATTCGTCCAATGTTATAATATAAGGCAATCCATGGCCCAATTGCAATTATCTTATAATTACAATTCCAGTCCCTTAAGTTTAATTAATCTCTTTTAGTCACAAAACTAATTACCAATTAATTCTTGACTAATATTAATTAAACAATATGATTTCTCCTTTAATATATTATTCTCATAATATATTAATAAATCATATTTAATCCTTTCTCTCCATAATTCATCCTATCAAGTTGCTTTGGTGAAGGCAACCCAAAAGGACCATGCACCATCGGGTCAAGTACATACCAAAATAGTTATGGTCTTAGACACTAATCCAACAGTCTCCCACTTGGATAAGTCTAATAACTATTCTGCGTATGACTTCAGATCCTGATCTACAATCGTAGCTTTCCAAAGCCGCTGTCAACTCTGATCCTATCAGATACGCGTGTCCTTTCGATAAGGGATCATATATTCCTCCATTCTAGATATCGTATGAGACATGATTTCTAATCATTCTCTCTGTACTATTTCTCGACTTCCGATTTATGACGACTGACTAATTGAACAAATCAAATTAGCCCTAGCCCGGCCGAGCATTTACGTTTGTCATCACTAAATCATCGAGGGCCCTAAAGATATCGCTTTTATCCTACTTTGGATAAAAGGAACAGATAAACTTTGATTCAATGGTCGCTTGCACTCACTCACCGAATCACACACAACAATATGTTTTATAACACCAAGTTACTGGTGCGTTTACATATTATCAATGTGCAATCGATTTGCAAGATACAACTCACACATCTTGGTTTCAAGAATATAAGATGTTATCGTCTCACCAATCACTCGTGATACAATTCATGGAGTGATCCAAGTGAGCGTGGGTTTAATCCAATGCTCAAATCATATTCATAAGCACTCATGAACGTTGCAGCAAACATTTGCTTATGTCTAATACTCTTTAGACAATCCACAAACCAATTCACGACAGTCTTTACTCATACCTACTTCCAACATATGAACGACTATGGCCCGTTCGAATAATTTGACTGTTCTTGTCACACCCCCGAACCAGACGACGGAAACGTCCGGGGGCTGTCGTGACTCAATTGTATACCATAACATTGAATATATATGAAACATAACAACATTCGTCACCATTCATCAATACAGTACAACCAGTAGCGTTTACATGAAATTCATTGGTTAAACATTACATTCCCAAAAATTAAATTGTTCAATTCATACATAGATAGACTGCAACCGTCACTGAATATGATTTCCCTTGATTCACTGGTTCCCTGAGAATACAAGTATTTTGAAAAACGTCAACATATGAAATGTTGGTGAGTTCATAAGTAATGTTTGAAATCCAATGTTTGTATTGATTGAAAACCACCAGAAAATCCGATATTTTCTGAAATGAAAACTTTCGAAAATGTTTGTGAAGATCCATAGGTATGCCTGTTTGTTTCTGTACTTGTGAAAATTGTTTATTAAAAATTAGGAGCGTTTCGAATCCGATGTGTTTGAAAAACCTAGGAAAACCCGATGTTTTCCTAATCCTTTGAAAACCGTTAAGTTGCGTTGAAACCATTACAAAGATAGGAGTGTCATTCCCAGGCGACGTTGGATTATTTTTGAGCATGATTATTTACTACAAACCCGCATTACACAAACGCCCAGTTCATAGTAGTACTAACGATCCCAAAGGCGTCGTTCGTACAAATCACGTTATCCAGCCGCCCTGACTATGTGTCGTCCCACATCCGAAGAGTAAGAGGACACGAAGGCCTCGATAACTCTATTAATCGGTTGGGGATAATATGCGTGCGAGGGGTCCCCGACCCGCCTCGTAAAATATGCAGACTTTTCTAGCAATACCAAGGACCCTTGGGGACCAGTGGTATACAAGCCATTGAAAGTCCCTCTACGTTGTGCCAAGTCGGTGAAACTCAACACTTCGTAGAAAATATGCGTCTTCGGGCCTTAAGATCAGGTCATTGGGCTAGCTAGGCCCAACAAGCAAGATTTTACACTTTTGGGGCCCGAAGATGGTGCGTAGACGTTTGTGCACACTCGTATGTAAGCTAAGTTCCCAAACATTATTTATATGAACCGTAGTGTCGTAGAGTTAGTAGTTGTAGATTTCTATTGGCTCGAGACCGAGCCAATTCGTTTAACAACGACTTTTGGTATTGTAATGTGTTGTATTTCGTCGATAGTCGCGGTGCCATTATTTAATCAAATTGTGTATATTGAATTAGCCTTGAAATATTTCTGTTTTCAGCCCCTCATTGTTTGTAAAATTTACATTTTCAACCCTATTATTTAATACTTTCCGGTTTGGTCCTTAAACAAATTTTCTTGACATTTTAACACCAAAAATTATTGAAATTAAAATTTTCAGCATATTTTTCATAGAAAACAGTTTAAGTCCCTGAAAATGTAGTTTTCTCGGTTTTAATCCCTTCTTTTCGCAACTTTGACAATTTTGGCCCAAATTGGAAAATTTTTGCAACTTTGGTCCTTTTTAAATTTAAAAAGCATTTTAAACCTTTGAAAAGGATTTGGAACACTTATAGTCCACTGTTGTACAGAAAATCACAGTTTTGGCCCTCCAAAACAGAAAAATTCGCATAATGGGCCTCATTGGGCCAAAAATGTCATTTTTAGCCCATTAAGCTTGGAATTTATGTTTTTAATCCCCTAAATGAGTATATTTCCAGAAATTGATTTATGGAAACTGTTTTGGCACACTTCATCCAGTAGAATTCATGATATGCCAATTTGGACCCTTAATTTTGTATTTTTCACATTTTAGGCCCAAAATTTGTGTTTTTAATCCAAAGAAAATTGTTACTAAGCCATTTAACCATTTTTCTTTAAACACTTTGTATGTAGAAATATATTTGAAGCTAAAATCATTTTTCACAAGATATATCTCGGTTTTGAGGGGTATTATGGCTAGATCCAACATTATAACACACAAAAGCATACATATAAGCATGGAAATCATACAAGGCATACAAAACACATATAGATCTACACTTTCACTTGTATTCCCCCCCCCCCCCACAAAACTTATAAAAACAGAAAATAGGGGGTATGAAGCTCACCTTGGGTGTGGTTTCGGTTTTTGGAAGAAAAGATGGAAGAAAACTTGATGATTTTTGGCCTTAGCACCTTTCCTTGGTAGATCTCGAGTTTGAGATGGTTCTAGGGTGCAAGATCACGATTTTTGCATAGTTTAGGAAAGGATTTTGATAATAAAAAGAATTTAAATCATAGATCTATGCATAATCTTACCTTAGATGAAGAATTTTATGGAGATTTCCTCTTGAATGCTTCCTAGAACTCGAGATTTTTGAGTGGAGAGGGAGAGATGTTCTTGAGTGATCTAGAGAGGATTTGTGAGAGATTTGTGGTGTGTGTGTGTGTGCTTGTGGCCGAGAATGAGAGAGGAGAGAAGAAAGAAGTGATCTTGATATGATGTTTGCTTGGAAACATGAGTTATGTGCATGGAAATCCATCATATAAAAGTGAGGTGGCAACCCAAGGTCAACTCTTCCTTTTTCCTTGGGCTTGGGCCGAGAATGGGGAGAGAAGAAAGGATTTTTTTTGGGCTTTTTGCCCCCAAGCCCAACATTAGAGGTAGTTTGGGTGCTTATTGGCCTTATAAAATAAAATTGTGATTTTTATGCTTTATTAAGCTAGGCTAGGTTAAATTATGGATCAAAGCTTGTGATTTATTTCATTCTAGGCCCAATATGACCTAAAATGTTGAATAAGATAAATGTGGGTCCAATTAGAGTCCAATTAGGGTTCTAAGCCCATGATAGTCTAATTGGAAGCTTATTGGTCCATTTGGATCCAATAAGGAAGTCCTAGTCCAAAGTGGACTTAAACAAGGGCTTCTAAGGTCTCCAATTGTTTGATGACTATTTGTAGTATTTGTATGATGTATTTGATTGAAGTTTTTGATTCACATTAACTTGAATGTATAGATTACATGACACAAAATTTCCAGTTGTGATAGTTCTAAACCAATTAAATTATTCAGGAAGTCAAAACATGCAAAGTGAAACACAAGAATAATACTAATCCCATATGGCCTCAAACCTCTGAGCATAAAGAAAACACCTTTTATTTATCACCATATCGATTACTCATTATTTGTTGTTTCGGGTAATCAACTTTTTACTTGAATTATTAGAACACTTGTCCCATGCTCTTAGCATGCACACAATGTTTACCTATGGTTCTTACTTTGTGAAATAGATCAAATGAACACATTTCCAATTATACTCATTTCACAACTCCCAACCCTTTTCACAAGTGAAAGAATATCAAATTCTTGCCACTTATGGAATATGCTAGATTCTAACATTTTATGCAATGATCCTTTTGTAATATCACTACACTAAAGTCACAATGACTATTGCCAATGAAATTACAAAGTCCTCTATCGGAGATTGTTACAAGACAATTCCATAGATGTGATGTCTCTCACTCAAAGTACATTCCTTTGAACATCCTTTTGCATAAAGGTTTCTAATCTAGACATTAATTCTCAATATCCAACTCCCAATATGGAAAACTTTCCATACTTACAATATGACAACTCATTCTCAATAGAATCTTATTTATTCATAATAATGTCGATATGGTCCATCCAATACTATACTTCCAACTACTCACAAGCGACCAATCCTCAGAGAACTTTGGATTGTCCTTTGATAGTTGTTTAATTATCTTAGTCAAAAGCGATTCTTGTCCTTTTTCCCTCTAAATGCGCTAGTCATTTGGAAAATTTTAGAATGGTCAAATATTATATCATTTGCAATTGATCCTATACCCGAAGCGTATAGGACACGATGCATAATGTCTTACATAAATATTTGATACTTTATCAATCTTCTGCCATAATATTTTATGTGCTACGTTCTCAAAATTCAAACTATGAAGAGGAATGTCGTAATCATAATCGAATTTTTTAAGAACGCACTATGTTTCCTTGACTAAATTATTAACATTCCACAACCTAAGCCTTTAGATTTGAAATGAAGCATAATATTCTCTCCCTTAATTATAGCAAAACAACTTTTCAACTCTTGCGACTTTGCAAAGTATAACTCTTGTTTTTTCTATAATTAATATTGCTAACTTGCAATACTTTCCATAATAATCATACTATCATAACATTTATGCTCCCACTATCATGATGATTATTATAAACATAACACTTATGCTCCCACTAGCTTTGACATGTATTCAGAAACCAGCTTAACTTTCAGAAAAACAATACTTATTGAATTTCTTAAGTTCATGTTTCTAATACCTAATGCTTTGATAATCCTTTATCTAAGCTTATACACCTTTGCCATAGATAGCTCATATGTGTGTCTAAACAATTTAGACTAATTGCTAAATCTCACAATTCAAATTATGGAAAGGGATACCGTAACCATAATCGAATTCGAGAATACAATTTTCGCAATCACTATCCTTTTAAAATCTCTCTTAGTGAAAGCATTTACTCACAGTCATTTTCATGAAGGAGGGAATCTTATGACACTTAGATTTTAATGGTGTATGTGTTCCTATCCATGTGAATTTGTCAAAACCAAAGTTTACGACAAATTCAAACTCATACGGACGGAACTTTCTTAATCTTGACTTCTTGCCTTATGGTAGTACAGCTGCCCACCATGTCTTCCAAGTAGTTAAGCAGCTCACCTTTTCCTATCAATGTACTTTTCATTGATCAAGGTGCCTGCCTTTTATGCGTTCAAATGAGAACTCATAGAACTCATATGCATAATTAACTCAATTGGAATGGCACAGAAACAAAATAGTGTCAACACGATAGGTTGTAAACCTCAACTCGTGTGCTAGTGATGATCGATAAGGTCTATTTTGATTTGTTCTTGAAACCTTTCAAGACCATTAAGACTCCCACTGACTCCTTGACATATAAGATTCTCTTGTCAATAAACATTTCTTGACAAACAAATATTCAAGAGTTAGTGTAGTTTTTATCAAAACACTTCATAAATTGGTCCTAGTTGGTCTTTGTCTTATCCAAGACATCACAACTTTCCACATTTGATGAATGCTATAAACCTTCCTAATACTTGTCACTCAATGTCATAGTCTTAACTCTAAGACTTGTTTTGGAACGAAGTATGATTGACTTTTTGATTTAACCATTTCTTCAATTCTTGATTCCTCTTCTTAGACATACAATTGTACTAAGACTCACTTAGAGGATCAATTGAGATATGGTTCTTAATCATTAAGACCTATCATAAAGCATAAAAGGCACTCTCCCTTCTTCTTAGAATGGAGAAACTTTTATCTTTCTGCCTACTTGATTCTTCTTATTCGTTCTGCTATTGATTTATACTTTTTCAATCAATTCAGAATTACACTTAATCTTATAAGTATAATCATATTTACTAAACCTTTAGTAAATCATGACGAATATCTTTGTTACTCTTATGTTGGACTTGATCAACACACAACCTTGTGTAGTCGATCTCCTAGTCCTTCACTTGACACTTTGTCAATGAATTAGTCTAATTTCCAAATATGAAATTTCTCATTCATCGTGCAACCAAGTTGCATGATTCCAAGTTTTTGTCCAATTGAAACTTGGGCGATGAGAAACTCTCCCTATTTGGTAAATTCTTGACATTTCCACAAACAACATAATTAAGAATCAAATCCATTATTTCTAATATTAGAAACTGTCACAACTGGAAATTTTGTGTCATGTAATCTATACACTCAAGTTAATGTGAAGCAAAAACTTAAGAACATGTGTAACACCTACTATTATGACATCAAAAACTTCAATCAAATACATCATGCAAGTACTACAAATAGTCATCAAACAATTGGAGACCCTAGAAGTCCTTGTTTAAGTCCATTTTGGACTAGGACTTCCTTATTGGATCCAAATGGACCAATAAGCTTCCAATTAGACTATCATGGGCTTAGAACCCTAATTGGGCTCTAATTGGACCCACACTAATTTATTTCAACATTTTGGGCCATGTTGGGCCTAGAATGAAATGAATTAAAAGCTTTGATCCATGAATACCCTAAACTAGTCCAATAAAAATGGAAAAATCATACTACATTCTTTTAGGAATAAAACACACCCTAACTAACTCTAATTTTGGGCTTAAGGGAAAAAGCCCAAATTTTTCTTTTTCCTTTCACATTCTCGGCCCAAGGCCCAAATCCAAGAAGAAAAGGGGAGAAGTTGACTTAATGCATGCCACCTCATTATTACATGGTGGATATCCAAGCTAATACTCCTCAAATATCAATGCTAATCTCATTTCTCCATGCAACTCTCTCTCTCCCTCTCTCTTCTTGTTTTGGCCGTGAGTAACACCCACACACACCCACAAAAATCTCTCAAATTCTCTCTAGATCATCTCAAGAACTCTCCTTCCTCTCCACTTAAAAATCTCGAGTTTTAGGAAGCATTCAAGAGGAAATTATCACAAAATTCTTCATCTAAGGCAAGAAATGCTTGGATCTATGAATTAAATTTTTTGTTTTATCAAAATCCTTTCCTAATCTATACAAAAATCGTGATCTTGCATCCTAGAACCATCTCAAACTCGAGATCTTCATCAAAGGGAGCTAAGGCCAAAAATCACTTCATTTTCCTTCCATTTTCTTTGCAAAACCGAGCCCCCACACCCAAGGTGAGCTTCATACCCCCTATTTTTCTGTTTTTGTGAGTTTTATGGGGGGGGGGGGGGGAATACAAGTAAAAGTGTAGATCTATATGTGTTTGTATGCCTTGTATGATTTCCATGCTTATATGTATGCATTTGTGTGTTATAATGTTGGATCTAGCCATAAAACCCCTCAAAACCGAGATGTATCTTGTTTTAAATGATTTTAGCTTCAAATATATTTCTAAATACAAAGTGTTTCAAGAAAAATGGTTAAGTGGTTTAGTAACAATTTTCTTTGGGTTAAAAACACAAATTTTGGGCCTAAAATGTGAAAAATACAAAATTAAGGGCCCAAATTGACATATCACGAATTCTGATGGATGAGGTGTGTCAAAACAGTTTCAATAAAACAATTTCTGGAAATTTACTCATTTAGAGGATTAAAAACATAAATTTCAAGCTTAATGGGCTAAAAATGACATTTTCGGCCCAATGAGGCCCATTATGCGAATTTTTCTGTTTTGGAGGGCCAAAACTGCGATTTTCTGTAAAACAGTGGACCATAAGTGATCCAAGTCCTTTTCAAAGGTTTAAAATGCTTTTTAAATTTAAAAAGGACCAAAGTTGCAAAAATTTTCCAATTTGGGCCAAAATTGTCAAAGTTGCGAAAAAGAAGAGTTAAAACCGAGAAAACTGCATTTTCAGGGACTTAAACTGTTTTCTATGAAAAATATGCTGAAAAATATTAATTTCAATAATTTTTGGTGTTAAAATGTCAAGAAAATTAATTTAAGGACCAAACCGGGAAGTATTTAATAAAAGGGTTGAAAATGTAAACTTTACAAACAATGAGGGGCTGAAAACAGAAAATTTTCAAGGCTAATTCAATATACACAATTTGATCAAATAATGGCACCGCGGCTATCGACGAAATATAATACATTACAATACCAAAAGTCGTTGTTAAACGAATTGGCTCGGTCTCGAACCAATAGAAATCTACAACTACTAACACTACGACACTACGATTCATACAAGTAACGTTTGGTAATACATTATACATGCGAGTGTGCACAGACGTCTACGCACCATCTTTGGGCCCCAAAAGTGTAAAATCTTGTTCGTTGAGCCTAGCTAGCCCAATGACCTGATCTTAAGGCCCGAAGACATTTTTTTACGGAGTGTTGGGTTTTACCGATCCGACACAACGTAAATGGACTTTCAATGGCTTGTATACTACTGGTCCCCAAGGGTCCTTTGGTATAGCTAGTAAAGTCTACATTTTATGAGAGGCGGGTCGGGGACCCCTCGTACATTTTTATCCCCAACCGGTTAATGGAGTCACCGGGGTCTTCGTGACCTCTTTCTCTTCGGATGTGGGACTACACCTAGTCAGGGCGATTGGATAACGTGATTAGTACGGACGACGCCTTCGGGATCGTTAGTATAGCTATAAACTGGGCGTTTGTGTAATGCGGGAGCCTGGTGAGCATATAGGGTTTTCAACCCACAATAAATATCATATTTAATTTTCACCAACCAACAATAACCCAATTATCCATTCCCGTTATTCTCACTTTAATGTCCCTAAAACAACTAACATAAGGGACCTAGTCTAAGAATATTTCATCGGGGCGACAACACATGCTTCGGGGGTACCTCAGCAATATAAGTCAAATAAGGCAACCATGAGGGGGATGGAGTACAGCGAATGAACACCCAAGTTCATTAACACCTACAGGTGGCGAACCTGCTAATGTTTCCACAAGACTGTCTAGAATAGCCAGTGGTCGTCATCTAAACTCCGCTAGATGACTCAATCAAACAACAACGAGGCCTCTCATCTGTTTATTACACACCAACTGTCTACCCATGTTCTACCCAACATATTAGTAGATAAAAATATACATTTGTATACATAGTTTAAAGAAAACATGTATAACATGCTTTAATCAACACATATATCACATAACAGATGAGGCACACACACACATAACACATATCTCATAAAGAAATAAGCAGATCTATAAGATAGAAGAGAGTGAATACACATTCACACATAACACAACCAAATATATACACATAGCACGTATTTTTATATAAAATACTTCGTATTATTGTATTAGAAAGAAAATAACTACACACTCACACTTATAAACAACAATATAATTAATACACTCGAACCAAACTCGTATTATTATTGTGTTTATGAAAGGTAGTATACACTCACTTGATCAGAAGATGATCGGACAACACTACGGCTTAAAGGAGTAGTATTCCTCAGCAGATCTGGAAGATCTTCACAAAAATCGAACTTCTCGCGGGCAGAGCTTCGACTCGGGAACCACACTTCTAGGGATCTCGGGACTTGCCTCGGGGCTAGAGTATGATACCGGGACTTCGGGATAGCTTCGGCACGAAAAACGATGCAAAAGACTAGAGAGAAGAGAAGAAATTGAACAACAAAGAAGGCTGTCTTCGGATCCTTTATATAGAGGCTGGAGCCTCGGAGTACGCGGGGCGTACAGGGCTCCGAAATCGTCATTGCATGCGTCATCCGAAGTGTCGACACTAACGGAGTACGCGGGGCATTCTCGCGTACGCGGGGCGTACCTCGGATCAGACGGGTGACTCGGCTTCGGATAATACCTCCGAATTTTGAATTAAATTTAAATACCAAATGATTAATAAACTTCGGAAATTCATAACTTCTTCATACGAACTCCGTTTTCGACGTTCTTTATATCCACGCGAAGGTGAGACTACGCTCTACAACTTTCGTTTAGACTCCGTCGGCTAATTTTGACTTTATTTTTATTAATTATTTTTAATAGGCCGGGACAGAAACTTTCGTTATAAATTCATAACTTCTTCGTTTGACGTCCGTTCTCACCTAACTTTTTCTCGTTTCGATACCAACAATGAGATCTTCGATTCTCATTTTGATTGCTTCGGCTAAAAACCGCTCGATCTCAAATCGAGTATTTCAGGCTGCATGCCGCTAAGCCGGAACTTCGATAAATCATAACTTCCTCATACGAAGTCAGATTTGGGCGTTCTATATATATTCGGAAACCTCGTTTCAATTACTACAACATTAATCAAATATATTAAGTTTATTTTACACTTAAATTTCGACGCTTGTTTTTATTCTTAATTAATCAAACCACATAATTAAGCCATTAAGCACAAAACACATAATACTCAAATAATAAAATCTCATTACTTCAAAATGGGTTACAAAGGTTAACCTAGACTATTACATTGCTACAAATGGCAAGCCCGGAAACACAGGCGTTACAACAAACATTGAGTCACCCTTTGCTATCTTTGCTTAGAGCCATTTAGTGTTCCGGTAAACCACACACGCTCCACTAACGTCTTCACAAGGGTACAAAGTGTAATTTCATAGAATTGCATCAATTCACTTTGCCTAAGTAACTAAGATTGTGAATTTGTAAAACATTTAGTTACTTTTGTACTTCATTATACTTATAATGGAAGGTTTTGTCCTATCCTACTCGTTCGGCTAATGACCCTCCACTAGTCAAGAGTGCGGTGGGTAAGAGTGGATACCCATTCAATCGCCATTTTATAGGCAATTTCCTTAAACACCCTTTATAGACCAGCTTCGTGAATGAGGCCTACTAACGGTAAGACTGGCTTTTACTCATATATATATATATATATATATATATATATATATATATATATATATATATATATATATATATATATATATATATATATATATAATGTTAGACTTTTAATGTTATATATAGTATAGGGTGTATTTTACACTTTTAAAATACTAGGAGGTCAAATTTAACAATTATACTTTTAATTCAATTAAATTGTAAACCTAAACTTTTATGGATTTATTGAACCTCTTTTAATTATACACCTTAATTAATTAATAAAACCATAAGGGTGTGATTTGAACTTTTCAAAACAATACTAGGGTTTTAGAATTTAACATTCCTAAATTAAACCTTTTAATCAACTTTTAAATTCCAAAACTTGAGGGCAAGTTTTGAAACATTTCAAAACATTTAGGTTTAGAATTTAAATATACATCAAAATTAAACTTTTAATCAAAATTTAAATTCCAAAACTTGAGGGCAAGTTTTGAAACCTTTTCAAAACATTAGGGTTTCAACTATTTAAATTTCAAACTAAACTTTTGAGTTTAAATTTAAACTATAAAACCTAAAGGGGAAAAATTGAAACTTTTCATAACACAAAGATCAAATAACAAATAATATAAATTAAACAATTAAATTCATCATTATCCATATTTGACTTAATTTCAATTTCTTGCAAAATAAGTTACCCAATTAATACAAATAATCAACTTTAATCATATAATGAAGTTATTATCTAATCAATTGGTAATTATCTTTTGTTTAATCAAGGATATACTCAAAAATATGAATAAAATCGGATTTTAATGATCTAAAACAGATAAGGCAAGTATCCATGAGAAAAACAACAAGAAATCCCAAAATACCCTCTTTCTGACGCTCGAACTCGCCGAGTACCCATATGGACTCGCCGAGTAGGGGCGTACTCGCCGAGTCCACAATGGGACTCGCCGAGTTCATCAGGCAGTTTCACAAAAATCGAATTTTTCAACTTGAACAAACATACAAGGCATCAATACAATAGAAACCAATCAAGGCTCTGATACCACTGATGGGTTTTGGGCATAAGAACATCCTATGTGCTCATACAAACCCTAATGCTTGGATCTAGGTTTCTCTATTGTACATGCAATTTATCCAAGACTATAAACCCTAGATCTAGAATATGATAATTAATATAACATATAAATTAGGGTTTAGATCATACCTTGATTGTTATGTAGCAATAACAATCTCAAATCCTTCTTGTATTGACTTTAGAAAGCTTAGAGTCACAAATGTCACTCCTCTAATGGTTCACAAACACCAAGAGCAAGAGGATGAAGAGGAGAAGAGAAGGAGGCTGCCCAAAACGTGTGGAAACCCTAAAGAACAAGTTCACCACGTTTTTGGAGCATAAGAGTTCTATATATAGTGAGGCTATTAGGGTTGTCCAACAAGGAAACCCTAATTTGGATGCTTAAGCCCTAAGCAACCCATGGACTCCTTTCCTTAAAGGCCTTGGACGATTTCCAATGGGTTTCCCCATAGAATTCGTCCAACGTTATAATATAAGGCAATCCATGGCCCAATTGCAATTATCTTATAATTACAATTCCAGTCCCTTAAGTTTAATTAATCTCTTTTAGTCACAAAACTAATTACCAATTAATTCTTGACTAATATTAATTAAACAATATGATTTCTCCTTTAATATATTATTCTCATAATATATTAATAAATCATATTTAATCCTTTCTCTCCATAATTCATCCTATCAAGTTGCTTTGGTGAAGGCAACCCAAAAGGACCATGCACCATCGGGTCAAGTACATACCAAAATAGTTATGGACTTAGACACTAATCCAACAAAATGTTTTTAGGTTTCTTCTTTCAGTTCTCAATCCAATATAACTTGATTTCAGGTTAATTAAAAAACTATGATACCGGAGAAATTGACTTGATAAGATAAAGAATATGAACTTGTTCTTGGATTAAAACTAGAAGCAAAATCTTGAAATCGAATGGATAATCGTGAATCAAGAATACAACGTGAAGGAGAAACACGATTCACATATATGATCAATCAAGAAAAGGTGATTCACTGAAAATACAATCAATGAAAAAGATAGAAACAAATTGATAATCAACATCAATACAACATACACTCAATTCCGGGAAAATCAAATTAGATCAATTTATGATTATAAACGAGATTTCAACTGGAATTGATATCGACGACAAAGTAAACAACGGAAACAAGGATATGTCAGTCTCAAGATTTTGGGTTAGAAATTGAAACAAATCAGAACTTGGGCTTTAATAATACCATGAACAGTAAACGAAAACTATGGCCCAAATCAAAAGGAATTGATTTACGAGGCAATTGACTGATTCAGTAAAAAAACAGATCCAATAGAGAATATGAACAAAATACGATTTAGATTGAAATAATACCCAGATGAACAGTAGATGAACAACATAAATCTCCATGAATAGTAACTTGAACAGAATTTTGATTCCAAGATGCCAAAACACCAATAATCTTAAAAATTTTGTGCAGAAAATCATCAAATCAAGAACCGATATTTCAAAAATCAATAGATCTTCAAAGACCCGCTCTGATACCACTTTGGGATTAAAACCCTAATTGTGATTTGATGAACAAGATGTGGAAAATAAGAATAAACACAAATAAAGAAGATATGTCGAATGATCACTTGATTTATTCAAAACATGAGGAATAGATTACACTTTCAGCATAGACTAAAGAATCTAACACTACATAAGAAACCTCACAACATGACGGCTACATTTTGCCTCACTCTTAACCCTAATAATGAATAACACATGATTATTTATAGGGAAAAGCCAAGTCTTGGGCTTTTAACCTACACTTCATCAAAAGGGCTCATTGTCATCATCTATGGAGTACTTTGAAACCCTACAGACATAACCCGAGTCATTGTTGCATTGTCATCATAGCAAAGGACTACGTTTGAAATGTGGTTCTTGTCACACTGACACATGTCGTGTTTTTCCTTTATCATCTCATATTTGAGCAACATAACTCGTGGTGAAGCTAGATTGAAGATGGAGCCAACACTGAAGACTTATTTGATTTTTAGCAAAAAGCATGGGCCATGCCAAAAACACACAGTCAAGACTCAAGACAAATGGCCATGCCAAAAACACATGGGCAAAAGGCATGGCCATGCTAAAAACGCATGGCCTTATGACATGCATGTGAACATTAATTAAAACATGAGAAGACGTCATTTTGGAGGCAAAGACGGTTTCTGGAGCAACTTTGGGCGATCTTGAGCGATTTTGGGAGATTTCTTGGAGTTTTTGAGAAGACCTAATCATTGCAAAAACTTTTGATTTCATTTTTGTAAGCATTAAACATTCCAATTCCATCTTTATTCTTGTTTGATTTGTTCTTAGCCATGTGTGGCTAAGAAACCCTAGTTTCTAGTTCTTGTTCAAAACATGTTGATTGCTTGACTTGAAGCATATGATTTGATGTTTGATTTGTGATTCTATTCTAGTGATTATGTTTTTGTTTAAACTAGAACCCTTAAATTTGATTTGTGTTTGATTGGCTACTTTCATGAATTGAATTTTTGTGCAGTTAATTAACTTTTAGGGCACCTAATCGTTCTGTAAAGTTAATGATTGGTAACAAACAATAAGTTTTCTTATTGTAAAACATGTATCACATGTTTTCACATTTCCGAGCATATGAGAAGAAATGAACATTTTTGGGAAGCTTGTACAAAACTTAATGCGGTTTTCAATACAATCTAAGAGCGTGTTTAGGTTGAATTAGTAAAGTTAGGTCTAGTCAAAGAGCATGTTTTGGTTAGATAATTTGGCAAACGAGAGGTATTAGAGCGTGTTAATATCTTTCAGTACCAACTTAGAATAGCAATCACATACATCAAGTCATAATCAGGTTAAATGACAACATTGAGAACTAGAACTGGAAACACTTTTACAACTTGTTTACAAATCTATTTCATTTTCTACATGTTTCAAAGTTGATTGTTATTTTCATTATTTGACTTTTGCAAACAAATCCCCCTTTGTGACCAAAGTACCTTGCGCAAAAAGGTATAGATTTTTATCTCGTGTCTCTGTGGTTCGACCCTGCTTGCCTTGTACTACTTTTTAGTGCATTAAAGCAGTGTACTTGGAGTCTGTTGTACCCCTATTATTTGTTGGGTTTTACACGCTTAACAGGCTGATAGAATAATAAACTATTGTAAGGCCTATAACATTTAGTTTGTGCTTATGTTTTGCATAGCAATTATGACATCCCAACTTGTAAAATATCAATGAAAAACATTTCTTTGGAAATGCTTTAATCATGTTTTGGGACAAGTTCAGCATAAACATATTCTTGTAAAGAATACTCTGAATTAAATAAGCATAAACAAAGAGGTCTTTTCGGACCATAAAAATGGGGATGTCACATGCACGAGATGCGTATTTTACAACTTGAAGCTATGGTAACCATATGTATACAACCTGATAATAAAGGTGTCAGAGATGGTGATGATACCTCACAAGGTTTAAAGGTACATTGTTAATTATTTCACACTTGTACATTGTTATTTAACGTTATGGTATACCCATTATTGCATCGTTGATAATTTAATAAGAGGGAACTGTATGGCCACTTATTATAAAGGACCTTGGTACTACACATGACAATGAATTGTAGGAACATGGATATCAGGTAGCTACACTTCTACAGTTGTCGAACAATGGACCTGAGCAGATGTCTGCATATATAGACATGTCAGCTCTAAAAGTGATTCCTCAGGAAGATTATAAAATGCCACCGCTACCTCTTAGGCTTCCGCATCGACCAAAACATCGGTCCATATAGTTGAATTCCACATGGATATAAATGAAAAGAAAGACGTTGCACGCCAACGCCAACAACTTTGGACAATTGTATGGAACCTAACATTCACAATCTATATGAATAACGAGAAGATTCGCTATCGTCTGCACATCGTTTTCTTACTTATATACTGACGATGAAGTTTGGGACGCGATTACATGGAGACTTTGACTCGGTCTGGTTGGAATGTGATGTAAGTTATATATATATATATATATATATATATATATATATATATATATATATATGTGTGTGTGTGTGTGTGTGTGTGTGTGTAAGTTCAATTAAGAAAATAAAAAATGTTGAGAATGGAGGAATCATTCTCGGCCACTTATTTATTTTTGCCACAAAAGCCTCCGTCGTACCAGCGAAAATGAGAAAGGAATACACATATGTTTTCTAGCAAAACATGTTTTCTTAAACTATGCTAATCGTTACCTTAATATATATAAAAACATAGTTTTTTTTTTCTTTCGTTTTTTGTAATTTTTAAGAAGCTATTTTTATCAAAAAATGATTTTAAATATACAAAAATAGATATCCATATTGATATAGTTTTAAGATAAAATAAAAAAAATATTTATTTTTATTTTCAGCTATCGTTATTCATAAGTGAATAAAAATGCATCAGATTTTTAGTACGATACATTCGTTATTCAGTTATTAATAAAAAATATGATTAATTTTTTTACAGATAAGTATAATTTATATATAAATATAACATATAATAAACCCTTTAGAGCTTACATCAACTCTCGTCACATGTTATATTCACATATGAATAAAACGTGTATTGACTTTCCTCACAAGTTATATTTATATACGAAGAAAACATTTATCATAATTTTATTATAATTCATTTGTTATTCCTATATGAATAATTAGTTCAAATTTTCAAAACACTTCATCTTTCTTTAACATACTACTTATTTATATATGAATAACAAATGAATTGTAACAAAAATCTTAGAAATGTTTTATTAATATATGAATATACTATATGACGACAATTAATACACGTTTTATTCATATATAAATATAACATGTGACGAAAGATGATGTAAAAAAATATATTTTAGGTAAGATAAACCATATAACGTGTTATATTCATATATAAACAATATTTAAACTGTAAAAAAGTTAAGCATGCGTTTTGTTCATAAGTGAATAACGAATGTATTGTAATAAAAATCTGATGTGTTTTTATTTATTTATGAATAATGATAGCTGAAACTTTAACAAAACATATTTTTTTTATTTTATCTTAAAAGTATATCAATATGGATGTCTATTTATAGAGAATAAAAAAATTATGAATTTTGATATATTTAAAATAAATTTTCGATAAAAATAACATTCTAAAAATAAAAAAAACAAAAAAAAATGGTTTTGTGTATATTAAGGTAATGAACGTACTTTAAGGAAAAATGTTTGGTTGGGAAACACATGTGTATTCGTTACCCATTCCGCCGGTACGTCTAAGTGTTTTGCGGCAAAATAAATGTGTGGTTGAGAATGATTCCCTCATTCTCAACCTTTTTATTTTTTCAATTGAACCATCCTATATATATATATATATATATATATATATATATATATATATATATATATATATATATATATATATATATATATATATATATATATAGCACCTGGTTCTTGGTATGTGTTCTGTTATTAAATCTTCTTTATTTTTGCACTTTTGGCCTTGAACGCGGCGAGTCGAAAGACTGACTCGCCGAGTAGAAACGGGATGAGGCGCGAGATTTAAGTCGCAGACTCGGCAAGTAGCCGTTGTTTGGGCAAAAACCCTAATCCAGGGGTTTGCACCCTATTTAAACGACCTTATGCAACCTCTTTTCCCCCTTTATGCTCCCAAACACTCCTCATAACAAACCCTATTCGTTTTTGTGAAGATCTAAGACCTTTTGAGTGATTCTTGTGAGTTTTGATCTCAAGGAAGAAGGAAGAGCATAGAAGGATCAAGAGGGGACTGAAGGATTCGAGTTTGGTTCATCATTTGCAGTCTTTGGAAGGTATAAAGTCTGAACCTTGCTCATTCTTTGGTTAGATCCCTCTTTGGGGTGATTTAGGGCTTTTATAAGCCATTTTTGGTGGCCAACCATGTTTGCAAACATGGTTGGGGGTTTGGGCTTCTGTATCATGTCATTTTATGAGCCACAAGTCAGATCTAGGTTGCTTTTTGCACCAAGGAAGGCCCCATGCAACAAAAGAACCATTCTAGAGCCTTTTAAGCTCTAATGTCCCATGCATGCACGTAAAGTTTGTAACTTTACGTGCTAAATCGAGTTTAGGGGCCTGGATCTATAATTTGGTTAAGTGTTGTACATCAGAAATCGAAGTTCTTAGTAAGGAATGTGATAGACTCGGCGAGTCCACTCCTGGACTCGGTGAGTCCAAGGGTTTTGGTCCCATATCAGCGAGGGTCGTAAGGACCGTTGAGTGTGGAAGGGTTTTTAGGAATCCCGGGGAGTGACCCAACGTTCTGGACTAAGCAAAGGGTTCTGGTAATTCATGGTACTCGGCGAGTGCATGAACGAACTCTGCAAGTCCAAGACAATCTTCATGGAACTCGGCGAGTTGTTCATCAACTCGGCGAGTCAAGGACAGAACGTGTTCATAGGATGAAGAGTAACTCGACGAGTTGTTCATACAACTCGGTGAGCCAGGTCAGGACATGAGTATCAGTTGATGTTGAACTCGACGAGTTGTTCATACAACTCAGCGAGTCAGATGTGGATTCAGTCGGTGTTCATTTAGAAGGAAAACTCGTCAAGTCATCGCCTAACTCAACGAGTAGAGACGGGTATGAGGACTAATGGAAGGATAGGGACTCGGCGAGTTGACGAGTCAACTCGGCAAGTCAGGTCAACTGGAAGTTGACTTTGACTTGGTCAAGGGGTACAATGGTTATTTACCCTAAGGGTAGATGTCAGTTTCTGACTAAGTGTTATGTGGGAATTTTTAGCCGGAGGACTTCCGGAGCATCCGCGGCAGCAGTCAGAGGATTTACGCGCAGTTCAGCAGATACGAGGTGAGTTGCCTTCCAGTAGGGGTGGGTCTAAGGCCATAATGCCGACCCACCATTGAGGAGTACTTAGAAGATAATTGTCTTTGTGATAATTTATCTTGGTCTGGTTTGCGTTTGGTTATGTGTTATATCTGTATGATATGTTGCATGATAGGGATAGTTTCCCTGATAGTGGTCCGTAGGACCAAGGGGTAGGTCAGTACCCGGATATCTCTGAATGTGTGCTTATATCTTCTATTGTATGCTAGTGGTAGGGGTGGAATAGTACCCAGTTACCGGTTGAAAGATACCGATGTCGATTACCGGTTGAAAGATACCGATGACGATTACCGGTTGAAAGATACAGATGACGATTACCGGTTGAAAGATACCGATGATATTGTATGGTATGTGGTATGATGGGGGAACTCACTAAGCTTTGTGCTTACGGTTTCAGTTTTTGGTTTCAGGTACCTCTTCATCCAAGGGGAAGGAGCCGACGACGTAGCATGGCATCACACACGCTCACATATGATTTCCGCACGGTGTTTTCTGGGATTGTACTCTGATATGACATTTGTTCATGGTTGTGGGTTTCAAACATGATACTTGGTTTTGAGATGACATGTTTATACAATATTTCCTAATGAATGTTTATGAATTAATTAATCAAAAATGAAATTTTTGGGCTTGAATTTTGGGATGTTACAATATATATATATATATATATATATATATATATATATATATATATATATATAGGTTATAATGTGGACAAACAATTATTGTACAGACGTATGGACAGTGCTATTCCATGAGAATTACTAAGAGAATTAGTTGTTTAGTAATGGGAATACGTTCAACCTTACTAAAATATCGTCATTTTTGTGCATTCTCACTAATTCTTATTCATTTTTGTTCCTACACATCGTTTTTCACTTATTTTTATTCTAACAGAATACGATTCAATAAATATTCTGACAGAATGAGAATAATAATAAAAAGTCTATAATAACTTTATAGACAATTTAATTATTGAAAATGTGTGATAATGACAATAGTTATGTAAGATTGAACGTATTCATATTATCAAACAACATATTTTCTTTGTTATTCTCACAGAATAATATTGTCCATACGTCCACACAATAGATGTCAATCCACATTTGAACATAGCTCTCTCTCTCTCTTATATATATATATATATATATATATATATATATATATATATATATATAAGAGAGAGAGAGAGCTATGTTCAAATGTGGATTGACATATATATATATATATATATATATATATATATATATATATATATATATATATATATAGTACATATTTAGTAAGGTTACTAACTTTATTATATACAAGTGTTGTTGATCGAAAGCATATCATGATATGCATTTCCTTATTGATAGAGCGTAGGCTAGATGATACTCTCTAGACATTTGTGTCGATACCTTTCAACACAGATGCATATAAGTGGAGTAACATGGATGATAGATCCATTGATTTAGCTTGGTCCAAGTTTGATACAATATATTTGTCTTTCAAATATATTACTTGGTACAAAGAAGGAAAGATTGATTTGAACATTAAATTATTAATTAAATATATTTATATAATTATTGCCTCTTGCAATAGATTTAAGGGTTTTCATACGGTTACATTTTAGGGTATGTTTTTGAAATACTTTAAAAAAACCATATAGATTTTAACGATAATTAAACCACAAAACAATAATTAAATATTTTTTAAATCTATTATAATAAATGAAAGTTTTTTTTGCCATATGTCCTTTTCTTATTCATTTGGACACATGGTATTTTCTAGAATTTTTAAATTTTCTATTTTCCACTTGTCATTTTATTGTATTTTTCATTTTATTAAATTAAAATTCCACATTTAATATGTAAGGTAATATATATGTAAAGTATTTATTAGAAATGATTTATATATGTAATGTATTCAATACATTAAAGTCTCATTAATTTTAATAATTCAAAAATTTGTTATTTTTCTTATAAATTCAAACTATTCAAATTATTAAAATTTCATATTTATTTTTTTTTAATTAAACCCATATAATATATGGGTCTCACACCTAGTAAACATAATGTAATTCAAGAATGAGGTTCCTGCTTATCTCTCCAAATTATCTCCGGAATTTAAGACTTATCCGTGTTCATTTCGGATAAAATGGTCATTTTACGATCGGATTACTTAATTTCCCTTAAAAAAAACATCTTAAAAATATTAGTCATGAGGACGAACTATACTTCCAAACACAGAAACCATTCGTGTAAATTTGTTTTATAAAGAAAAAAAAGTGAAAATTTGATGCCCTCACCCAATTTTGCCATTAAACGTGATCAGATATTAAAAAAATAAAAATAAAAAAATCAATCTGCTAAAATTATTAAATGAAGTGAGGTGTCTCGTCTTCTTCTATCTTCCCTCCTAACCTGCAAAATCTGTTTTCCTCTGTTTGTCGCAATTTGGGAGACACGAGCTTCAGGTCAATCTCAGGTACTCCTCTTCTTTCTTCCTTCACATCTGTTCCGATTTCCTTATTCAGTACAATGTCAATTCGCAAGTATACAGTTCATATTCGCTCCATTGAAATGTATCTTCAATATTCTCTTAGTTTCTTCGTGTTTGTGTGGATTCTTAACCACATTACCATTTCCACAATTTTCTCTTCTCTCCTTTGTATAGTCATAAGTTGTGATCTTCATATCAGTACATTTTCACCATCTTCTTGGAGTTTATACCAAAAATTCGGCGCAATTTACGTTTCTTTGTCGTAATTAGTTATCATTTGAGACGATATTCGCAAAGGTTTTACAAATTCAGATTAATCTTCGGTGGAATTTTGTGCGAATAGTTGTAATATTTGATCATCTCTTTTCAGACCTTCGACTTCGAGTTTCTATCCATTCTTCTGAGAGCTCTCTAATGGAAAAGGTAAACATCCGATCTGAAATTGGACATGCCGAGATTTTTTGATGTTATGTGATCACTAACGATGGAACATGAACATACATACAATTGTAGTACAAATTAATAGCTAAAATCAAGAAAGGCGTCTTCCAAGGCTTGTGTCTTTTATCATCCCAAACTGTTACTCTCAAACAGTTAGGGTTTCCTGATAACGAAGGTGTCCCTGGCTCCCTTATCAAGGAGATAACGCTGCTGCAAGCAATGAGACATGCCAACATTATCAGGTACAATACAAATACACTACCTACACTCTTTCTCTTCCTTTTCATACTTTTCTACAAACCCTAGACTTCGAAAACGCTTAACTTAATGATACAATCTCGGATCACAGACTGATCGATGTGGTGAATCATCAAGAACAGAGTAGTATAGTCCTTGTTTACGAATCTATGGAGACGAATCTAACAAGTTTTATCCGGATTTATCCAAAAGTTATGAAGATTCCACGAACAATCAAAGTAAGTGTTCTCGAACTAAATTCGCAACCCATTTCAATGGCTTATTGTTCATTGTGGCATTTTACAGGAACTTTTACGCCAGATTTTACTTGCAGTATCCTATTATCATTCTTTTAACATTGTTCATGGAGGAATTAAACCCGCGAATACGTTCATCGATCCTGCAACAAACACTTTGAAGATTACAGACTTTGTATGGCCTAGGACGCTGTTTAACTCCAACACTGAAGATCCAAATGAGGTAGATATGTTTTAATTATTCATGAGAATTAATTATTCATTAGAATTTATTTTTTGTTATAGGAATTGGGTTTCTGTTACAAGGCTCCTGAAATTCTTGTGGAGCATAAACAATTCAGCACTGCAATCGATGTTTGGTCTGTTGGATGCATTTTTGCAGAAATGGTGACTCAGAAGCCTCTGTTTTCAGCTACCTCGGAATTTCATCAACTTGCAAAAATTTTCAGGTTTCTGATTTTATTTTAAATTTTAATGTAAACACATAAATATATTTAATAGAAAAAAAATTTGTATTTTGGTTGTTTTGTAGTATCATGGGGACACCTAGTGAAGAAACATGGCCTGGATTTTCCAGGATTTATCGGTATTTAGATATATATAATCATTGCAAACCTAAGGTAACAATATTCTCATGGGTCCTACTTTAGACACACCAATCTACAACACCAACCTATATTATTAGGTTACTTTTTAGGTGAATGATGCTAATTATTATGATATAATTATTATATTGACATTAATACTAATCATTGCATTGTTTTTTAAAAAAAAAGTAATTTTCTTTCTTTCTATTTCTTTTATATATATATATATATATATATATATATATATATATATATATATATATATATATATATATATATATATATATGATTATGTATTTTTTGACTTTTTATTTTTAATTTATTATCTGTTTATTATATAACTATATAATTATTATTTATTATTCCAACTAATTATTTTTATTAACTTTTTATTTTAAATGATACTTTATAAAAAAATATTAACAATCACATTTTTTTTAAAAATCTTATCTACGTTGTCATCTTTTTTTTTTTTACAATATATTTTTTTTGTTTTTTAACTTATGTGTCTCACATACCTGAATTCAAAAAAAAAATTATTTCTAAAGTTTGTTTTGATATATATATATATATATATATATATATATATATATATATATATATATATATATATATTATTTACTATTTATTATAAGTCTTTTTTTTAAACAAAACATCATACTTTTTAAATTAATTTACAGCTTTTTTGTTAACATTTTTCATGTTTTTTAAATTTTTTTGTTACTTACACATATTTCAAATTTACTTTAAATGTTTTATGATATTTTAATCTATTAAAACTCTATGCGGTGTAAACTTTTTAGAATGTTTGAAACTATGTATTTATTCTTTTCACATTGAACATTTTTTTTACATTTTTTTCACGAAAAAAAAACTTTATTAAAAATTGTTTATGAGTTGTAAAAAAAGTTACATATATTTTTTACAATGTTTAAAAAATTATACTTGGGTACGGTTATTTTTACTTTTTATATTTTAAAAGTTACATATTTTTTCTTAGGTGTATATTTTTTGATAAATAAAAACAATATTATTTTGATAAATTTGTTATTACAATCAGTTTTTTATACATGAAAATGTATTTGTTAAATAATATATTATACAATTAAAAATTAAAACATAATTTTGTATTTTACTTTATGTTTTTTATACCAAACGAAGATAATTTCACCACAAGATAAAATATAAAGAACTAAAATATAATAAGATTGAATTTTATATTCTACTTTATGTAAACATATATATTTATTAGTCGTGTTCAAAAAAAAAACTTATGACGTGTGTTGGTATTTTTTATAAATTAAAAGAAATGATGTATTAAAGTTTTTGTGGAAGCCATAATATGGTGTGTACAACATTTTTTTTTCAAATAAAAGAGATTTTGATATAATCTAAAAAAATTAATAAAGAGAAGATTTTTTGGAAATTTAAACTCCATTGGTTGGATAGAGCGTGACTCCAACTTTTTCTTTTCTTTTAATTTTATTTCCTATTTAAAAAAAATAAACTTGACAGCTTTTAGAAACGGAAATTGATAAACAAAAAGAAAGTCATAGGTCAACATAGAATGGTGTGTAGTAGGGATGAAATAGATTAGTGTGTACAAAGAAATTCCCTATTCTCATTAATAACTCCTTTTTTTTTTCTTTTTTTTATTATTTTTAAAAATTTTTATTTTCCAATATTGTAATAAATTTTTTTGTAGGATCTGAGGAAATTAGTTCCTGGTCTTGAACCAGCTGGAATTGATCTTCTTCATGTCAGTATACATTTTCCATTATATATTTATTTGCTCTTATTTATTTATTTATATGTTTATTTATTTTTTCTTGATATTTCAGAAACTACTATACATGGACCCAAAAGGAAGAATCACAGCTAGACAAGCATTGGAGCATGTATATTTCCAGAATTGATTTTTTTTTTTTTTTCGTTTGATCTTCATGCAATATGATATTCAAAGTTTGTGAAAAAATGATATATGATATATACTAGTATATGATATGATATTCAAGGTTTGTAAGTAAACGAGATATATCATGTATCATGAATGAATTTTGAGACGTGATATTAAAGATTTGTATATAAATGGCACATGTGTCATTTAATTAGATTTGTTATAAAGAGTAGTTTTATTTTTGGAAGTATAATAGTTTAATAAATGTTTTAAGTACAACTTTGTAGTTAAAGTAAGGTGTGTCATATAAAATAAAAATAAATCGTGATCTATATTCAGCATCATAAAACTAAAATTACTGAAATAAACAATTATACTCCAAAAATAAACGAAACGTGAAAATTTTATTGATTTTGAATTTGAAGTTTTGTGACAAAACGTGTTATAGAAGATATTGCTTGAATATGTTTCTACTATTTAAATAAAAAAAATAACCAGTTTTTTGAGTTTGTGAAAAATTTAGTTATTTAACGAATAAATAGAGAAAACATTAAAAGGATACTACTTCTATACATTGTTGGATATTTTAAATTTACAAATATGTAATATTTTTTACAAATAAATTCTTAAAAAATATGGTCCGGTATAATTCCAACAATTGTTTTTCTCACTAATATCAACATATTCCTTTTTTTCTCTTGAATTCTCAAAATTATGATTTGAAAGAGGGATAATATAGGAATTTCGCTTCTCTTACAAAATTCGTTTTCTATATTATTTTTAACCGCTTAAGATATAAATTCAAAAAGCTGTTGATTACTTCTGTTAGCATAACAACTCCCAAGAGGCCAAGATTCATCAATGGCGACTCTTCTCCAAATCCTCTTCCTTCTCCCTTCAATTATCATCATCTTCCCCACCACAACCGCCGCCGTCGCTACCGCCTACTCCCACCTCTCTCCATCAACGACAGAAGAACAACTACCACCATACAACTTGTCCACTCTCCTCTACACCCTCGGCTTCCACGATCTCTCCGTCGCAGCCACTTCCCCCGCCAACTTGACCACCGTTTTCGCCCCCACCGACGAATCACTCCGCTCCTGCCGTTACTGCTCCACCTCTCTCCTCCTCCTTGAACACTCCGTCACCGGCCTCTACCCTTACCACCTCCTCCGATCCTTAACCTTCGGCACCAAAATCGAAACCCTAGCTTCCACCCCCACCACCCCTCTCTGTCTCACCCTCACAAAATCAACACCGCAAAACCCATCCAATGAGCCAACGCTATTCGTCGGAGGCGTCGAGATCACGCGGCCGGACCTTTTCAACGACGGTAACGTCATCATCCATGGAATCCAAGGCTACCTCGCTCATCTCTCCCCGTTTTCCTGCCAGATCGAACGGATGACTTCTCTCTCATTCCCTTCGCAGCGGACCTCCGTCTCGCCGTCGACGATCTCTATCATGCGCGAATTCCTTAAAGACGCCATGACTAGCCTCCGCATGAACGATTACACCGTGCTTGCTCTCCTACTACAAGAAAACTTCGATCAGCTCATGCAATTGAACAGCATGACGATATTCGCCGTCGACGACGGCGGTGTGTTTGGAGATGGACATACATACGTCTCTAATTTCAGGTTCCACATTGTTCCTAATCAGAGACTGACGGCCTCTGAATTGCTCAATCTGCCTGTCGATTCGGTGTTGCAGACTATGGAACCTGGTGAGAGATTAAGAGTAACGGTGGCTGGCGGCGGAGGTCCGATGTCGCCGATGAGGATCAATAACGTGAAGATCACGGTAACCAATATAGTGTTTAACCAGGGGATCGTCGTCCATGGAATCGGAGCTCCGTTTCCACGTGTCCATCTTACAACGATGGGATTTATGGCGGATCGGACGGACCCAGTACTCCTTGGGCCCACAGCAAATGACTATTAGTTGGAAACTGCTTGTTTTTTTCAATTAGGGTATCAAGGTCATTTTCAGTTGTAAAGGCAAAATTTGTTCACTAATTGGTTGACTTAGAACGTCATTGAAATTTGAATCCCAATTTCCCATTTTGTACCTTTTATATTAAAATACTTTTAAATTATTTAATCTATGTCTACAGTGCGACTTGAATCTTCGACCTCAAGATAGAATACTACATAATGAAGTAAACCTTCGACCTCAAGATAAAATACTACATAATCAAGTTATCAGATCAACTATCAAACTATCACAAATAGTTACAAACATAAAATGTTGATAGTAGATATCAATCTATCATAATGTTTTTTCTTGGCTCATGAGCTTTTATTTTATGTAGTAGAATTTAAAAGTATAACCATCAATTAAAGAGCATAAATACTAGTAAAGTGGCCTAATGGCCTAAATATGAAAGAACGCACCAAATTTCTTACTAAAAATCAAAACAAAAGTTTATCTAGCGAGCAATAAAAATAGTTCGATAGAATCCAAGTTCAAAAAGCAAAAAATCAAAAAAAAAAAAATAATAAGGACATGCTTGAATAAAATATCCCACTGCTGCTGCCAAGTTTCTTATTAACAAAGTCAAAACAAAAAAAGGTTAACATATAATAACCTGTTGATTGATGCCTTGCTCAATTGCTCCTATCTCCTATAATATCCCACTTGTTGGGTAGCGGTTTGATGTATTGCGTCTATTGGGCTCGCTTATTAGTCTAGTTTTGTAACTCCGGTTTGGGCTTGTCCAACCGAGAGCTTGATAGGGTTTAATATAAATATATATGCTTGCATGCATATTAGATAAGAGATAGAAAACGATCATCACGATAGATCAGAGCATTATTTCTTTATTGTTCTTGTAACCCTAAATCCTCTACAGCGGAAGTTCTTTATCGAGCTCTGCTGAGCATTGTTAATTAATCATTCGACACACGTTGATCCATTCTTGTGTTATTTGCTGTTTTCTTATTTATTATTTTACCTGTTATAAAGATCTAATCGATCTTCAAGTTAGTTTATAACTTATCAATTGGTATCAGAGAGGGAGACTGTGTAATTCATACACTTCTTTTCTGTGAAAAAGGTTTCGATTAGGGTTATTCCGTATTTACTGATATTTATTGAGCCGTCATCCCATAATTGACGTAACTCGATATTTATTGTTTTGCCCTAATTTAATACATTACAAGTCTGATCTTTTAACAGGTTATTCGATCAAGCATGGACGAGTCGCAATCCAATCCCATTAATATTTCGAACAGCATTGGATCAACAACGAAGATTCCCATCCTTTACACCCATGATTATGAAGTCTGGGCACATCACTTTGAAGACTATGTTATAGGATCTGAGGACAATGGATACCTTATCTGGGAAGCAATAGTATCTGGACCCTTTGCTCATTCAGCAACTTCAAGGATTATCAAGACTCAGAAGGAGTATAATGATCTTTTGAAGGACGTTAAAGATATTGCTCAAGACAAAAAAGATAAATTTCAGTGCAATATTAAAGCATTGAGATTAATCAGATTCGCTCTTCAATCTGACACTTTCAGGCTGGTGAGTTCATGTACAACTGCCAAAGAAATATGGGATAGGCTGCGAGAGTTGTATTCTACGGACGAAGATCTTGAGCATTCCATTCAAACCTTGCTGCTGTCCGAATTTGGTGAATTCAAGCAAAGCCCGGAAGAAACCGTAACTCAAACGTTTGATCGCTTCAATCATCTTCTTAGTAAGATGATTAAACATGATATTGAAAGAAAGCTGATTGAACAAAAGGTCACGTTTTTAAACGGCCTTAGATCTGAGTGGAGAGCTATAGTGTCCACAGTTAAAGCGCATGAGCAATTCAAATCCTATTCTCTGGCGAAACTGGTAGGCATTCTGAAGTCTCAAGAAAAGATCGTGTTACAGGAGAAAAATGTGGTTTCAAGCTTGGGTTCATTAGCCCTTCTGTCCAAAGGCAAAGCTGTGACGGAAGATGAAGACCTCAACTTGGAGGACTATGACCTCACTTCGGAAGACTATGCTATGATGGTGTCAAACCCCAAGAGGTTCATCAAGAAAAGATTTCCCACAAATAAGAATAGAAATTGGCTGGGAAGTTATAGCTCTGAAAAGGTCAAAGATGAACCGAAGGCAGAAGAATCAAAGAAGGAACTGAAAGTTGAAGGAGATTCGGGAGTGAGCTGCTATTACTGTGGAGGAAAGAACCACTATGCAAAAGATTGTGTCCTCAAGAAAATGGCAGAAAAGGATGATGAAAAAGATGAAGAAGCTTTGTTGTTGAAAAAGCTGGACGAGATCAGGAAGAAGAAATCTACTGCTAATCCTTCTATGAATGCTTTAATTGTGTAGGGTTCGGTAGCTGATGATGAGTTCGGTGGCGTGGAGGTCTGGTCAACCGACTCTGAAGATGATGAAGTAAGGAAGCCTTCTCATGGAAAGGCTTATGTGACGAAAGAAGAGAGTAGTGGTGGAAAATGCTTCATGGTGTCCGATGTATCTCAGATGAGGAGATACAACACAGATGGTGGGATTGAAGATGCAAAGGAGCGAGAGGACTTGTGCTTCACAGCAAAACCGCTCAGCGTACAGTTCAACGAACTTGATGAATTAATCAAGAAGGTACAGTCCGTTTTTATTGCATTCAACGTACCACAAAGCTCATATGAAAAAGAATTAAAAAATGTTAATTCAAGAATCTCTCATCTAGACAGCAGTTTAACTCAAACACGAGTCACCAATTCTAACCTAACTGACCAAATAAGCAGGATATCTTCAAAGAGTGAGGAAATAAGGATGTGGATCGAACTGAAGGAGTCGGAGTTAATCAAAACCAAAGATGAAAACATTTATTTGCAAAGAGACAATTTAAAGCTTTTAAAACAGAGAAATGTTTTTTGTTTGATTGCTAAACGTCTTTATACTAATATCACTCAGCTTCATTTGGATTGTGAAATAGGACAAAAGATTCATCGCATGATTTTACCCTTCCTTGAGTTTAAGGAGGATGAAATTGATGCTGAAGCGTATAATTGTGAAAGTGTTATTTCGTCTGAAGAAGTTAATCCGACATACATGTATGGACTAGACAAAATCGAATCTTTCATAAAGTCCAAGGACCATAAGGACATGCTTAAAAACCTTTTGGATGAAAATGATAAACTGAAACTGAGGACCGAAACCATACAAAAATTTGACTCATTGAATTCCAACTTGAGCTCAGAAAATAAAATTGATGTTGAAAATGCATCTGAGCTTAATGAGGACGACAATATGAGTGAAATTTCTGTAGAGGACACAGTTGATTGTTCAGAATTTGTTAAGAGCGAACCCGAAAACCACAAGAATCTCATCTCAAAAAATTCAGTGGAGTTTGCTCGTTTGTCCCAACAAAAGTCCCCGATCCTTGCAGAAAAGGCAGCAGTATATCAAAAAGTTAGAACCACTCCAAATCAGGTGTATAAGGTCACAGGCGTAACCGAACATCAGAGTGCTGAACTCACAGCCATTGTAAACGAAGACAATGCTGACGGCTGCGACGAGTTCTTCTGGTTAGCTCCCATCGACAATGCTGATGAAACGGTAGGTCTATCTGAAAGGACTTCATGGAAAAGCAAAGGCAGATATGTGCCAGAACCTTTGAATAAGCCTGATAGCTTCGATGTGCCAAGTACTAGTGGTACAAAAGATGTTCCTCAAGAAAAAGGAATTCCTGCAAAAGAAGTCACTCCTTTAAGCGAAACATCATCAGTTCAGAGTGAACCAGCTAAAGGAAAACAAAAACCAAAAGCCAATATCCATCATCAACCGAAGCAGATGAGAAATCAAAAACAGCAAAGGAATTAGAGATACAAGAAGAATCTCTCTGAAAGAAAACAGTTTTGGCAATCTCAAAATGCCTATTTCTCACATCATGACAGGAACTTAAAGTCAGAGAAAAGTCCTGTTGAATCACAAGAGAGCAACAACAACCGAAAGCAGAGGTTCGGTTCAGAAAACAACATCAACCGAAATCAAAGGTTCGGTTCAGAGAACAAAAGAGATCAAAATTCCAGGTTCGGTCCCACCAATGATCAAAAGCAAAAGGGTCACCTAGAATCTCAAGTCAAGAAGTCATCTCAGTCTAAGTTCTCTCATTCTAACTCTTCTAATTCTTCAAATGCTTCTAATTCCTCTCCACCTCGTTCTAAATTCCATTCTATTCACTCTCAAAAACATCAATCATCAACTGAACTGAAAGGAAAACTGAAGGTTTCATCACTTAAACCAGAAACCAAACCGAAAGTAACAAATCCTAATAAAATTAAGGTTTTCACCATCAAAAAGAAAGATGAAACAACACTAATAAAAAGAACATATTTGGTTGACATCTCTCTTACTATTCCTGTTCCTGTGAAAGGCTCACGAGGACCCAAGAAACTTTGGGTTCCTAAATCTGCTTAATTTTTGCAGGTTATCAGTGACGAGCAGTTTGACGAAGAATGGTACATTGACAGTGGCTGCTCGCGTCACATGACAGGAAGGAAGGAGGAACTAAGGGAATACAGGTCTCTTTCAAACGGTGGAAATGTCAAGTTCGGGAACAACTCCTTCGGCACCATAAAAGGCTATGGAATGATTACAAATGGTGATTTCACGATTAGGAAGGTTGCATACGTGGAAGGACTACAACATAACCTCATCAGTGTATCTCAGCTTGTTGGAGGTACCGGTCTCAAGGTTTCATTTGATGATGAGGGTTCGGAGATAATTGAGAAAAAGACAAAAAGAGTTATTCTCAAATCGGAGCGTAAAGGTGAAATGTTTCCTCTAAACCTCAAACCTATCAAAGGGAACCCAGCTATCTGCTTATTATCCAAAGCACAATCTGACGAAAGCTGGTTGTGGCACCGAAGGCTCTCTCATCTCAACTTTAAGGATATCAACAAACTTGTCACTGGAGGTCATGTTCGAGGTCTTCCATTGCTCAAGTACGATAGAGAACATTTATGTGCTGCATGTGAAATGGGGAAGCAGAGTCGTCAAAGTCATCCATCTATAATAAACACCAAAGTTGTTGAACCACTAGAGTTACTTCATATTGATTTGTGTGGTCCATCATCTATCGAAAGTATCGGTGGAAGCAAGTACATTCTTGTTATTGTTGATGACTTTTCGCGTTTTACGTGGGTGTTCTTTCTGAAGCTTAAATCTGAAGCGACTTACAAGCTAAAGGTGTTTATTAAGCAGGTTGAAGTACAGCTGAAGAAAGTCGTTCGCAACATCAGGAGCGATAATGGGCTGGAGTTCAAAAATAAAGAATTCGAAGAATTCTTGGCCGAAAAGGGAACCAGTCATAACTTCTCAGCTCCCTACACTCCTCAACAAAACGGAATTGTCGAAAGACGAAACCGATCTTTGTGTGAAGCGGCCCGAACCATGCTAAGCTTCGCTTCTTTACCTTTATATTTTTGGGCTGATGCTATTTCTGCTGCTTGTTTTACACAGAACAAGTCATATCTCAATAAGCGCTTCACTATCACTCCTTATGAGATCATCAACAACAGGAAGTCAAATGTCAAGTTTTTCCATGTGTTCGGTTCACGGTGTTTCATCTTCAATTCTAAAGAACACCGCAACAAGTTTGATGTCAAAGCCGACGAAGGGATATTTCTGGGTTATTCTCTCACTTCTAAAGCGTACAGGGTTTTAAACAAGCGCTCGAGGAAAATAGAAGAAACTTATTACGTGACTTTTGACGATAGCTATGTCAAAAAGCTAAAGGCCATCGAAGACACAACTGGAGAAATCTTTCCTCAAACTGGCCAAGTTACAGCCTCAATCGCAAACCTATTTGAGAAGTTCGTTGAGTTATTTGATGAACCAGAGAAGGCCACTCTCTCAGAAGCAAGTGCAGCAGACAACAAAGTAGATCATCTGAAGCAAGTCATCGATAATGCTGCAAAGAGAATGAATGAAGGAGGATCAAGTTCTGACGACCCTCCACAACACGATACTTTAGTTGAGGGGGAGGGCATATCTTCGTCATCATAGACGAGCTCACATGTTGAGGGGGAGAATTGTTCTCAAGCTGCTCCCGAACGCACTTCACCAACCGAAAGTGCCTTACCACCCGAAGGTGCATCAACACCCGAAAGCTCGACGCCACCCGAAATCCCTGTAGCTCCAGAAACTCAATACACATCAGAAAGCTTATCTGTCGAGGGGGAGAATGCTAATATACTTGAAGATGATGAAAGTCAATCCGAACTAGAAGAGATGGTAAACGCTGAATTGGATCCAACCTTTGATCCAATCTACCCTCCTCTCATCAAATGGACCAGAGATCATCCTGTCTCCCAGGTTGTTGGTAATATGTCTGAAAAAGTTCTGACCCGATCACAACTCAAGGCAAAACAGACTTCCTTGTTTTCAAAAGTAGAATTCTGTATGTTTAACTCCTTCGTCTCAAAAGTTGAACCAAAGACAGTTAACACTGCTCTTGATCACTCCGATTGGGTTCAAGCTATGCAAGACGAACTAAATGAATTCGAAAGGAACAAAGTTTGGCGACTCGTTCTAACTCCTCCAGATGCTTCAGTTGTTGGTCTCAAATGGGTCTTCAGGAACAAAATAGACAAGGAAGGGAACATGATACGAAACAAAGCACGTCTGGTTGTGAAAGGATACTGTCAGGAGGAAGGAATTGACTATGAAGAGACTTTCGCTCCTGTAGCTAGGCTGGAATCCGTTAGAATATTCCTCGCCTATGCTGCACACAAAAACTTTGAAGTCTACCAAATGGACGTCAAGTGTGCATTTCTCAATGGAGAACTTGAAGAAACAGTGTACGTGGAGCAACCTCCTGGATTCATAAACGAAAGGTATCCTAATCATTGTTATATTTTGGACAAAGCCGTGTATGGACTGAAACAAGCTCCGAGGGCCTGGTATGAAACGCTGACAAAGTTTTTAAAGATGTCCAAATTCAAACAAGGTTCGGTTGACCCAACCTTCTTTCGTAAGAAGGAAGGTAACCACCTTATGATTGTTCAAATTTACGTCGATGATATCATCTTTGGCTCTACGAATCCCAGCTTAACGGCTGAATTCAGAAAGCTGATGGAGACTAAATTTGAAATGAGCTCAATGGGTCCAATTAACTTTTTCCTTGGTTTAAATATTAGACAGGGACCCGAAGGCATCTTTATTAATCAGGAAGCTTACACGAAGACTCTTCTAGAAAAATTTGGCATGATGGGAGATTCAAAGGTCAAAGTTCCAATGGTGTTCGGCACCAAGCTTACTCCATCCTTGGATAAACCGACAGTTGATATTACGCTTTATCGCCAGATGATCGGTTCTCTGATGTATCTTACTGCTAGCAGGCCTGACATAATGTTCTCTGTTTGTTACTGTGCTAGATTTCAGGCGAACCCACGCGAACCTCACATGCTTGCAGTGAAGAACATTCTACGATATCTCAAGCGAACTACCTCTTTAGGTCTATGGTATCCATCCAACTCGGGCTTCTTCGTTCAGGCCTACTCAGATGCAGACCTTGGAGGTTGTGGACTAGACAGGAAAAGCACCACTGGCAGCTGCCAATTCCTTGACGGGAAGTTGGTTAGCTGGCAATCAAAGAAACAAACGTGTGTGTCTCTGTCTACAGCTGAAGCTGAATACATTACAGCTGCATCCTGCACTTCTCAAGTGATTTGGATCCAGAGTCAACTCCGAGACTATGGACTCAATATGAAAAAGATCCCACTATATTGTGACTCTGAAAGTGCAATTAGGATCTGTCATAACCCAGTGCAACACTCCAAGACTAAGCACATAGCACTGAGGTATCACTTCATTAAAGATCATGTGGAAGATGGAAACGTTGCAATTCACTTTGTTAGAACCACTGATCAACTGGCTGATGTCTTCACCAAAGCCCTTCCTGAAGCATCATTCAACCAAATTCTACAAGGGCTAGGTATGATGGAATCAGAGTCAGTACCACAACCTACCTCTCAAACTCAAACGTAAGAAGCGAAATAGACCGAACGTTCGGGTTCGGTTGAATAATCTGCCTTTCGCTCATCAATTAAAGGTAGTTTTCTCGGTTGTAAATTTCATGTACAATTGTTCCAAAATTATTTATCTTATTGTCAAAAGTATTTCCTTTTTGAAAATCTAATTTCTTCGGTAACCGAAATAGACCGAACGCTCGGGTTCGGTTTTTCAAAATTTTTCAAAACCGAAACCAACCGAACGCTCGGGTTCGGTTTTCCAAAATTTTTCACAACCGAAACCAACCGAACGCTCGGGTTCGGTTTTCCAAAATTTTCCAAAACCGAAACCGACCGAACGCTCGGGTTTGGTTTTTCAAAATTTTTCACAACTGAAATCAACCGATCGCTCGGGTTTGGTTCCAAAGTTTTTTTTTCTTTTTATTTTCTTTCTCAGTCTTATTTTTTTTATTATTTTATTTTATTATTTATCATTTTTTTATATATATATCAAAAATTCCAAAAATATTTGTTTTCTTCTAATATCATAAACTCCAAAAATATTTTGTTCTTTATTTACTTTTTGGCTTTAATTTTATTTGTGTGTTTGTTTATGGGGAAATTGTGGAATTAGTTAAGTGTCCCTAGAAGCATGCTGCTGTATGTGCCCAAAGCCTCATCAGATTCTGAATAATAGCCTTAATGACTTGGTGTACACAAACTTTGTCTTCCCAATTAGGCTATCACATTTATTCTAATCGTGAGCTACCTAACTCTCTTCTCACATGAGATAAGAGTTTTCTGCTTGGTTCTATTTTTCACAGCAGAGGTACTTTGATTTCTTACACCATCTCTATTGCATTTCTCCATTAAATTCGTTTGACAAACGTAACCCTTGAGACTCTCAGAAATTACCACTGAGGTTTATGGTTACTCAAAAACTGCGTTTATGATCTTAGTTTCGTGCCACTGCGAGCTGAGTGAAACCCAAAATTCAATACCCAATCTGAATTGACGGTGAACAATTATATTGCTCTAGTTTTCACTAATGAATTGACGGACGTATCTTCATGAAGTCTCAAAATTTTCTTTTGTGTGGTTCCTATGAAATTGTTAAAACCATAACATTTCTTCCCTTGGGATCCAGTTTTTAATTTTTTGTTGAGATTTTATATTTCCCAGCTAATTTAAAATTATTACAAACCTACTTGTTCAACAGACTACACCGGTCTCACAAGTACTTTGTTTACTTTCTATCTTATTTCAAGATTAGGACTGTTGAATCAAAACAAAAGACACCCTAAAAAGCTTAATTAAAAGAAGCCTTTCAACACTTCTTAATAAGTGTTTGATCGTTATTCAACGGGAAACCACACTAACACTTTAAGGTCTCTCTTGACCTTGAAGGAAGAGATTCGTGCCCGGGATCATTTGTTTCATGTCTTTATTGACATCACAATTTTTCCTAAAAAGGATTGCTTTATTTCTTTTCTTTTACACCCTTAGCACGAAAATCTTTGATTTTCCAAAATTCTGGTTCTAATAATTACAGGCTTTTTCATTGGATTGGTGGTTAATTGTAAGTTGTGGTCAATTTTCATCCACGTGGGCGTTTTGTTCAAAAGATACCGTTACACTTTACAGGGATAAGCTGAAGAGTTGCTGACTCAAGCGGGAGTCTAATCGATTTGATTTCAAATGGCGTAAAAGGGAACGCGTGCGAATTTCAAACGTCTAATCTCCAAATGACGTCGCAGACGCGTGTGTGAATTTGAAACGGTTCTTCTCCAAATGGCACAGAAAGGGCGCGTGCGAATCTGAAACGGTTTATCTTCAAACGGCGCTTGATGGGAGGCGTGTTCTCAGGGATCTGACACTCTCTCTCATGCGTGATCATCGGTTACCCTAACTGTCACGCATCAATCAACCTCTGGAAAAACTCTTCGTATTTCGATAGAAGATTTGGGAAGATCTTTCTCTCTCCTTAAACCCCAGTATAAAAGGCAACATCCTCTACCATTTATCTCTTTACTGCAATCAAAATTCCCAGAGCGCAAGAAATCTTTAAACCGTAACTGTTCATCATCTTCTTCACTCTCTTCAACAATGGCAGATTCATCTTCTGTTCACGCCACATCCCAAATTCTTCCCATTCGCCCTCAACAATGCCTCATTATCGATCTAACCCCTCATGTCTATGATTCCTACATGTTCCCCATCATCGAATGTTTAAAGTTCTCGCCAATCGCTCCTGCACTTTCAAGGGCGGAATCAGTTCCAATGGAGTTCCTGTCGCAAATCTATGCGACTGCTCATTACGACAAAGTGGTTGACAGGATCTTCTTTGAAATTTCTCATCACAAA
This sequence comes from Lactuca serriola, assembly GCF_051521515.1. Taxonomy (NCBI): domain Eukaryota; kingdom Viridiplantae; phylum Streptophyta; class Magnoliopsida; order Asterales; family Asteraceae; genus Lactuca; species Lactuca serriola. Next base: position 86,449,817 of record NC_136412.1, read on the forward strand.
GCGTCGATTTCCAAGCAACGATTTTGCTCCCTGTTAGGGTTTGAAGCTGACCCTACGAGGGTTAATCCAGAGACAATTCCAATGGGGCACATGTTCAATATGTTTTACAACATGGGTTATACGGAGGTGCTTACTTCCGTTGCTAAATTCAAGAAGTCGTGCTTGCCGCCATAGTGGAACGGGTTGTTCACTGTGTTATTCAAAGGCCTTTCTGAAAGGAGTTCTGGCTCTGATGGTTCCAGTCGACTGTTTCTGTCCATCTTGTATGGTGTCTACAATGGCATCAATGTTGATTATGGGTCTGTTCTTTGGCAACAACTCATCCAGAGTCTCTCCTCTTCTTCACGGCATTCAGAGGTGTCTTATGCTAGGTTTTGGACCTTGGTTACGAAGTGGGTAATGGACAAGTACAACGTCCCCACTGTCGCCGGTGCACCGATGTCTTCGATTGGTACATTTCATACCACGAAGATCATCGTCTCAGATGCTTCCAAATTTCCCTTCAATGGTTCCATTCCGGAATCTATGTATGCTGACGTTCCAGCTGACAGCCGGATTATCAGAACCTACAAAGAATTCAAGCGTTCTGGTCTGAGGGATCTCACACCGGAGATGTTGAAATCGATCCATGACGCCGACAAGCCTGCTCCAAGAGGCAAAAAGGCTGACAAAGGTAAACAGGTGGCGAAAGGGGCTAAAGGCCCTTCTCCTAAGAAGAGGAAACCCACAAAAGCTGCTCAGTCTCCGCAGCAAAAGAGGCGAAAAACTCAACCCAGGAGAAAGCTGGTTATCGCTTCGTCATCCAGTGAGTCAGAGGGTGAGAGTTCGGATTCTGACGGCTCTCCACGAGGCAACACACCACCCAGATCACCTACCCCTAAGATTCAAATCCCTCCTTCTCCAATTCCCTCTCCTCTTAAAACTATTCCTCCTTCAATTCCCACCATAAACCCCTTTACCCACATTCCAAACACCTCAATCCCAATGCCACCACCAATATTCACCGACGCCACTACAACAACCACTGCAAATGTTAGAGCCAACGTATCTGATACGGGGGTTCATACTGATGCAACCGAACCTCCACCAGCACCCGAACCCATAAACACCACCGAAACCCAAAAAGCACCCGAACCTACCCCTACACCTACACCCGAAACAACCCAACTCGAACCTACCCATACAACTGTACCGCCAGCTTCACCACCACCACCATCTCCTGGTCACGCCTCTGACGGAGAAGACCCTTTCCTTGGCGGGGAAAACATGACGTTTGATTCGATCTACTACAGTCCGTTTCAGGTGCAGAGCGATGATGATGATGACGCTCCGGTCACAAAGAAACATCTTAAGGAGCACCATGACAACGTCGACTTGCTCATTGCCTCTTCCTCTACGTCTCAATCATCCCTCTCTGAAGCTGCTATTCAGAAGATTGTTGATGCTTTCTCAAGGGCTCAGCAAGACTATGTCGCTTCTGCAACCACCGCCATCGATGCCTTAACGAAAGCCTGTCAGGCTGCGACCGAAAAAGTCGATAAACTATTTTTTGATGCCTATACCCTGTTAAAGTCTTTACAGGAGAGTGCTGATGCCACCAAGACTACGTTGGAACCAATTGTTCAACAGTTGGCCACGTTTGTCTCTACTGAGTTGAAGTCCTTTGCTTCACTTCGTCAATCGCTTACAGACGACAACTCAGCGTTTCATGCTTCTATTGACGAGCGTCACTCAAAGCTTCAAGAAGATTTGGCGGCTGAGAACTCGTTGATGGATGTTTTGGCAAAGAAGACCACTGCCCTGAAAGTCAAGAGTGCTCAACTCTCCAATTCTCAACAACAAATTGACACTCTTCGGTCCGAACGGGAGGTTATCAAGACGTGTGTTTTGGATGTCCACTCAGCCATCTCCAACATCCTCGAAGCACATGATCCTATACTTAATCATTCTGTGAGGCATACTCTTGCAGAGAAGCTCGCTCCTGCCCTAGACCTGTTAAGCAAAATTGAAGGGCTACCCGATTTCGTGTCCATTCCGAAACAAGGGGGAGAAAAGGAGTCTGTATCTCAACCACCTCATTCCTCAAAGGCAACTCACACAACCGAACCTCCTCCTGTAGGCCAAGCCTCTGGTTCGGGTGTGAAAGACAAAGGCAAAAAGATTGCTGAGGATGAAGAGGAAGATGACCAAGAAACCATTGCCGACTTGTTGAAACGTAAAAGTTGACGCAATGATGCAGATGATAGTGCTCGTGTGGCAAAAGAAGCTGAAGAAGCTGAACGCAAACAGAAGGAAGCCCACGACCTTCTCGAGAGTAGGAAAACTCTTTCTCCTACTTGGACTCGCGAGAGGATGATAAAGGAAGCAATCGACACTCTGAGCATCTTGTGGCTGGAACCAGTTATTTCTTTTGACTGTTCCAATACTGTCGACTCTCAGTTCGACATGCCACTGACCCGAAAGGCGTTCATCTTTCACGCCTTCTCCAACGTTGCAGAGTTCCCTCATCCTCATCCCAAGGTTGATCGGGACTTAATTGAATTTTATCTGAAGGCTGCTCAACCCCAATATCAAACCTGGAGCGCTCAGAAGATTATCAACGTTCGGGTCTTGAAACCGTACACTGAAGGGAAGTTCATAAACGTTCGGTTCAAGGTGCTTAGGGGATCTGCCAAAACCGAACATGCCATTTCTTTAGCAGATCTTCCGAACCTCAATCCCCATGATTGGATCATCCTGCACAACATCCTTCTGACTAATGAAGCTGAATATGGTCCGATCATTGACCATCTCAAGAGGATGCTGGTGTGCTACATCATGGAAGTTGCACTGATGGATCAGGAGATTGCAAGCGTCTTCAAGAAGAAACCAACAATATCTCCTGTTGGCTCGGCCAGTGATCTGAACCAAATGAAGATGGGCAAAATTGACCCGAGGCGAAACTCAGTCATGTTCACTAGGAATGAAGGACAGAAATGTCTTTTTACCTTAGCTGATAAACATCTTTATACCACTGCTTGCCTAGAGCATGTGTTGGGGATCATCCACAGATGCAAGGAAAATACAGCGGATGATATCAAGTATTTTGACGACATGATACAATGGTACATTCGGTTCAGACAGACGATCCTTGCGCTTATCTCACGTCTTTTGATACTGTCAAGAAGAAGGTTCCCGCTGCTGGCCCAATCAAGAAGAAGTAATCTCGCTCCAATTTGACGCAAAGGGGGAGATTGTTGGGTAGCGGTTTGATGTATTGCGTCTATTGGGATCGCTTATTAGTCCAGTTTTGTAACTCCGGTTTGGGCCTGTCCAACCGAGAGCTTGATAGGGTTTAATATAAATATATATGCTTGCATGCATATTAGATAAGAGATAGAAAACGATCATCACGATAGATCAGCGCATTATTTATTTATCGTTCTTGTAACCCTAAATCCTCTATAGCGGAAGTTCTTTATCGAGCTCTGCTGAGGATTGTTGATTAATCATTCGACACACGTTGATCCATTCTTGTGTTTTTTGCTGTTTTCTTATTTATTATTTTACCTGTTATAAAGATCTAATCGATCTTCAAGTTAGTTTATAACTTATCACCACTCCCACTGCCAACTTCGATTAAGAGGATTAGAAATGACGATGTTTCATGTACGCTACTCCTTCTGATTTAGCATTGATTTGAACGAAGGGGATTTGGGTTTTCAGCTAATTCAAAGAGAGTGGGCCTTGGCTAATAAAAAAAAAGAATTTGCGGGTGGGCTTAGGCTTACCCTGGCTATCACGTGGCTCCCCCTTGATTATAATAATATACATATCATCTCTTATCACTATTGTCACTTCTTGACCGCACTTTATCTCGAATTTAATGTTATTTCATCCCCAAAACACAAGGAATGATTTTCCACTCATAAACGATACATTCTTGCATAAGAAAAGCACCCTTGAATCACATATCTACATTTTAAGGTCATCACACGTTGGTGACTTAGATAAAACACACCCAAAGACATATTAGTAAACGTGCTTCGGTTAATGTGACTTATATCCAATGACAGGATAGAGTATTCTTAGTTACGAGCTTGAAAAACAATAATACAATAAAACCCTAGTTATCAGTCGTATTATATATGCAAAGTACAAAATGTAATCCTAACTATAGCAAGATTGTGCCCAACTACACATATCAACACAACTAGAAAATGTAACCCTACTAAAGCAACTGTATTATAAGAGTTTGTTGTGTATGGCTTCGAGCGGGTTAGATATCCATTCAGTTTGTCAATTCTCGAGTTACATTTAACAATCTTCATATTGACTTGAGTATACTCCAAAATCCAAAAACCAAGAAGTTTTGCTCTCTCTTGCCATTTTTCCGCCAACTGACTTACTTCCAATGAACATTTACTAAGTCCAAGCAATGATTGAACTTCTTATTAGGCAATGACTTCGTCAACATATCAACTTGGTTCTCATTGGTATTTATATTTTGAATGGAAACCCTTTTCTTCTTTAAAAATGACTTGATAAAATTTATCCTGACATTAATATGTTTTGTCTTCTCATGATAGACCAAGTTCTTTGCAGGTTACAAAACAAGATATACATATCCACCTTCAACTCAAGACTTTGAACGAGACCGTGTAACTATACACACTCATTTATTTCTTTAGTCATTGGCATGTACGTTGCTTCAGTTGTAAACAAGGCAACATTAGGATGTAATGTTGACTTATAACTTATTGCACATTTGAATAAAGTAAAGATATAACATGTAAGTGATCTACTTTCTACCAGTCACCGCCATGGTTCACGTTTGTATAACCAACCAAACCATTATTTCATGTATTAGCACCATTAACCAGAAAAATGTTAGCCGTCCTTTTCAAGTATCGTATAATACACTTGACCACTTCCTAGTGAGCTTTTCTTGAATTACTCATAAAGTTGCTTACTCCAGTAACTGTATGAGCCAAATCATGTCAAGTACAAACCATAACATACATGAGACTTCAAACAACACTTGGATAAGGAACCCTATTGTAACATCCGGATTCCCAGGTATATTATTTTATTCATTTATTTTGGAGTTTATGGAGGGACTCGGCGAGTTGGTGCTTAGACTCGCCGAGTAGGGTCGCGAATTCTTATCTGGGTTCATGACCGGACTCGGCGAGTTCATGAGTGGACTCGACAAGTCCGCGCTGTTTAATGAAACCCTAATTTCTCGGGTTTGGGACCTATTTAAAGGCCCTTAGGGCCGTCATTTGCGGCTACCAAACCCCAGAGAGAAACCCTAAAAGAGCTAGAGAGTTTGTGAAAGGAAAGGAGCCATTTCTTGATCTTTGTGGTTGGTTCTTGCAAGAAGGTGGTGATTCCATCTTAGAGGAGACCAAGGAGGTTGTGCATCTGGGGATTTCGAGCAAAGGACTTCATCCTTGAGGTATTGTATCGATCCTTTGTCTGTTTTGTTGAAGGAATCCATAGATGTAGAGTTTTTATGTCCTTTATTGGAATGATTTGTGAGAGTATGGCCCCTCTTCATATTGAGACTTCAGATCTGGACCCATAGTGGTCTAAAGAGCTTATTCCAGCTTGCTTTTTGTTGAGCTATGGAAGTAATGAACTTAGGATGTTGTTTTTGGGGCTAAATCACCAAGTGAAACCACCTAGACGTCACATGAGTTTCAAGATCCGAGTTTTTTGTGATTATCATGCTTGGGAAGGTCAGATCTATGGATTAAAGGAACAGATCTGACCTCAGGAGGTCATTTGAGTTTGTGCATGGCATGAACTCCCCGAGTCCAAGGGCAGACTCGACGAGTAGGGATAGGGTTTCCCGTGAATCACTCAGTGAGTAACTTGCTGAGTTGGGGGAATGACTCGGTGAATCAGAGGGGGGGGGGGTGATAGAGGACTGGAGTTCAAGGCGGAACTCGACGAGTTGATCTTGAGACTTGGCGAGTTGAGTCGGGGTGGCCCCGCGATTCATGCCAGTTGTAACTCGTCGAGCAAGGGAAAAGACTCGACGTGCCAAGTGAGACTGGAGAGTTAGTGGACACGTGTAGACTTGCCGAGTCGCCCAAGTGCACTCGACGATTCGGGTCAAAGTTTGACCGTTGACTTTTGTTGACTTTTAGGGTTTGGTCAACAACGGGGCCTTTGTGTCAAGAGAGGGGTAAAATGGTCTTTTACCCTTCTGAGGGTGCCAAGGGAGGGTTGAGTCTAGTCTCGAGGATTATATTTATTAGAGTATTTACTTTATGTGATTAGGCGGAGGCTAGATCATATTTCTACCGAGTCAGAGATTTATTGAGACATCTGAGGTGAGTCTTCTCACTATACGTTACCTAGAGTGGTATTATGTGTTGACCAGAGGGTCTTATGTGCTATGTATGAGATTATGTGCTATGTGATATATGTATGTTGTATGATTTTATAGACTGGACCGGAGGGTCCAATGATAGACCGGACCGGAGGATTCAACGATTCAGACCGGGCCAGAGGGCCCAACGAGCTATGACCGGACTAGAGAGTCCAACGAGCTACGGGACTGGAGGGTCCCGCTGAGACACATCGACTGGAGGGTCGTGCTATAGCCTCGAGTGGCGTATGTGTTGTATGTGGTATTTTGGGGAACTCACTAAGCATTTACGCTTACAGTTGTTGTGTTATGTGTTTTAGGTACTAGCAAGGACCGTGGGAAGGCGTCGACGTGAACCGTACACACAGAGTGGATAATTGTCTATGATATTGGGAATATGTTTTGAGTAATAACAATTGTGAAATACTCTTTTGAGAATGTTTTTAAATGTAATTTTGGTTGTTGAAAAATGAAAAAATTGTTTTGAAAATTACGTTGTTACAAGTTGGTATCAGAGCCTTGGTTTGAGGGACCCGGATGCACCTTCGGGCGTATCTGAACTCAAACTGAGGATTTGAGAAATTTTCAACAATAAAAACTAAATTTTCTAAAAAGAGTAAGAGGTTTAGAGACAACCAGAGCGGAGTAGTGTGTACGGACATCCAGCGCCCGAACGGCGGATCCCCAAAATACCCTTACATTATGTGTTATGAGATATGCTATGTTATGTTATGCATGCTAGAGTAGGCTAGGTATTCATATTAGGACTAGAGTGGCCTGATTTGTGATGCCTTAGCCTAGGAGATTACTACTGCTATGAGATGCCTTGAGAGTGAGTAGTTAGCAGTGAGGAGCTTATGAGAGGTCTACCAGAGGGTAGCCAATGCATAGCGAGAGTAGAGTACTTGCGATCCGAAATCCAAGGAGGAGGGCTTGGGGTGAATGCTGATGCGGTGTGGTCGGTAGTATAGGGCCCGTACTACCGAAGACACCGGATCGGTGAGCAGTCCAAGTAAGAATCCTTAGGATGCTGGAGGACGAGTAGGGTTGCGTTATTGAGTGCGAGCATGCTTGATCGAGTCTCTAATGTTTTTATGTTGTATTTAAGAGACATCATGGTTGGGACACGACACACACCTGAGAGCAGCGGTGTCAGCGACGAGGAGATCTGTCGGTTGATTCATGAGGAGGTGGTTGCGGCCATTCGGGCGGAGATACCGGAGATGTTTGGGTCTATCAAGACCACGTTGATTGAGACTTTTGATGAGCGGTATGCTGCTCTTACTGATGATGCTGTTGCTGCAGCCACCGCAGCTGTCACGGCTGCCAGGCCGCAGGGGGGTGATTCGTTGTTGTATCGGGAGTTCAGCAACACGAAGCCACCAAAGTTCGATGGGACCCAGGATCCGATTGCTGCTATGAGATGGATTGCAGATGTTGAGGGATGTTTTTACACTTGTTCATGTCCAGAGCACTTGAGAGTGCGATTTGCGCTGAACCAGCTTCGCCTGGGGGCGAAGGACTGGTGGAAGTTTGTGTCAGCAGATTTCACCCCAGCTGAACTTACTGCGGTGAACTGGGAGAGGTTCACCTCCATGTTCCGTGATGAGTACGTTCCCTCTGTGGAAAGGGAACGACTAGCTCAGGAGTTTGTGACCCTCAAGCAGGGTACTGATTCAGTCACTGTGATCACACGGAAGTTCCATGAGAGGGTGATGTTTTGCCCTGAGCAGGTGTCTACGGAGCAGGCTCGCATGAGCCGGTATCTGAGCATGCTAAGGAGGGATATTCGGGAGTTCGTGGCGAACTCGACATACCGGAAATTTGCTGAGCTCCAGGCAAATGCCCGGAAGAGGGAGATAGAGCTGGAGACTCAGGCCAGGGAGGAGGCGGAGTCTCAAAGGGGGGATCGGCGGCCGACACAGTCTAAGCCGGCAGCCAAGCAGGCTAGGCTCGCTGATTCGAGATCTGGGGGTGCGAAGGGCCATAATTGTAGGAAGTGCGGCTAGAGTCACGAGGGGTCGTGCAGAGCGGGGGTGTGCTACAAGTACGAGAAGGAGGGGCATATCGCAAGGGATTGCCCCAAGGGGTTTTTGGTTTGCTTTCATTGCAACCAGACCGGGCATCGGAAGGCCGATCGCCCTCAGCTACATCAGGGATCATTGCAGGGATCGGCGCCTGCTGCTAGGGCTACCGAGGTTCGACCAACAAAGGTCGAGGCGCCAAAGGCTCGCGGAAGAGCCTTCCAGTTGACAGCGGAGGAGGTCCGTGCAGCACCCGACTTTGTGGCCGGTACTTTTCTTATGAATTTTGTACCTTCCTTAGTGCTATTTGACTTGGGAGCGAGTCGATCTTTTGTGTCGTTAGTTTTTAGTCGTCATATCAGTATTTGTCAGGAGGCATTGAGTCGGCCTTTGCGAGTTTCTATAGCTAACGAGCGAGCGGTGTATGCCATCGATTCGACAATGTAGACTTGAAATCTTCGGTGTGGGGTTCCCGATCGATCTAGTCCCGATTGTAATGGGGGACGTATGTGTTATAGTGGGCATGGATTGGCTGAGTCAATTTGGATCTATCATAGATTGCGAGCGTTAGTTGGTGACGATACGTGACCCTAATGGGGGAGTGCTTACGGTGTACGGTGATGGTACCCGTCCTGAGTCAGCATTTTGTTCAGATGTCAGGGCGAGGTAGAGTCTACAGCAGGGCTGTAGGGGGTTTGTGGCCTATGTGATGGACATGCGAGAGACTGTAGGGAGGCCAAGTTCGATTGATGAGGTCCCGATTGTGCGGGACTTCCCCGATGTTTTCCCCGAGGAGTTTTCGAGTGTGCCTCCCGAGAGGCAGGTGGAGTTTCGTATTGATTTAATACTGGGGCTGGCACCTATTGCCAAGGCACCCTATCGCCTTGCGCCGCCAGAGATGCAGGAGTTATCCTCACAGCTTCAGGAGCTGCTGGGGAAGGGATTTATTAGACCGAGTAGCTCGCCATGGGGAGCGCCGATCCTTTTTGTCAAGAAAAAGGATGGTTCACACCGGATGTGCATTGATTACCGGGAGTTGAACAAGTTGATGGTCAAGAACCGTTATCCGTTACCGAGGATCGACGATCTGTTCTATCAGTTGCGGGGGGGGGGGTCTTAGTTCTCCAAAATAGACTCGAGATCGGGATGTCACCAGATGAGGGTACGGGATGAAGATATCCAGAAGACAGTGTTTAGGACTCGTTACGGGCATTACGAATTTGTGGTGATGCCATTTGGGCTCACCAATGCACCAGCAGCATTCATGGATCTCATGAACAGGGTGTGCCGGCCGATGTTGGATCGTTCGGTGATTGTATTTATCGATGATATCTTGGTATATTCAAGATCCAGAGAGCAGCATGAGGAGCATTTGAGGGAGATCCTCGAAGTTTTGAGATCGGAGAGGCTTTACGCCAAATTCTGCAAGTGCGATTTTTGGTTACGGGAGGTCCAGTTCCTAGGACACCTCGTTAACCAGAAAGGGATATTGGTCGATCCGGCCAAGATCGAGGCAGTGAAGAGTTGGGAGGTGCCGAGGTCGCCTACCGAGATCAGGAGTTTCTTACGGTTGGTTGGTTATTATCGGAGATTTATCAGGGATTTTTCCAAGATCGTTGTGCCACTTACCAAGTTGACCCGGAAGGGTGTTACTTTTTCGTGGGGTCCGGAGCAGCAGACTTCGTTTGAGACACTTCGTTAGAGATTGTGCGAAGCTCTGGTGCTCACACTACCGGAAGGGATGGAGGATTTTGTGGTATATTGTGATGCATCGATATCAGGGTTGGGAGCGGTGCTTACGCAGAAAGGGCATGTGATAGCATATGCGTCGAGGCAGCTGAAACCTCATGAGTCGAGGTACCCCACCCATGATCTGGAGTTGGGGGCAGTTGTGTTCGCCCTCAAGATTTGGCGTCACTATCTGTATGGGGTTCGGTGTACCATATACACGGACCATAAGAGCTTGAAGTACCTGATGAATCAACCCAATCTAAATATGCGCCAGAGGAGATGGTTAGATGTGGTAAAGGATTACGTCTGCGAGATCCTGTACCACCCAGGCAAGGCTAATGTTGTAGCCGATGCCCTGAGCCGTAGTATGGAGGGTGCCCTGATACGTGACGTTTGTATGAGAATGATAGTGATGACTCTGGTATGGGACACCATTCAAGGGGCCTGGGCGGAGGCCGTGAGACTGGAGAACCGCATAATGGAACGAGTGATCGGGCAGGTATCGGAGTTAGTTACTGATAGTCGAGGACTTATGACCTTTCAGGGTCGGGTTTGGGTACCGTTTGTGGGCGGAGCATGTACCATCTTGATGGAGGAGGCGCATAGATCGAAGTTCTCGATCCATCCCGGGGCCACTAAGATGTATTTGGACCTGAAGAGAGAATATTGATGGCCCTGTGTGAAGAGGGATGTCGCGTGGTTTGTAGAGAGATGCTTGACCTGTCGCAGGGTTAAGGCCGAGCACCAGCGTCCACATGGTAAGCTGCAGCCATTAGAGATTCCCGAGTGGAAGTGGGAACATATTACCATGGATTTCATCACCAGATTGCCAAAGACTGCGAGGGATGTCGATGCAATTTGGGTGATTGTGGACAGGTTGACGAAGAGCACTCACTTTCTTGCTATTAGTGAGAGCTCTTCTGCAGAGAGGTTGGCAGAGTTGTACGTGAGTGAGGTGGTATCGCGACATGGAGTTCCGATCTCGATTGTATCAGATCGAGATGTGCGTTTCACTTCCATATTTTGGAAGAAATTCCATAAGGACTTGGGTACGAGGCTGCATTTTAGTACCGCATACCACCCACAGAATGACGGGCAGAGTGAGCGGACGATTCAGAGGCTCGAGGACATGCTCCGAGCATGTGTGTTGGATTTCGGCGGGAGTTGGGACACATACTTGCCCTTGGCTGAGTTTTCCTACAACAACAACCATCATTCGAGCATCGGTATGCCACCCTTTGAGCTGTTGTATGGGAGGAGGTGTTGGACCCCATTTGATGGGGAGAGGTAGGGCAACGTGTAATGGGTTGTATAGAGACTGTGCTTCAGAAGACAGAGCAGATACATCAGGTCAGACAGAGGTTGCTGACGGCCCAGAGCCGTCAGAAGAGTTATGCGGATAGACGTCGGTCCGAGCTCGAATTTCAGGTCATCGACTTCGTACTCTTGAAAGTCTCTCCTTGGAAAGGAGTGATCCGATTCAGGAAGAGGGGCAAGCTGAGGCCCCGATATATTGGTCCTTTCAGGCTGATCGCGAGAGTATGCAAGGTAGCCTACCGGTTGGAGCTACCTGCAGAGTTGGACCAGATTCATGACACCTTCCACGTATCGCAGCTGAGAAAGTGAATAGTCGACGAGTCGGCAGTGGTACCATTAAAGGATATTCAGGTGGATGCGAGCCTGAACTATGTTGAGAGACCTGTGGCGATTAGGGATCAGAAGATCAAGGTTCTGAGGAACAAGGAAGTGCCTCTGGTGTAGGTTCAGTGGCAGCATCGGAAAGGGTCAGAGTTGACTTGGGAGCTAGAGTGTGAGATGCGTGAGCAGCATCCAGAGTTGTTTGGAGAGTGAGACTTCGAGGACGAAGTCTGATTTTAGTGGAGGAGAATTGTAACATCCAGATTCCTAGGTATATTATTTTATTCATTTATTTTGGAGTTTGCTGAGGGACTCGGCGAGTTGGTGCTTAGACTCGCCGAGTAGGGTCGCGAATTCTTATCTGGGTTCATGACCGGACTCGGCGAGTTCATGAGTGGACTCGACGAGTCCGAGCTGTTTAATGAAACCCTAATTTCTCGGGTTTGGGACCTATTTAAAGGCCCTTAGGGCCGTCATTTGCGGCTACCAAACCCCAGAGAGAAACCCTAAAAGAGCTAGAGAGTTTGCGAAAGGAAAGGAGCCATTTCTTGATCTTTGTGGTTGGTTCTTGCAAGAAGGTGGTGATTCCAGCTTAGAGGAGACCAAGGAGGTTGTGCATCTGGGGATTTCAAGCAAAGGACTTCATCCTTGAGGTATTGTATCGATCCTTTGTCTGTTTTGTTGAAGGAATCCATAGATGTAGAGTTTTTATGTCCTTTATTGGAATGATTTATGAGAGTATGGCCCCTCTTCATATTGAGACTTCAGATCTGGACCCATAGTGGTCTAAATAGCTTATTTCAGCTTGCTTTTTGTGGAGCTATGGATGTAATGAACTTAGGATGTTGTTTTTGGGGCTAAATCACCAAGTGAAACCACCTAGACGTCACATGAGTGTCAAGATCCGAGCTTTTCGTGATTATCATGCTTGGGAAGGTCATATCTATGGATTAAAGGAACAGATCTGACCTCAGGAGGTCATTTGAGTTTGTGCATGGCATGAACTCGCCGAGTCCAAGGGCAGACTCGACGAGTAGGGATAGGGTTTCCCGTGAATCACTCAGTGAGTAACTTGCTGGGTTGGGGGAATGACTCGGTGAGTTAGAGGGTGGGGGTGATAGAGGACTGGAGTTCAAGGCGGAACTCGCCGAGTTGATCTTGAGACTCGACGAGTTGAGTCGGGGTAGCCCCGCGATTCATGCCAGGTGTAACTCGTCGAGCAAGGGGAAAGACTCGACGTGCCAAGTGTGACTGGAGAGTTAGTGGACACGTGTAGACTCGTGGAGTCGCCCAAGTGCACTCGACGAGTCGGGTCAATGTTTGACCGTTGACGTTTGTTGACTTTTAGGGTTGGTCAACAATGGGGCCTTTGTGTCAAGAGAGGGGTAAAATGGTCTTTTATCCTTCTAAGGGCGACAAGGGAGGGTTGAGTCTAGTCTCGAGGATTATATTTATGGGAGTATTTACTTTATGTGATTAGGCGGAGGCTAGACCATATTCTACCGAGTCAGAGATTTACCAAGACATCTGAGGTGAGTCTTTTCACTATACGTTACCTAGAGTGGTATTATGTGTTGACCAGAGGGTCTTATGTGATATGTATGAGATTATGTGCTATGTGATATATGTATGTGTATGATTTTATAGACCGGTCCGGAGGGTCTAACGATACAGACCGGACTGGAGGGTCCAACGATTCAGACCGGGCCAGAGGGCCCAACGAGCTATGACCGGACCAGAGGGTCCAACGAGCTACGGGACTAGAGGGTCCTGCTGAGACACATCGACCGGAGGGTCGTGCTATAGCCTCAAGTGGCGTATGTGTTGTATGCGGTATTTTGGGGAACTCACCAAACATATATGCTTACAATTATTGTGTTATGTGTTTCAGGTACTAGCGAGGACCATGGGAAGGCGCCAGCGTGAACCGTACACCCAGAGTGGATAATTGTCTATGATCTTGGGAATATGTTTTGAGTAATAACAATTGTGAAATACTCTTTTGAGAATGTTTTTAAATGTAATTTTGGTTGTTGAAAAATGAAAATTTTGTTTTGAAAATTACGTTGTTACACCTATTCATGTAATCTCTTCTTATATGTTGTCAGTATAGTGTTTCAATTAAGTTTAAAGTGTGTTGTCAAAGGAATTCGAACATTCTTCAACCGATCAAAATGGAATGATCGCAATACTTTCTTAATGTAGCTTTGTTGGAAAATGTATAAGAACCATGCTTTTTAATCACTTCAAATCTCCACCCGTAATATATTCTTTTTAATCACTTTCTCCTCTCTAGTTACATATAACATATAAATCAAATGTCACATCTCTAATAATAACTATTAATTAATAATATGTTTTAGAGTAATTTCTTTTTCTTTACACACAGTCGGCAACCTTTTACTCTAGTTTTATAACCTAGAAAAACACACTTCATAGACCTCTGCTCAAGTTTACCATCATTAACATGAGCACAAGTAGGGCAACAAAATATACATAAACCAAAATAGTTAGAGGTTTTATCGGCCTATCATGAGGATTTTTTAAGTCAACTGAAGTTGATGGAGATGTATTCACCATATAACAAAGTTTCTTTTATATCTCTGCATCACTCGTTTGATTGACAACCTTATGTAGCACCTCATCATTCAAGTTTAACATAATAATATATGTACTTTTTCCAGAATGGACTTCTTTAGCCTTTTAGCCATGTATTTTGGTAGTTATGCTTCTCCTTCCAAATATGTCGCGCAACCCTATTAAACCATAAAAGCCCTTGTAACATCCAAAAATTTCGTACCAAAAATTTCGTTTTTTTAATAGAAGAAATAGTGTTTTCAGATATCATCCATACATCTCAACAAAATCAGTGTATCAAATGTTATCAAAATCAGAGTAAATATCAAATGCGAAATCCCCATGGTGTGTGTGATGCAGTCAACTCGAGCCCTTCCCCTTGGAACCAGAAGTACCTGAAACAAAAACAAAAATCTGTAAGCACAAAGCTTAGTGTATTCCCCAAGATACCGCATACAAAACATATCACATAACGGGCCCCTCACAAAGAGTTACGGGCCCCGGTGTGACATCCCCATTTTTACGGCCAGAAAAAACCAATTTTGTTTATGCTTTATAAAAATCTGAGTACCTCTTTTAATAAAAATATCGCGGAATTTGTTCCCAGTAAAATATGATAAATACGTTATCAAATCATTTCCGAAGAAAAGTATTTGTATTCATTTTAAATCATTTGGGAAGTCATCATCAACGAGGGGAATATAAGCATAAACATAACTTACATTCATTATAACTAGTGATTTATATCTCCTTTAATCTCTCAGTATAATGTGACTTCATATCAATACATGTGATATAAATAAACTAAGTGGGTCAGGTTGGGAAACCTGGTGAGTATATAGGGTTTTCAACCTACAATAATATAATTATTATGTTTAATCATCAAACAGTTAACCCAATTACACATCCTCATTATCTTCTTTACTCTTAAGGATCTACCCTAAGAATCAGCTATTTCTCATTCCTTCATTCCTAAGGATTATCCTAAGGAATAGTTACGAAGTCCATCGTTGTCAATGACACAGCTGTCAAGCACAGCTGCTAGTTCTATCACTTAGGCGCAGCTGCCAGAATTGCGACATTCTATAGGAGGCGCAACTTCCAGTATTGTCCTTCAAGCACAACTGCTAGGGTTATCTCGTTTATTGACAATATCGTTTTCGAGAGAACACTCACAATACATGTCAATGGGTTTTTTAGAGTACACCGGTGAACACATTGTTCACAACACCTACAGGTTGCGAGCCTGCTAGTGTTCCACTGGACTGTCTAAAATAGTCCAGGGTTGTCATCCATACTCTGCTAGATGACGGGGTCATCACTTGGGTCATCGCTTAGGTCATCGTTTGGCTCATCGCTTTGGCTCATCGTAGGTCATCGCTTCTCACCATATTTTACCACTTATATATCATCGCTCATCATTTATCTCATCTTTAATCTACCCATGTTCTACCCAACACATTTTGTAGATATAAAATACGTATATAGTTTAAATCATTTAAAACATATATAAAATCGTTCATTAAGCATAAACAGCAAGTATTCAAGTAATATGCACACATAGCATATAGTTTATATAAAATACTTCATATCTATGTGTAAGATAAAAGTAACTATGCACTCACAACATGTAATTTATATTAAATACTTCATATCTATGTATAAGATGAAAGTAACTATGCACTCACCTGAAAAGGTGGTGACTCGGCACTCGGACAGCACTTCATTACTCTTAACACAATTTTCCTCTGACAAAACCTAGTATCATTACCACTAGAGTTTAGTCTAATATTTGCCGAGACTAATTAATAGTCTAACTATTATTATTATTATATAAGCGTTAAAAAATACTCTTCACCCACTATGTACAGACAGGGGCCAGACATAAAACACCGGAGGGCAGGACCATTTTGGCGTATAGCACTTCTGAAATGCAACAACCCTATGCGGCCCTTTAAACCAGATTCCCCGTACCGCGAGTGATTAAAAAGATATTATAACGACACTTATATAACTCATAATAATAGCCAAAATTTTTATTATAAGGTCCTAATAACATTACTATATTGAATCATAAGGTATACTAAAGATAGGTTAGGCGTAGCTCACTTACAACGAGTTTTTCTCAAAACCGGGCTCCGTTGAAGCAAAGTTTCTGAGCCGAAAGCTCTTCTTTTCGGAGCCATCAAGTGCTTCGGGGCTTCTGCCTCATGCTAGGGAGTTACCCTAGGCTTTAGGGGGTTTTGGGGCTTAGAGAGAGAAAGAATTGGATAAAGGTGTAAGGAAAAAAGACAGCCCCGAGCCTCTATATATAGGCCTCCAGGAGCGTCACCATGTCGTGGTGCCTCTCACCACATCATGGTGTTGTGTAGGCTCCAAGGTTTCGTCTGGTGCTGACACGTGGCGTCGCACACAGGGTGGAAATCAACCGATTTTCAAAAATTCATAACTTTCGCATACGAGCTCCATTTTCGACGTTCTTTTTTTCCACGCATAGGTAAAAACAAGATCTACAACTTTCATTTAGACTCCATTGGCTAATTATCTACCAATATTAAATTTAATAGTAGGAGGAGATTAGATTGTTAAATGACCGCGGAGAATTCATAACTCCTTCATACTGACTCCATTTTCGTCTGTCATTTTATCGTTGAGTTCCTATTAATGAGATCTTCAACTCTCATTTAGGTCACGTAGGCCAAAAACTGCTCGAACTAAAATTCGAGTTTCGGGTTGTACACTGCTAAGCTGAAACTTCGAAAAATCATAACTTCCTCATACAAAGTCAGATTTGGGCGCTCTTTTTATGGATGCTCTCAGGTTAACATATTCTACGAATTTCATTTAGATTACTAAGGCTAAAAGTCTCTCTATCATAAACTCACCATTTACGTCTTCCCGGTGTCGTGTCGGTTCCGTCGCGAAACTTCGACAGGTCATAACTTCTTCGTTATAACTCGGATCTCGGCGCTCTTTATATGTATGAAACCCTTGAGATATATTCCACAGCTTGGTTAAGATTATTTATTCTAAATAATTTTTTGTCAAAAAGTCATTTTCGACCCCTATTATCTATAAATTTACTAACTCGGATATACGGGCGTTACACCTGGCCACACTCGCATAATGGGTCCTACCCAATGAGATACGGGCCCCGCCTACCCTCGCATAACGAGCCCCGCCCAAATAAGAAAACATTTACAAATACATATAAGTATCACACAGACAACAATATATCAACATAATCATCAAGGGTCGGCCGTGGTGCCTTAGACCCACTAAACCCGATGAGGAAAACTCACCTCGAAAAGCTAAAAGAAATGAATGATCCCTGAGTGCTGGTCCTACAACTTCCCGAGCTATCAATTACCAAAAACAATTAATTAACACTTGGGATCTTCATCATTAACCAAAAATCCCTACTTGGGGGTAAAAAACTATTTTACCCCTAACATAACTTGGTCCAAGAGTGACACCCTAAATCATAATCCAATGGTCCAAAAGTCAAACAATCCATCAAGGCCTAACATAAGTTGGGCCAAATCCCTTCGCATGGGCCTTAGCCTAAGGCCCAATAATGCTTCCCTAGCCCAAAGGTTCGATTCCAGATGGCTCACTAAGGCCAAAGACACAAAGTCTAAGAAAGTAGCCCATCTGAGGCCCAAACGACGCAAAGCCCAAATCCATTGAGTATGCGGGGCGTACTCAACTGTATGCTAAGCATACATGTTGCATGGCTTGTACACTGCATATACTAGCTTGTATGCCCAACGTACTCACCCATTAAGCCATAATCTCAATAAGCACTTAAATCCTTAAGACCTAGGGTTCCAATCATAAATCTGAGTCATATGAAGTGTTGATATGTGTATTTATACATATATTTTTATACATTATATCTTAATATTTTGGCCTTTATTATTCTTTTTTAGAACTAAAAAGTACTCATAATGCTTTGAATTATGTTTTGCAGCTATTCGTTGTTGATAAAGCACGAAAGAAAAGACTGAAGCGGAAATCGGGCTTAGAAGCTAAAAGAAAGGAAAATGCTGGAGGAACGATTACGCCCCGCGTAATTCACAAGTACACTAAGCGTAATGGCTAAATTTAAAGTACGCCCCGCGCAATATAAGTGTACGCCCCGCGTAACGACTGGAATCAGATAACTCCAATCGCGTATAAATCTTTACTACGCCCAGCGTAATCCGACTTACGCCCAGCGTACGTAAGTCGGTTACAAGGGTTATAAAAGTCGATTATCAGCTAACCAGAAGGGGGGATTC
This sequence comes from Lactuca serriola, assembly GCF_051521515.1. Classification (NCBI taxonomy): domain Eukaryota; kingdom Viridiplantae; phylum Streptophyta; class Magnoliopsida; order Asterales; family Asteraceae; genus Lactuca; species Lactuca serriola. The sequence goes on from NC_136412.1 coordinate 86,468,431, forward strand.
GACTTCCAACTTAATTTAGTCGATATTAAACTTCTGTTAAGTCGTTTTGAGGGTCTAGAAGGCGGCCGGAAGGCCGTTAAGCTAACGGGAGCGAAGATCGGAAGGATTGGAGAGCGGATACATGTCGGTAATCATATGGGTTGTTAACGTGACCATGTTTAGCATTCCATTGTGTTACTATTCTATATTTAGTTTCTAATTTGGGTGTAAAAACCTTTTACTTTGCGTTTATGATTGAATGAAACTTTGATTATTAGACTAATTGCTATATTGAATTGTTTGTCTATGTTTAATTTATCTTGCCAAGCTTGTTAAAAGATCCTTACGTGTTAATGATAATTATTTGCTATTAATTGTTAAGTAAATTGAGTTGTATGAACATCTGCTTGATTGCTTGTTGCTTATGATTTTGATGACCATCAAGATTATAAGTCTAGGAATAACGAATGTGAAACTAGGATTAACTTGGAAATAAGTAAGTTAATGTGTAAGCCTTGTTTGATGACCATCAACAAGAGGTTAATTGAATGACTAATTTGATTAACTATATTTACAAGTCTTGCTTGATACGAGTTGAACACTAGGAAGCATGTTAGTTTAATCAACTGATCACTGTTTGAATTAACTTGTCTGCTAAAGGATTACTTATAGTGAACGCGAATCTAATCATTTTAGGAATCGGTGAACATGAATAAATGAATTTGTGCATGTAATTATCTATGTTTTTAAGGTGTAATTTATCTAAACCAAAGTACCTGAAGAGATTTGCTTTCCTGTTAGTTTATCGAAAGTTGTTAATTAATTGACAGTTTGAGATTTATTAAACTATTTCTTTATTCTTTTCGTGTGACCTGTAACCTATAATCAAATATTTTAAATTAATTCACCACCGTTCCCTGTGATCGACACCCGACTTACCTAAGCTATACTGTAATCTGACTAGGTACACTGCCTATAAGTGCATAGTTAGTCTAAGTTTGTTAGGTTATAAATATTAAAATTAGTGGGTACTTTTGTGCACATCAAGTTTTTGGCGCCGTTGCCGGGGAACGGTTTGTCATTAATTTTAATTTATTTGCTTATTTGTTATTTGTTTATAGTTAGTTTAGTTAGTTTTATTTTAGAGTTTATTTTCGATGATATCATTTCACTTGTCAGGAAGGTTCTTGTTGTTATTTGCAGGAATTTGGGATCATACATATTGTTTGACTTTACTTTTTGCATGGGTTTCGAGAATGCAAGCGATTAGGGAATTTTTGACCTGCTTAGCCTACTACTTTGATGAATTGTCCAACTCAATCCATGAGGCGTAGTATAGCAAGGCGTATTGTGGTGGTTAAGTGGAAGACCGAGCTCTTGCTGTTCTTGACTAGTTAGGTCACTTCTTGTTCCGCTTTTAGTCAAAGGTGCAAAGAAAACAAAGGAAATATTCTAACGGGTCCCGAAAGTGGGTCTTTTCGCAAACCAGTTCTTGCATGCAAAGGTTTTTGATCAACCGTTGTTGTTTGATCTTGACAAAGATAAGTGATTATGACGTCTCAGTTTTTTTATGTCACTCATCGGGAAGTTATCAGTTGCTGAAGCAATTAAAAAGAAAAATAACTAATAATAAGTCCCTAAATTAATTAGTTAGAAGAAAGGAATTTCAGTTAAAGAAAAGGAAATACTTCATTACGCCCAGCGTAAGTTTAATTACGCCAAGCGTAATAAACCATTAATCGCGTATGGACTTTTCACGGAGTTGGGGTTACGCCCAGCATAAAGCGGCGACCTGGTTTTATCATTTTACCCTTGATTTTTTTGTTATTTTTCAAATTCCCTTCCTTCGCACACACAAACTATGATGGCCAAGCTCTACCAAAGATTTTCGATTGTTCTTCGTTTCTTGTCAAATTCGACACACATGTTATGGCCCGAAGAACTCAAAGGACCAACCCACCCGAGGACGTGACCGATCACCGTTTCTTACAATTTCCGCAAACTCTGAACGATGCAACCCGAGCATGATATGCCACCAATCTGAGTCTACTTCTCACCAAGGAGATCGACATAGCACCATCATTCGACTGGGAATTGGCGACCTGGACTGGACTTGTTGCACTGATCCAGGATTTTTTGCAATACATGCACTCGGACGCGAGTGGAGTGGATTTGTTCGTATGTCAGGGATGGGCACGATTGTTCAGGATCCAGGAGCCTGTTTATCGGGAATTTTTTCTGGAGTTCTACGCTACAGTTTCCTATGACCCTAGGAAGGCACCCGATGATAGGACAGCTTTTGCCTTCAGACTGGGGGGTGTGAGCCGGGAGTGCAGTGTTATAGAGCTTGCGACTCGAGTGGGTATATACACAGTAGATGAGACGAGGAGTGTCCACTTCTCAGCATTCCTTGCTGATTGTCTCACGGACCGGCCAGATGACTATAACGAGAACACTTTTTGGGTCGAGATTACAGGAGGAGTTTATACGCCATCTAATGCACGGGGGAGGATGATTCGGTCTACTACATACAGACTGCTGCACCATTTGATTTCTATGTCTCTCACGCATCATAAGAATAGTGAGAGAGTGCCTTCGACATACTTGTATTTCTTGTGGGCGCTTGTTACTCCAGGGAGGCACCTGAACCTTCCAGTTGCTTTAGCCGCATATTTGGGACGGAGGGTTAGGGGACTTCGGGAGGATAGCCCGATTTGCAGAGGGATTTTTATCACACGACTAACTCGATCATATCAGTTGTTGACGCGTGAGATCACGAGATTGATGGTATTCCATGATATGAGGCCGATGAGCCTTCAGTTGTTAGAGTCGATGCGTGTACTCGAGCGGGGCGGAGATGGTGTCTTGCGAGTACGAGCAGATGGCGTGGCGGACGAGGAGGGTGCCGCCGAGCCACAGCCGAGACGGGTCCAGCGGCGTAGACCTGCTCCTCGGGGAGCGCAGCAGGGACCTGATCCGGAGATTGATATGCGCTACTTAGCTCAAGGCATTGACCGTCTTGACATGAGGGTTCAGCACCTTAGTGAGTATGTTGCACATGTGGACATGCAACAGCAGTGGTATGGGGATGCGTTGACCGCATTCTTTGCCCACCAGGGGTTTCAGTATTCGGTTCCCTACCCTCCACCATTCCAGCCATGACATGATGGGGCCGGTACTTCTGGGACACAACAGCATGATGACGGAGATGATGAGTGATTTAGCTATCCTTTTTATTTTTATGTTTATTTTTGTGTTGCTAGTATTAGTATTTTTTTTTATTTGGTATGTAATTAAACTTTAATTTAGGGTGTTTTACTTTTGTTTTCCATGTTGATGCTCTTTGGTTGTTTAGATCTTTGCAGACTTTTTGCCCTTAGAAAGCTGGCAGTAAGTTCAGCAGCTAGGTCTGACTGTTGCTAGAGAGAGCCGTGTGAGAGTTCGAAGATTATAGTCAAGACCCACAATCTGTCATAAGTGTGGGGTGCATATTGATTTCGTGAGAAATTGTTTAGAAGATTGGCATTTTTACGATATTTTGACTCTTATGATATGGATGAGCTGTTCCCACACCATAGAGTTTTATTTCGACGCGAGGAAGAAGTATCATCCCGACTGCCATGACATGGTTGACACTTTCCTATGTTGTGGGGGATTTTTCATCGCGAGAAGAGGATGTCATTCTTGACGAGACGATGTGTTCGACACTTTCCCACGTCATGGTTATTACACATTGCATTTGTTTGCAATCTTGTGCACCACATTTTTTTGAAGTCGACAGTCTTGATTTTATTTTTCGGCAAATTCAGAAGCAGCAGTTCCAGTTTTCAGTCTTTCAGCAATATTTGAAGCAACTTGTAGCAGCCCCATTCGATCTCGCCACAACTACCTAGGGGAGTCTGTTCCTTTTTCTCCTTTTTATGTTCTTAATTCGTGTTAGCATACAATGAGGGCATTGTATGAAATAAGTGTGGGGTAGGGGGTCGGTAAAAGTAAATTAAAATTAAAAGAAAAATGAAATTGCTAGATTTAGGAAATTTTAAATTTTTTTTTAAAACTTGAAATAATAGTTTAATTTAGAAAAATTTAGTGATAATTCAAACTTTGCTAATATTGTATGAGATGATCCGATGAGAACTCAAATGTTTAGTTGAGCCAATATACGTTATAGTGCATTTGTGGCCTCCCTTATTTTAATGAAATCATGGAACAAAAATATAACCCCGCTTGGTTTGAGGGATGCAATATGTTTAGCAGCCTAAACCTGAAATGTATCCAGGAAAATTATTATCGTTAGCCAATAGAGGTTGAGGTTGAGCGCCTCTGCTTAAGCATGTAGGATTTGAGTGAAAAAAGTGAGGTACATGTAAAAAAAGAGAGAATTGCAAGAAAAGTTGAAGAATTTTGGAGCAAATAAAGTGAAGATCAAAAGATCAAAATTCCAAGAAATTCAAAAAGTTGAAGATACCAAAAATCAAATCAAATAAGGTGGTGAATTCAAATATGAAATCAAAGATCAAATTATCAAGGAAGTGAAGAATTCCAAAAGAGCTCCATAGTGGTATCATAAATTGTAATTCTAGATTATGTATGCTTAGGTTGCTCAACTAAAAATACCTTGCGGATAAGGAGGTTTTCTGCGGATGGATTCGGAGGGTTGCATAAAATGAGCATTGTTCGGAAAAAGTGGGCGAGTGTTTATGAAGATTGTGAGTATTTAAAGTATGGGGGGGGTACTTTAGGAAAATTTTAGACACAAATGCATGCGTTGAGGTCTTGGCATAATGGCTGCGTTTTAAATGGATTGTTTAGTATGATATTGGTAAAATAAAAGTAAATTTGCTTGGGGGCAAGCAAAGGCTAAGTGTGGGGTATTTTGATATGTGTATTTTTATATATATTTTTATACATTATATCTTAATATTTTGGCATTTATTATTCTCTTTTAGAACTAAAAAGTACTCATAATGCTTTGAATTATGTTTTGCAGCTATTCGTTGTTGATAAAGCACGAAAGAAAAGACTGAAGCGGAAATCAGGCTTAGAAGCTAAAAGAAAGGAAAATGTTGGTGGAACGATTACGCCCCGTGTAATTCACAAGTACGCTAAGCGTAATGGCTAAATCAAAGTATGCCCCGTGTAATATAAGTGTATGCCCCGCGTAATATAAGTGTACACCTCGCGTAACGACTGGAATCAGATAACTCCAATCGCGTATAAATCTTTACTACGCCCAGCGTAATCCGACTTACGCCCAGCGTACGTAAGTCGGTTACAAGGGTTATAAAAGTCGATTATCAGCTAACCAGAAGGGGGGATTCGACTTCCAACTTAATTTAGTCGATATTAAACTTCTGTTAAGTCGTTTTGAGGGTCTAGAAGGCGGCCGGAAGGCCGTTAAGCTAACGGGAGCGAAGATCGGAAGGATTGGAGAGCGGATACATGTCGGTAATCATATGGGTTGTTAACGTGACCATGTTTAGCATTCCATTGTGTTACTATTCTATATTTAGTTTCTGATTTGGGTGTAAAAACCTTTTACTTTGCGTTTATGATTGAATGAAACTTTGATTATTAGACTAATTGCTATATTGAATTGTTTGTCTATGTTTAATTTATCTTGCCAAGCTTGTTAAAAGATCCTTACGTGTTAATGATAATTATTTGCTATTAATTGTTAAGTAAATTGAGTTGTATGAACATCTGCTTGATTGCTTGTTGCTTATGATTTTGATGACCATCAAGATTATAAGTCTAGGAATAACGAATGTGAAACTAGGATTAACTTGGAAATAAGTAAGTTAATGTGTAAGCCTTGTTTGATGACCATCAACAAGAGGTTAATTGAATGACTAATTTGATTAACTATATTTACAAGTCTTGCTTGATACGAGTTGAACACTAGGAAGCATGTTAGTTTAATCAACTGATCACTGTTTGAATTAACTTGTCTGCTAAAGGATTACTTATAGTGAACGCGAATCTAATCATTTTAGGAATCGGTGAACATGAATAAATGAATTTGTGCATGTAATTATCTATGTTTTTAAGGTGTAATTTATCTAAACCAAAGTACCTGAAGAGATTTGCTTTCCTGTTAGTTTATCGAAAGTTGTTAATTAATTGACAGTTTGAGATTTATTAAACTATTTCTTTATTCTTTTCGTGTGACCTGTAACCTATAATCAAATATTTTAAATTAATTCACCACCGTTCCCTGTGATCGACACCCGACTTACCTAAGCTATACTGTAATCTGACTAGGTACACTGCCTATAAGTGCATAGTTAGTCTAAGTTTGTTAGGTTATAAATATTAAAATTAGTGGGTACTTTTGTGCACATCAAGTGTCTTAAACCATAAAGTCGTAAACTTGGTGGCTTTGCATGCCCCAAATGAACCGAATCTCGAAATATCAAACATTACTTCCATAAAATGAACCCAAACTCATGCATGGATGATTCAAAGCCTCAAAGTTGGCAACTTTATGACTCTAGGACCAAATGAACACCAAGAGTAGCAACTCTAAGCTCCAGAAATGTCTAACTTACAAGATCTCATCTATGGGACCAAAAAGAACCAAAAATTCAAACAAAGAAGATCTAAGCATTAACAAAGCAAGTTTTAAGCTTTATACCTCAAATGAGTGCCAAATGATGAAGATAATCCATATATTCAAGCTCAAACTCCAACAACTCTCCGTCACAAACTTCTTCTTATTCCTTCCAAGGCATCAAACTACCAAGAAACGCACTCCACAAGGTCAAGAACACACCAAGATGATAAAGGGTTCGATTTTAGGGTTTTTGGACAATAGAGGCTGATAAGGAGGCTAACCCATGGGACTTAATGACATTATATAGGACTTGAACCCTAAAAATTAGGGTTTTTGGTCCTGACCACGTACGCTGCGAGTACCTTTTCGTACACTAAGCGTACGTGCATGCCTCCGCATTTCTTAGTGGTCCACTTATGCCCCGCATACACCAGGCTTACACCCAGCGTATGGCCTCAACAATCCCACTCAATAAAGCCTAAAACCACTAAGCCCACACAACTTGCATAACTAAACAATTAAATAAATGATTAAATAATTAAATAATACCTTGGAACCATCGGGCGTTACGACCCTTATCTTCACCTTCTATAAAGTGAAATCGTCCGAACTATACAAGGTTATTGTTCCGACAGCCCGAAGCTATGAATATTATTTCCGAAGTGAAGGTTTGTGCTTTAAATTTGAAGTAGCTCGTAAAGCATATTATGCTCCTTCGTATTTAGTTATAGCGCAGACATATCTTAGTGCTCATAACATGGTGTGTATGTTAATATGATTGGGTAGATGTATTTATCATGTATGTATAACCTAAGCGTTTATGTATGATTAGTCAAGTACCAAACCTGATTTTGTATCTATATATATATATATATATATATATATATATATATATATATATATATATATATATATATATATATATATATATATATATATGAGTATATCTTTGAGACACAATACCATTATTTCTAAGTTTTTTTATTATGTTGAATACTTAAGCCATTTTCTTGTACCCTGTTTCATTGATCAATCAAAGATAAATTTCCATAAAATTAGATCATACTTTTTGGTAGTATTAATGGCGACTTCCAATTGGAGAGAGAGAGAGAGAGAGATGGTTCGGTTATTTCAGTTGGATTTTAAATAAAAAACGAAATGAACCGAAAAAAATACCATTTAAAAAAAAAACAAAAAATTGGCTCGTTTCTTTTTGGTTTTTGCTTTTAGTTTTTGTACCTTTTCCCCCAATTTCAGTTTGGTTTTTATGCAATCTCGATTAGTAATAATATAATATAGTTCTATAATGGAACAAAAACTTAAAAAAGTATGAGTACAAAATATAATAATGGTTTCGGCCCGAAAGAAACTGAATTATGTAATGACAACCACCAAAATGTCACTATTCTCTCTTATCCCTTGCTAATTTTCGACGTTTTAGCACACTATCTCGTTGCTAAATTGGAAAACAAGCTCATTCGTTGCATATTTGTATCATAAATTAGCGATATACGATTTGAGTTGTGAATTGAACGTTTTTTGCTCTAGTTTCTTGCTAGAGCCTCATTTTTTAGTTTCGTTTCAGCCGTTCTAAAAAACAGAATTTACTAAATTTTTAAAGTTTATTAAAACCAGATTTATATTAATAAATATTACATATAAATTAAAAAAAGTACCCACTTAAAATTTATAAATAAATACTCATTAGAAAGAAATTAAGAAAACCTTCCTATGTCTTTAGATAGTAATAATTAATTACGGATGAAACTTTATAAACATTCTAAGAAATTAAGAATACGTGCTTGGTGTTCTTTCATCCCATTACGAATGTTGTATACAAACTTCACGTTTGTGAGATTTCTCTCATGGGAGAACTACAAACGCTCACCACCACTCCACTTACCCTTTGCCCAAAAGGATCATTCGATTGAAAACATCAACTACAAATACACACGATTAATATTAAAGACTTGATTACTCTTAATATAATAGACCCTTTCATCTCTTTATAATGGGGGCGAATGTTTCCATTTACAACCGTTCATAATCAATCAATCAAAATACTTGGCATAATATATAACATCTCTATATATCCATTGATCTTGTTCTAAGTTTCTTTATTATTTGTAGAATGATACTTTCAGTTTATAAGTCAGTTCAGTTTTGTTTCTATGTTTCTCTTTGTTTATTTTTCAGTAATGCAATGGTAAACATACCAAAACATGACTCGGTAGAAGCAGTCTGGGCATTCGGAGATTCCTTCTTTGATAGCGGGAACAATAACTTTCTAAATACATTGATCAAAGCTGACTTCCCCCCATATGGAAAAGATTTTATGGGAGGAGTATCATCAGGAAGATTCACCAATGATAGAACTATTAGCGACTACATAGGTAATTAATATAGAACGAAAGAGTTCAACCTCAAGAATCTTATCATCAGATTATTATTATTATTATTATTATTATTATATATCTACACATGTTGTACGTTCGAATCATTTCCTTTACTAAAAATTTGCTATCTTTTGATGCTAAATTTATAGTTAAGAAACTAGGAGTGAAGGACTACCTTCCAGCATATTTAGACCCTTACATACGAGAAAAAGATCTTCCTACGGGTGTATGTTTTGCTTCTGCTGGCTCTGGGTATGATGGCGTAACCTCCCAAATACAAGTATGCATGCATGCGTATATATAATTCCTCATGTCTGCCTTTTTTTTTTATTAATAGTCGAACTAAATAACATTCATGTATGTTTGTGTGTATTTTGTTCATTTTTTATGGGCGTATGACATTTAGAATGTCATGCCATTATCGATTCAACTGGAGATGTTCAAAGAATACATTTGGAAGCTTAATAGAATTGTTGGAGAAGAAGCAGCAAAGCATATAATCAAGAATGGTGTGTATTTGGTATCATCAAGCTCCAATGATTGGAGTATAAGTTATGGCCTTGTTCCAGTTAGAAGATTGCAGTATAATGCGACTGATTATGCTAATTTGTTGGCAAAAAATGCTAGAATGTTTTTTGAGGTAATCCCATGCGTATAATTATCTTATTTTAGTTGTAGAACATGCTCAAATATCATTACTAGTTTTTCCTTTAATTTAGGGTTTAAAATTTTGCATCAACTAATTATTAGAAAATATATTGAAAGATTTCATCGCTTTCCATAAAGAATTTGACAAAGTTGTACATACTATTTTCTCATTTCAAAAAACATAAGTTCGTCCGCAATGCATAGTTTAATGGAATGATTAAATGAGGTAGAATATTTAGTTTACATCAAATGGATTAAACTCAACTATAATAGGATGTCATATTGGTGTTCGATGAATATAAATAAATAAACAAATTTTATTGTTAAATGAATAACAAGCAAATGATTTTATTCTTTAAATATGTATCACTAGAGTTTAGTGAAGTGTAGCAAAAAAAATGGTAAAGTTTATGGAAAATGAAATGATGGAAATCTATTAAACTATGTAGAGTTCAATTCATCATAAACCGACTTTAACTATAGAATTACTAACTCTTTATTATATCTTTTAATTTACATGTGAATGTTTCCAAAAATTTGTTTAAGGAATTATACAAATTGGGAGCAAGGAAGTTAGTTGTCTTCGGTACACCCTATATTGGTTGTTTTCCATTAATGAGAACTGTATTTGGAGGAGTACGTAGAAATTGTGTCAACATGTTCAATGAAGATGCAGAAACCTTCAACAAAATGTTAAAAAGTCAGCTCGAATATCTTCGAAGTAGTCTACCACATTCCACGATTTGTTATGTTGATTACTTCAATCTCTCACGAGAAATCATTCAAAACCATCTCCAATATGGTATTATGCACTAGATTCCACCTTATAGTACGATACCCAAATAATTTGTTATGATACTTCTAAAATTCATATTTCTCAAAATTTTATTGGAATTTGTCTCTAATGAAGAGGTAACTAATTAACCAACAACAATGTGAGTTTATATTCCTCTACAAGGTTGGCATTTATTCTCAATAGCTAAAAACTAAAAGTTCTCAAAAATTCATATTTCTCAAAATTTTATTGGAATTTGTCTCTAAGGAAGAGGTAACTAATTAACCAAACAACAATGTGTGAGTTTATATTCCTCTACAAGGTTGGCATTTATTCTCAATAGCTAAAAACTAAAAGTTCTCAAAAACTATTTGAAGTAACTTTTAGATTAAAAACTTTTTTGCTTAAAATAATAGCAAGTTTCTTGTTAAAAGCTAAAAGCCGTTAAAAACTCACTGTTGAACACGTCCATAGAGTTTCTCCATAATCATAATCTTCGTATATTATTTTCGTTTTAAATTCATGGCACAAATTTAAGGAAGATGATGCCTATTAACATTTTTCATCTGTTTTTTTTTTTTTCCTTTTTCTTTTCTCAGGCTTCGAAGATGTAGACAATGCTTGTTGTGGAACAGGGTTGTATGAGACATCATATCTTTGTAACAGACTTAGCCCAATATGTCCCAATGACTCGAAATTCTTATTCTGGGATAGTCTCCACTTAACAGACAAAGGCTACAACATCGTTGTAGATCATGCTCTCCCACAATTGATTCAATGTTTGCACTAAAATCATGAACCCTATATTGTGTTGCGTATACCAATCCTTTATTCTTAAAAAGCATAACTATTCAACTTTCTAATTAAATAAACGTGAACTATTTCGCTTTCTAAAGGAATAAACCATGTCTATTCAGTAGTTCAACTTTTGCAACATGAAGCAATTTTATTAAAAAACCACCAATTGTTCTAAAGGAAACACCTTTAGATTCCGATAGTATTTCGATTACTATTAAAAAATCCAATCAACTTCAAGTGTTGTCCGAAGACCCGATGTAAAGGATATTTTTGTAGTAGTTACTTAAAATATTGATAAACTAAGAGGTGTATTAATCAAAACATGATTATAAGTAGTCATGTTAATTATATTGGGCTACTCGAGAATCAAATATGCATTAAAGTATTGTACCTTATGCATCAAAGTGACTCAAGGTAATGTACGATTATGATCAAAAGATGTTGTGAAATACCTTGATTTGCGAATACACTGTTTCTAACAACTTTCGGTTTTGATAAAATTCAACTTGGATGTAAAAAGTACCAGAAACATATCATTGTTTTATACAAAATGAAAACGAAAATGTTTTTTTGTATAAAAAGCACCTAAACCAAACCTAAGAAGCCGCTTTCTTCGACTTATACATCTTAGCACAAAAGATATAAACCACCATATTGAAAAAACTAAGCCCCGCCAAAAGCCAAAAAAACCGATCCAAATGCCCTTCATTCAAGTTATCCGGTATCCAACCCGCCCGCCCGTTTCGCGTAGTCAAAACCGTGACCACGGTCAAAATAAACGAACTCAAATAATTCCCCAACGAAGTGGTCAACAAAGAAAGCGCGCTACACAAACTCCTCATCGCATCGGGAGACTGATCATAAAAAAACTCAAGCTGCCCGATAAACGTGAAAACCTCCGCCGCCCCTAGGAGGAAATACTGCGGGATTTGCCAAAGGATATTCATCGGGACAGGGGTATTTTCGTCAATTAACCCGAGGGAGGCGGCGATATCGAGGCGCTTTATTTCAACCAAAGCGGCGGCGGACATGCAGAGAATGGAAAGGAAGAGGCCGATCCCCATCCGTTGAAGCTCGGTGAAGCCGCGGCCCTGCCCGGTGATTTTTCGGGCAGCGGGCACGAGGATGCGGTCGTAGACGGGCACCCAGAAGATGACACTTATGACATCGAAAGTGGAGAGAGAAGCTGCGGGGATTGTGAAGGAGAAGACTTTGGTGTCCATCATCATGCCTTGTTCGACGAACATTGTTGACATTTGGGCGTATACGGCTGAGAAGACGATTCCGGTTGCCCAAATTGGAAACATTCGGATTAGGATTTTGAGTTCTTCGACTTGTGTTACGGTGCATAGTCTCCATGGGTTTGAGTAGTTTCCGGTTGTGGTTTCGTGTGGTGTGAGAATTGCGGCTTTATCGAGGAACCTTATTAAAAAAGTTATAATTAGAACTTGTGAAAAAAGTATAAGGATGAAAGAGGTTAAAGAGTGTGTTTGGTTGTGGAAAATTTTCCAGTTCTCCATGAAAATTTTGGAAACGCGTTTAGTTGATTCGGTTTTCAAGAACTTTGGAAGAAAATGAAAATTTTTATATTTTCCAATTGTATGTAAATTAGAAAAGTGGTTTTTATAGTTTTCTAAATTCCTAAAACGGAAAATGACAACTCCAACGGTTTCAACCAAACGCGTTTTCTAAAATTTTCATTAAAAACTCGACTCTATTTTCTGAAAACGTTTTCTAGAAAAATAATAACAGTTTTCCACAAAAACTGTTTCCATTTTCCAAGAAAATGGACGTTTTCAAAAAAAAAGAGTTGAGTTTTCAATGAAAAATTTAGAAAACATGTTTGGCTGAATCGATGGGGTTTTCATTTTTCGTTTTAGAAATTTAGAAAACTTTGGAAAACTATAAAAATCACTTTCCTAATTTACATACAATTTGGAAAATAGAAAATTTTCATTTTCTTGGAAAATTTTCATTTTCTTGGAAAATTTTTGAAAATTTAATAAACCAAATGGTTTTCAAAATTTTTATTTTCATTTAAAAATTTTCATGGAAAACTGGAAAAAATTTCACAACCAAACTAAGTTTTCGAGTAAAAAAAAGAACTTACTTCAATTCATCGGTATGACCAATTTTCCTACTCCCTTTAATCGCGGACAATTTATCAGGAGTTTCATACAAAAGCGAGCTATCAATGGGAACGGGTAAGCTCCATTTCCTAAACGAAGCAACCAAAACTTGACCCATTCGTGTAATCGGACTCCCACCCGGTTTTTGAAATCGATAAAGTGGGGTCCCCAAAAAGAAACTTACAATAGCAACACCCATGAACAAAGCCGGAATCCCAAACCCTAGGCCCCACCCTTTATTGTCTTGAATCCAAACTATCAAAGAGCTTGAGATTAATGCCCCGATGTTTATTGAGAAATAAAACCAATTAAAGAAAGATCCCTTTGTTACCCTTTCTTTGGGATCCGTGTCATCAAATTGGTCTGCTCCGAATGACGAGACACAGGGTTTGATCCCTCCGGTCCCAAGGGCAATTAGGTAAAGTCCCGAGAAGAAAAATAGGTATTGACTTGGTGTGGCGGGAGGACATGTGGGGCCTACGCATTCGATGGGCTTTAAAGATGGGATTGATGCCGAGAGTGTTAACGTGCACATTCCCTTTGAGGAAAATAAGAAATAAAGTAAAGGATTGTGTTAGCATGTGAGAAAATAGCAACTTACTTCCATTTATTTGTTTATTTATCATTATTCATAGCATCCTATTTTCATTTTTTTTCATGCAAAAAAAAAAAAAAAAACATTGTACTTTTAAAACAATATACATTACAAATTTTTATCCAATTATAAAAGTAGAAATTGGTTTGTATAATGATGGTATTATTATATAGTGGATAGGTTTTTGAAGATACAATGTTGTAATAGAAGAAAAAAGCAGGATTCTATAATGAACAAACTACTAAAAGTAGGTTCCTATTTTTGCAATTAAAGCTTGTTATAATGAAGATGGAGAGGGCATTCACGTCTTTTTCACACAAAAGAGATTGAGAGCAAGTCCATGTTATACTTTATAGTTTTTGGGTGTGCAATTTGTGTCCTAATGAGTGCCAAATGTAGTGCAACCTATTCATACAAGAAAAAAGTAGTGCATTTGGCATACACTGGATTGAAACTAGGGTTGGTATCAATGGGACAAAAGACGTGAATGCCCTCCTTATCTAAATCATTGTACTGTGTTTGACATGCATTGAATTTGGACAAGCAAAAATGTCGATGGGACAAATTTTGAAAATTAAAATTTGGCCAACTAAAACAAGTGGAACATGAACTCGCTCTCAATCTATTGTTTGTGCAAAAGACGCGAATGCCCTCCTCATCCTCATTATAAAATATACCCCTAGAAAACCTTTCCAAGCTTAATAGGGCTATTTGTCATGATAAAGATAAGAAGGGCATTCATGTCTTTTGCACAAACGAGAGTATGAGAGCAAACCCATGTCCCACTTTTTTGTGCGACACAAAAAAGTTACAATTTTTGTCCCATTGACATTAATCCTATCGTGTATTGAAAGTGAAAAGTTTAAAAAGAGGATGTGATTACAATGAAGTAAATAGTTGAAAAGACAGCAATAGTCCAATATCTCCCCCAATAAGCATCCGCCAACACAGCACCAATGAGGGGAGTAAGATAGCATGTGCCTTGCCACGTGGTAACATTCCTTGCAGCTTCAGCATTTCCTTCATGCAACTTTTTTGTGAGGTAGCTCACAAGATTTGTAGATATTCCATAATATGCGAGCCTCTCACAACACTCATTGCCTGAGTCAACTCAAATATGTATTATTAATATTTCATAATGCAATAAAATGAAAAATAAAATTAAAAAAAAAAAAAAAACACAAAATGGAATACCAAGAATAAAAGGGCATGCTCTCCAATTGCCTGTATTGCTTTTTAAAACAGGCCTTCCTTTTACATCAACTGAACCATCTCCAGTGTATAAGCTGTCATCATTCTAAAAACAAAAATTATAGAGATCAAGATTTAAATGATGTTTAAGAATATATAAATGAGGGAAATCTTGTAAGAAAGTAGGAGTTAAAGGGAAATGTCTGATTTAAGATCTAATCAATTAAGATGGAATCTTTCCAAATTCAGAAAATTGAAGTTAACATAAGAATAGGGAGCTCTCTTTTAGATATGACTTGACTTATTGTAGAAACAATGACTTAATAGAAAAAGTCAAGAAAAAAGAGGCTTTTTTATATGTATGTGTGTGTGTATATATATTAACCTTACAGGGACTTATCTTCCACACTGATCTGTTATTCATTATGTTTACTCGATGCCTAATCGCGTGTACCCAAGATTAAAGGCGTTTGTTTTTGTTTTCAAATTAGATTACAGATAGCAGATAATAAGTCTTTCTATCGAAAACTAATCAGTTAAAGCTTATTGCAGAAATGATACTCAAGAATGTAATATTGGAAAACTTGTGATAAAATCCATGATAATCAAGAAACCAAGAAACTAGTCAGATAAAGTTACGGAAACAGAACGGATCATATAAATTAGTTTAAAATTACTAGCAATCCAAAGTTCATGACTTAACAATCAAAAAATCTTTTGATAAAATCAAAGCTCTAATGATGAAAACGAAGCAGCAAAAGGTAATAGCACCGAATTGCTCACACCAAACTCCGAAAACCCCAATACAAATTTACCTCGAAAAACTTAAAGATGTTTGATTGTTCTGAGTAAACATGAAGAAACTGAATTGATCAATAAAAGATATAATGAGTATTACCTCTACAAGTCTGCCTTCTAAGAGCAATCTTTCGTCTTCATGGCGCCCCATCAAGCCACAAATCTAATCGCCGGAGGAACTTGGCCCCCAAATCAAGAAAACTGGAGTCGGTTGAGGATCAAAAGTAGAAAATGCTCAAACATAAAGAAAGCGGTAGTGGGTATGGGTATTGACGCACGCAACCTAGGTTTCCGCACTCAATGGATATGATAAGATCACGATTCAGAAACGAAAATAATTTCAACGGGTTAGTTTTATAAGATCAGTGTTAGTTTTAAATCTCCGATTAATCGCTATTTAAGGTTTTTCACGGATTTGAATCTAGAATCCAAAAAATATTTGGTGTTTGATTTGAAAAGGAGATAGAATCTACAAATCCTTCGGTTAGAAACAATATTATGTTAGATATTATTTTATAAACCTTCTTATCTTATGTGATATTAAAAAAAATAGATTATAAGATGTAGATATTAAGGATGAAATAAAGTAAAAATAATTTTAATTGAATTATAAAGTAATTATTGAGCATGATAATAGAAAATTTAATAATTTATAAATATAAATGTTTTGTCATAAGTTCATAATGATATAAGTCGGGAAAACGCGATGGAAAACTCGCCCCCATTTTTTGTGGGCCATATCGCCCTTTCTTTTACTTTTCTTTTCTTCACCAAAAGTCAAGGAATGTGTGGAAAACTAGAGGTGACAAAAATTGACACGACACGAAACTCGATACGAACCCGACACAAAATAAACGGGTTTAGGTAAGATATTTCAACCCGTTTAAATAAACGGGTTGACACGACACGATACGAAAATTAAATGGGTAAGGTTAGGGTTGAGAATTTCAACTCGAATATGACTAAAAAATGACCCGTTTATTTATGTGCAAGTTTTTTGAATTATTTAAACAAACTAGAAATATACAAAACCAAAAGCATAAGTAAAAAAAAACATTCGAATTGAGTTGCTTTGTAATGTTGAAATGACTTAGCCATCTAGATCAAAATTTCATTTTAGTTTTTCCATTCTCTCCCAAACTACACAGTCTCTTTCACCACTCTTACATCCTCATGACATTGTCATCCGCCTCCCCAACTCTCACTCTTTTAATTTTGCCTTCTAAACTTGCTATGGCTTAATCTATTCTGCCTCAAAACAATTAGTTTTTCATTTCCACCTACCAAACTCCTACTCTTTCAACATGCTCAATCTTTTAACCTCACAAGACACGACATATTTCAAGGTATAGCCCTAACCCGAAACCCGACACGAACTCGACATGAAAATAAACGGATTGACACGACACGACACGTTAATTA
Organism: Lactuca serriola; assembly: GCF_051521515.1. NCBI lineage: Eukaryota > Viridiplantae > Streptophyta > Magnoliopsida > Asterales > Asteraceae > Lactuca > Lactuca serriola. Next base: position 86,485,718 of record NC_136412.1, read on the forward strand.
AGTGGGTTGGGTTAGGGTCAAGCACTTTCAACCCGTTTAGTGTTTCGACATGACACGAACCCGACACGGCACAACACGATTGCCACCTCTATGGAAAACTCCCGTTACTTTCTTTTGATTCTTTTAAAATAAAATTAATTGATTTTAATGATAATTAGAATATAAAAGTATAGTGTCTATTTTGTAATTTTCGAAAACTATTTTTGTGAAGTGAATTCAAAGTCGGGGTGTATTCTGCCATATATGCCATTTCCAGAAACTTCTCATCTGTCTTCCTTCTTCCTCGATTAGAACCTACAAACTAAAAAAAAAAATCCAGCCAATCACAAGAAGAGAGAGAGTACGGCAACCCCTCCCCTCACCTCCTCCCCACGCCTCCTATCTCGCACCGCCGATGTGGTGTTCCTCCGAGCGGGAATGGCTCCCGCACACCCTTCCCGCTTCACTCCGTCCAGCCTAATGATTGGTTGAAACTACGAAAGCATAGTGGTTTGAATATCCAATGGATAATTTCTATTTGTAAATGTGTTAGAATGTTATGATTTAAAAGAGAAACAAAAACAATCATGTAATTTGAACTAGGTGCGATAGGTCTTTCAACAAAATTGAAATATGAACAAAATAACTTTACATTTTAAGAATGACTTTAAAAAAATTAAATTCCTATTTTTTACATATTCATTTTCATTATAGGATGTAAAAAGTTTGTTTTTATATATATTTGTTTTAAAAAACAAAAATTGCACCTTAAAACGGATTTGAACACAAAATGGCCGGGAAACCGGAACTATTCCCAACACCTGGGGTTCCTCCCTGCAAAAGATTAAGTCATATATTTAGGGCAAAAGGATCCTTACTTCCATCTGATTTTAGTTTTGACCTGCTTTTCCAACACAAAATATCCCAGCCATCCAAAAAGTAAAAAATGGGACAAAAGCAAGTGAAAAGGGTAAATCTGTCCAAATCCTAAAAAAACTAAAAAAAGTATGCAACTTTGCAGAAAAAACAATACTCTTATACCCAAGGCTCACCAATAAACCAACATCAACAAAATCAATTGGAGAGAATACTTCAAATTTCTTGTTTTCTTAATGTTCAATATGTAACAGTTTCGTTTCATTTAGGCAGTGGAGATACATTTGTATTTATTAATGCTCTCAAAGTATTTCCAACTCTTGTTAGTTTGTGCTTTAATCTATCTCAGTGAGCTTTGGTATGCCCATAATAATATGTCCAACTATACCTTCAATCAGAGAAGAAATGCATCAGATTCTATGATTTGATAATAAATACATATTTTAATCAACATACCTATATATCTCTAATTCCATATAGACAGAGTAACATTAAAAGTAAACAGTTTACCTTATCACTGGCCTACAACTGGGTTTTAGAAACAGTTTACCTTATCACTGGCCTACAACTGGCTTCCATCCACATGAGCAAGCAAGATTGAAATCAAAATATAAGTATAGTGTTATTATGGGTAGCAAACAATAATTAGATTACCATTATGTGTAAAATATCCAAGTATATCATCATTATAGGTTAAAAATCCGATAAGAATTGTTTACCATGGAGGAGAGATTTGAATTGGAAGTAGATCATCTAAGCTCTGATTCCAGCTCTTCAATTGCACCCCTAAAAACAAAGAATAAACGCTTTAGTTCAATCCCAATATATGAAATCTTGAGAGACTTTTTAGGTAATAAAACAGTTTTTTATAACAATCTTCTGTTTATGTTGCCCTCCACCCATTGCTCATTCAGAAACAAATAATTCTTGTAATCTTCTAAATATAACACCTTTCGATATCGTTATCACATATAGAAACATGATAACATGAACATGTCTATAAATTGACTGATGTTGACTTTGTAGAAAACCACCATATGACCAGGAGCGGAGTTGCAAGAGAAGCAGACCCTCTCCCATTCCTAATCATACACACATTCTTAGTTTTATTTTTTTTTGTTTTTGTTCCTGAATTGACAGGAACCTAAGGATACTGCAACAATTTCGGTGGTGTTGAATATGCAAAAACACAAGATTTGAATAATTCATAAACCCTAGAAATGTAGGTATATATAAAGTACCTGATTTATGTTAGGCTGCCGCTTCACCTGTTGTAATCCAGACCTACTGTCTGCCTTCTTGAGTTCCGATTACTACCTACTCGTACAGGTTGTTGCTGTTCAATGGAGAATTAGGTTAAAAAAGGGGTTGAGGCGGTGAAAATTGAAGTGACATGGACATCTAAGAATTATTCTTTTCCATTAGGAAGTACCTTTATAGAAACAGGTCAGACTGTGTCGATGATCGATAATGGTCGAGTAGACGGCGATGTCACCACTGATGGACCATGGTCGAGTGATGCGGTTGTTCTCTTCCATCTCAAACTGTTACCGTGAATCGATCCACACCCCAACAGTAGCCGTCTCGTAGGATAGACATGTGATCGATTAGGGTATGGTTAGGGGAGTTGTGTTTGAGGAACCTAGGGTCAGAGTATTCGAGTCGCTTGAGCTTCTATTTGATTTTTTTGCCAACGCGATCGTAGATCATTTGATGAGGATGCGGTGGAGCTGGTGTTGGCGTGTCGAAAATGCTGGAGACGACAGTGGCGTGTCGGAAACGCCGTAGGATGACCTATACGTGTGATGAATCTTCTCGATTTTGCTTCACGGTGGCAGCGACGTGATCAAAGGCAATGAAATTTGACACCACCATGTTCAATAGAAGGGGAGAGGGGAGGTAGGTGAGAGAATAAATTCTTCATAAGATGCAGAAGTGAAGAAATTGGGTGGAGATAAGAGATAAGAGGAAGGAAGTCGGTGATGATCGAATTACAGAAATCCAAGGAAGGATCCAGATGAAGCGTGACCATGGTTAAGGAATTAAACACACCCTGGTTAGACACTATTCCTAAGAAGTGCTCCCCTTTAATATATATATATATATATATATATATATATATATATATATATATATATAAGAACATAGTTTAAAAGAGAAACAAAAACAATCATGTAATTAACATTGTTATATGACATTCAAAAATATTGTAATAATTTTTATAGTAAAAACCAATTGTAAAATAAATGAATGTACATACGGTTATTCCACATTTAAGAAGATGAATATTGAGGGGTTAGTGTGCTAGAAATTATTTTAGAATTTCTATTATCGAAATATTATTTTTTATTTTTTCATCACTTTAGTGTTAGTAAAATCTATAGTGTTATTTAAACATGTAAAATAGTAGTAATCAATTTAAAGACCGTAACATCCCAAAAACTCAAATAAATTTTTTATTTTTAAAATTCATTATGATCATACGATAATCATATCAAGGCAGTCAATGGTATATCATAATAAAATATTATCAAAGTACAAAATCCCAAAATCACGTGATGCGGAAAAACATAGGTGAATGTAGTGCAATCAGGCAGAGCCTTTCCCTTTCAAGCTGGAAGTACCTAAAATATAAACTGAAAACCGTAAGCACAAAGCTTAGTGAGTTTCCCCAAAATACCCCATACCATATATACATAATAGTCAAGCATATTCGGGTGCTTTCAACCCCTTTCTGTCTCTTTCAACCGGTATTGGGTATATTTCAACTCCTTCGGTCTCTTTTAATTGGTACTAGGTATATTTCAACCCCTTCGGTCTCTTTCAACCGTTATGTGATCTATTTCACCACTACCACTACACATAATATCATAACAAGAGAGTCACAGAGACATCAAGCAAATACAAGCATAACAGCCAATTATCACGAAGACAATCATCATAGTACAAGCATAAACTAGTAGGCCGACTTTGGTGCCTTCGACCTATAAATACAGTGACGGAAACTCACCCAGACTGAAGCTATCAAATCACACTCAAGCTGATGACTCGCAAAATCCTCTCACTCTAAATCACAAGTAAAAATAAACCCTAATTAGAATTGAGGTCAATAGCGCACCACGAGGGTCTAAACCCTAAATCTTATCTTTAATGGAAAAAGCTACTTAATCCTTGCATTATTGGGCTTAACCCACCAAGTCCCACATAAAATTAGTCCCAAGGTCCAAAAGCTATGCCATGTCAAAAATGGATGCAAGTCTAAATGCCCATCACAGATAAACTCACGGCCCAAAAAATGCCCAAAGTCCCTAGGTCCCACACATAGCCTGAAACAAGCCCAAGGCCCACTTTTATGAGTTCTCTCAGCGTACCAATCAGTATGTCCGACGTACTCATACCCTCACATTATCGAAACTTCAAACGCGTACGCGCATCGTACCGCAAGGTACGCCCGACGTACGCTGCAACTGGCCAAAACCTCATTCTAAGCTCTTAATCAGTTAAGACCCAACGTCCAATTTTAGATCTAGGCTTATTAAAGTGAACTAAGCCATAAAGTTGCCAACTTTATGCTTTTGCATGTTATAATGGGGCAAATCTTGGATTAAACCACATTATCTTCATGAAACCACCTTAAATTGAACTTAATCCATCAAGACTCCATTTTTATGCTCAAAAGGCATTAGAAATACTAGGATATAACATTATAACCTTCTGGAGTAGCTCATGCATTCAAGAAATACCTTAAAGACCATTTCATGATGAAATAAGCCCTAAACCACAAACTAACACATGGAATCATCAAGGTAGAAGCTTTTACCTCCAATAAGCTATAAATGATGAGAAACCTCTAGACCCACAAGCTCTTTCTGATCCAATGCTTCTTCACAAATCTTCTTCTTCTTCTCTATGCACCACACACACCCACAACACACACACAAGCTCAAACTTTAGGGAAAATGGATTAGAGTTTCGAGATATGACTCAAGAGGCAAAGGAGGCTAATAAGGTGATGAACTTGAATGACTTAATGAGCTTAAATGGGGTGCAAACCTTAAAAATTAGGGTTTGCCTATGGCTTGAGTATGCCCAACATACATAGGGATCATCCTGAAACGTGTATGCAAAGGGAGTACGTCGTGCGTACCTTGTATATGCCCAACATACTCTCAGCTAGTCCTTGATTAATTGAAATAATGTTTAAGGTTCATACATGGCGACTCGGGCATTACAATTCTCCCATACTCGAATCAGACTTCGTCCTCGAAGTCTGGTGTCAGAAATAACTCTGGGTAGTGATCCCTCATCTCTTCCTCAGGCTCCCAACTCCACCCAGAACCCTTACGGTGCTGCCACTACACCTTCACCAAGTCAACAACCTTGTTCCTCAAGGTTTTCGTCTTCCTGTCAAGAATCACCACCGGTCTCTCGATATAATTCAAGCGATCATCCACTTGAATATCCTTTAATGGGACCACTGCGGAATCATCAACCAAACATTTTCGCAGCTGAGAGACATGAAATAAGCTATTAATCTGTCTGAGTTCCTCCAGGAGATTCAAATGACAGGCAACCTGGCCCACCCGGGCCAAAACCTTGAAATGATCAATGTACCCGAGGCCCAACTTGTCCTTCTTCCTAAATCGGATGACACCTTGCCAATTCGACACCTTCAGGAGAACCTTATCCCCAACCTGGAACTCCAAGTCACGTCGGTGCTTTTCAACATAGCTCTTCTGCTGAATCTGTGTTGTCTGAAGTCTACCCTGAACTTGCTGAATCAACTTGGTCGTCTTGAGTACCATCTCGGTACTCCCATGACCCGCTGACTGACCTCACCCCAACATATCGGGGTCCTACACTTCCTCCTATAGAGCATCTCAAAAGGAGTTCGATCGATGTTGGGATGATAACTGTTGTTATACGAAAATTCCCCTAACAGAAGATACGTATCCCGACTACCACCAAAATATAGACCGCATGTACGCAACATATCCTCCAATTTTTGGATGGTCCGTTCACTCTGACCAAATGATATGCAACCCAACCCACCCGGGCCAAAACCTTGAAAGGATCAATATACCTGGGGCCCAACTTGCCCCTCTTCCTAAATCAGATGTCACATTTCCAAGGAACCACCTTTAGGAGAACGTTATCCCCAACCTAGAACTCCAAGTCACATCGGCGCTTTTCAGCATAGCTCTTCTGCTGACTCTGTGTTATCTGAAGTCTACCCTGAACTTGTTGAATCAACTCGGTCGTCTTGTGTACCACCTCGGTACTCCCATGACCCACTGACCAACCTCACCCCAACATTTCGGGGTCCTACACTTCCTCCTATAGAGCATCTCAAAAGGAGGTCGATTGATGTTGGCATGATAATTGTTGTTATACGAAAATTCCCCTAACAGAAGATATGTATCCCAACTACCACTGAAATCTAGAACACATGTCTGTAGCATATCCAACAATTTTTGGATGGTCCATTCACTCTGACCATCCATATGTGGGTGAAAAGTCATGCTAAAGTGCAGACGAATACCCAAATCCTCGTGGAATTTCATCTATAATCTAGAAGTAAATCGGATATCCCTGTCTGAAACCACTGAAACCGGCACCCCATTCAGTGCCACAATCTCCCTGATGTAGATGTCAACCAACCTCCCCGCAAAGATACTCTCCTGAATCGGAATGAAATACATTCTCTTGGTCAATTGATCCACGACGACCCATGTCGAATCCACTCTGCGCGCTGTCTGTGGCAATTTCGTGATGGAATCCATGGTAATCTCTTCCCATTTCCAAACAGGAATGTCTAACGGTTGCATCTTGCCATGAGATCGTTGATGCTCGGTCTTGTCTTTCCTACAAGTCGGGCACCTCTCCATATACCAAGCTATATCCCGCTTCATTCATGACCACCAATAATTGGCACAGAGATCTCTATACATATTTGTCGCTTCGGGATGAATAGAGAATCTCAACTTGTGCGCCTCCTCCATCAGAACCTGCCGCACACCTCCCCAGTAAGGAACCCACACCCTCTAATGGAGAGTTAATAACCCTTGGCTATCATAATCAAAGTAAGCCACCTGAACCATAATGCGATCACTCTTTTGGTGTTCTTCCTTCATAGCCTCAACCCGAGCCTCTCGGATCTGCTCCAAGAGTGGAGTTATCACTATCATCCTCAAACATAAATCATGGATTAGAGCCGCAACCGCCTTGCTGCTGAGAGCATCGGCCACCACGTTGGCCTTCGCCAGATGATAAAGGATCTCACAATCATAATCCTTCACCACATCCAACCACCTATGATGCCTCATGTTCAGATTCGGTTGATCCATCAAATACCTCAATCTCTTGTGATTCGTGTAGATAGTAAAATGGACCCCATAGAGGTAATGTCGCCAAATCTTGAGGGGAAACACCACCTCCCCAACTCCAAATCATATGTAGGATAGTTCGCCTCATGAGGCTTTAGCTACCTCGAAGCATAAGCAATAACACGACACCGTTGCATTAGAATTTAACCCAAACTCGTGGTCAAAGCCTCACAATAAACCACAAAATCCTTGACACCCTCAAGCAGGGTCAAAATCGACACCTCACACAATCTCTGCCTCAGGATCTCAAAAGCTGCCTGCTGCTCAGACTCCCAGCGAAAAGTGACAGTCTTCTTCGTCAAACGAGTCAGAAAAACCACTATCTTGGAGAAATACTGAATGAATCTTCAATAGTAGCCTACCAATCCAAGGAAACTCCCAATCTTAGATGGAGACCTCGGAACCTCCTATCTCATCACTGCCTCGACTTTGGCCAAATCGACCAAAATACCGTTTCTGGTGACAAGGTGCCCCAGAAACTGCATCTCATGTAACCAGAACTCACACTTGGAGAACTTCGCATATAATCTCTCCCTCCTTAGAGTCTCCAATACCTCCTTCAAATGCTCCATATGCAGATCCTGGGTATTGGAATAGACCAGGATGTCATGAATAAAGACAACCACATACTGAACCAACATAGGCCTGCATACGTGATTCATCAGGTCCATGAATGCGGCTGGAGCATTGGTGAACCCGAAGTGCATCACCACGAACTCGTAATGACCCTAACGAGTCTGGACGGCCGTCTTCTGCATATTTTCCTCTCTAAACCTCATCTGATGATATCCCGAACGTAGATCGATCTTGGAAAACCAATATGCACCTTGAAGCTGGTCAAACAAATCGTTCATCCTTGTGATGGGTTTTAGTCATAAGACATCCTATGTGCTCATACAAACCCTAATGCTTGGATCTAGGTTTCTCTATTGTACATGCTTGTTATCCAAGACTATAAACCCTAATTCTAGCATATGGAATTCGATATTAACATATAATTAGTTTTGTGATATTACCTTGATTGTTATGTAGCAATAACAATCCCAATTCCTCCTTGAATTGACTTTGGAAGGCTTATAGTCACAAGTGTCACTCCTCTAATGGCTTACAAACACCATAAGCAAGTGGAGAAGGTATAAAGAGAGAGGAGAGAGGTAGAAATTCGTCCTTAGATGCTCTAGGGATCAAGTGCACGAAATCCTAAGGCCTTAGGGGCCTTTATATAGGGTTGGGATTAGGGTTTCAGTCCTTATCCTTATCTAGTTACTTGCCCATCAAGCAACCATAAGATAAGCCTTGAAAATCCCTATCTCTTGGACCTTGGACGATTTTAAGGATATCGTTATCCTTGAATTTGTCCATCCTTTAACAAGGATAACCATTTCCCTATTTTGCAACTATCACATAATTACAATTCAGCCCCTCTAGTTTAATTAATTACATTTGATCACAAAATTAATTCTTAATTAATTATTGACCAATATTAATTAAACAAATATGATTTCTCCTTTAATATATTATTATTATAACATATTAATAAATCATAATAACCTCTCTCTTTATTTATTTCTCCAATCAAGTTGCTTTGGTGAAGGCAACCCAAAAGGACCATGCACCATCGGGTCAAGTACATACCAAAATAGTTATGGACTTAGACACTAATCCAACAGTCTCCCACTTGGATAAGTCTAATAACCATTATGCGTATGACTTCAGATCCTGATCTGCAATCGTAGCTTTCCAAAGCCGCTGTCAACTCTGATCCTATCAGATACGCGTGTCCTTTGATAAGGGATCATATATTCCTCCATTCTAGATATCATATGAGATATGATTTCAAATCATTATCTTTGTACTATATCTCGATTCCCGATTTATGACGACTGACTAATTGAACAAATCAAATTAGCCCTAGCTCGGCCGAGCATTTACGTTTGTCATCACTAAATCATCGAGGGGCCCAAAGATATCGCTTTTATCCTTCTTTGGATAAAAGGAACGGATAAACTTTGATACAATGCTTGCTTGCACTCACTTACCGAATTACACACAACAATATGTTTTATAACACCAAGTTACTAGTGCGTTTAAATATTATCAATGTGCAACCGATTTGCAAGATATAACTCACACATCTCGGTTTCAAGAATAAAAGATGTTATCGTCTCACCAATCACTCGTGATACAATTCATGGAGTGATCCAAGTGAGCGTGGGTTTAATCCAATGCTCAAATCACATTCATAAGCACTCATGAACGTTGCAGCAAACATTTTCTTATGTCTAATGCTCTTTAGACAATCCACACACCAATTCACGACAGTCTTCATTCATATCTACTTCAAACATATGAACGACTGTGGCCCGTTCGAATAATTCGATTATTCTTAATAAACTCAATTATTCTGGAAGTCAAAACATGAAAATGTGAAACACAAGAATAATACTAATCACATATGGCCTCAAACCTTTGAGTATAAATAAAATGCCTTTTATTTATCACCATATTGATTACTCATTATTTGTCGTTTCGGGTAATCAACTTCTTACTTGAATTACAACACTTGTCCCATGCTCCTAGCATGCACACAATGTTTACCTATGGTTCTTACTTTGTGAAATAGATCACATTGAACACATTTCCAATCATTCTCATTTCACAATTCCAAATCCTTTTCATAAGTGAAAGAATATCAAATTCTTGCTACTTATAGAATATGCTAGATTCTAACATTCTATGCAACTTATACTTTCGTAATGTCACTGCACAAAAGTCACAAAGGCTATTGCCAATGATATTACAAAGTCTTTTATCGGAAATTGTTACAAGACAATTCCTTAGATATGATGTCTCTCACTCAAAGTACATTCCTTTGAACATCCTTTTGCATAAAAGTTTCTAATCTAGTCATAGATTATCAATATTCAATTCCCAATGTGGATATATTTCTATATTTTCCATATGACAACTTATTCTTAATAGAATCTTATCTATTCCTAATAATGTCGATATGGTCCATCCAATATGAAAACATTTCCATATCTTCCAATACTATACTTCCAACTACTCACAAGCAACCAATCCTCGTCGAACTTGGATTGTCCTTTGATAGTTGTTTAATTATTTTAGTCTAAACCGATTCTAGTCCTTTTTCCCTCTAAATGCGCTAGACATTTGGAAAATTTTAGAATGGTCAAACATTAAAGCATTTGCAATCGATCCTATACTCGAAGCGTATGGGACACGACGCATAATGTTTTATTTGCTATGTTCTCAAAATTCGAATTGTGAAGAGGAATGCCGTAATCATAATCGAAATTTTAAGAACACAGTATTTACCTTTGACTAAATTTATTAACATTTCTCAACCTAATCCTTTAGATTTGAAATGAAGCATAATATTCTCTCTCTTAATTATAGCAAAACAACATTACAACCCTTACGACTTTGCAAGGTATAACTCTTGTTTTCTATAATTAATATTGCCAACTTGCAATAGGTGCCTTAATAATCATATAATCATAACTTTTATGCTCCCACTATCATGATGATTATTATAAACATAACACTTATGCTCCCACTAGCTTCGACATGTATTCAGAAACAACTTAACTTTCAGAAAAACAATACTTATTGAATTTCTTAAGTTCATGTTTCTAATACTTAGTGCTTTGATAATCTTTTATCAAGGTTTCTTGAACTTATACACCTTTTCCTTCGATAGTTCATATGTGTGTCTAAACACTTAAGACTAATTGCCAAACCTCACAATTCAAATTATGGAAAGGGATACCGTAACCATAATCGAATTCGAGAATGCAATTTTACAATCACTATCTTCTTAAATCTTTCTTAGTGAAAGCATTTCCTCACAATCATTTTCATGAAGGAGGAAATCTTATGACACTTAGATTTAAACGGTGTATTTGTTCCTATCCATGTGAATTTGTTAAAACCAAAGTTTACGACAAATTCAAACTCATATGGATCGAACTTTCTTGATCTCGATTTCTTGCCCTTATGGTAGCACAGCTGCCCACTATGTCTTCCAAGTAGTTAAGCAGCTCACCTTTTCTTATCAATGTACTTTCCATTGATCAAGGTCCTTACCTTTTATGCATTCAAAATGAGAACTCATAGAACTCACATGCATAATTAACTCAAGTGGAATGGCACAGAAACAAAATAATGTCAACACGATAGGTTATAAACCTCAACTCGTGTGCTAGTGATGATCGATAAGGTTTATTTGATTTGTTCTTGAAATCTTTCAAAACCATTAAGACTCCCACTGACTCCTTGACATATAAGATTCTCTTGTCAATAACCATTTCTTGACAACCAAACATTCAAGAGTTAGTGTAGCTTTTATCAAAACTCTTCATAAATTGGTCCTAGTTGGTCTTTGTCTTATCCAAGACATCACAACTTTCCACATTTGATGAATGTTATAAACCTTTAATACTTTTCACTCATTGTCACAATCTTAACTCTAAGACTTGTTATTGGAACGAAGTACGATTGACCTTTTGATTTAACCATTTCTTCAATTCTTGATTCCTCTTCTTAGACATACAATTGTGCTAAGACTCACTTAGAGGATCAATTGAGATATGGTTCTTAATCATTAAGACCTATCATAAAGCATCAAAGCTACTCTCCATTCTTCTTAGAATGGAGAAACTTTGATCTTTCTGCCTACATGATTCTTCTTATTCGTTTTGCTATTGATTTAAACCTTTTTAATCAATTCCGAATTACACTTAATCTTGTAAGTATAATCATATTTACTAAACCTTTAGTAAATCATGACGAATATCATTGTGATTCTTGTGGTGGACTTGATCAACACGCAACTTTGTGTGCTCGATCTCCTAGTCCTTCACTTGACACTTTGTCAATGAATTAGTCTAATTACCAAATATGAAATTTCTCATTCATCATGCAACCAAGTTGCGTGATTCCAAATTTATGTCCAATTGAAACTTGGGCAATGAGAAACTCTCCCTATTTGGTAAATTCTCGACTTTCCATAAATAACATATATAAGAACCAAATCCATTATTGCTAATAACAGAAACATTCAGACATCAATTTTTTCATATACGCCATTGCAAGGATAAATAAATAATATAAAATCAAATTTTATTTTATTGCGGAAAATTTGTCCTTACAATGCAATTCATTGAAAAACTATGCTAATACATCTTTCTTAGCAATCTAATTCTAACTCTAAGTAGTAGCTCAAGAATCTAATCTTTGAGAAATGCGATCGAAATCCATTCCTTCACGGTTAGATTCTGCTCACTTCTTCCCTTAAGCTTCCTTTCTTTTCTTCGATCCTCTAAAACATCAATTGTAATCTTTTCACATTATGTATTAAGAATATAGAATAGAAGCTTAAAAGAGTTAGTTAATGGATTTTACCTATATTAGAGCCATACGTTTCGACTCTCCCATCTCTTAGATCTCTTAGGTAAATGGGGCAGCTTCGTCTCCAATGCCCTTTCTCTTGGCAATAAAAGCAAATTGACTCTTTTGGAACATGACATGGAACTGCTTCAGACATTGCCTTTCTCTTATGATCAAACTTTTTGATCATAGCATGTCTTTCGTTGCCATTATCTATATCCATAGAGGTCTTGAAGGCAGATTCACCAATCAACTTTGCTTTTCTATTGCGCCAAACCATTGCTGATTCAGCAGCAATAAGCATATATGTGAGATCTATAAGGGTCATGTCGTGGTTCATCATATAGTACTCTCTTACGAACTCACTATACGAGTTAGGAAGTGACTGAAGAACCCAATCAACAGCCATTTCCTCACAGACAACGGATCCCAACATTCTTAACCTATCAATGTGTGACTTTATCCCTAGGACGTGTGCATACACCGACTTTCCTTCTTTATGTTTACTTGCCAAAAGGGCTTGAGTGATCTTGAACTTTTCAAGCCTTTGAACTTGTGGGTTAGAGAGAATGATTGGAGGAGGAGGAGGAAGTGAAGTATGATCTCTTGTTCCTCGATCGAATCGTGGAATATCATCTTCATGTGGAATGCTTGTTCCACGGGATTTGAGAAGACCATAGTTGTCAAACTTTGACATCTACAATACGGGAGAAAATAAAGTCAAGTTAGTTGATTGATTGAGTCCTTAGTAAATCACCCAAATGAGATACTAAGGCTAGGACCCAACACAATATTCTACAACTCGGGAGAGGGATGCCGTAACCCTAATTGCAAAATATTTGAAGGTAAGTGAATGACGATTCACTAATTTCCACCACGAAAAACGAAAAAGAATTGAAGTTTTAAATCTATGAAAACTCCTAGATCCTTTGAGATTCATTGAACTTTCAATGGCATGTTTAAATCTCGATATGCCCCTCTTGTTTGTGACTGGGATGCCGAGGATCACAAAGCGGGTGTGAATAACCATGGAAACTTACATGGTGCCCTCACATGTTACAGTCACCTATTCGATGTGCCGGTTGACCACACACGCTCCACCGAACTATGATAAACATTGAGTCACCCTTTGCTACCTTTGCTTAGAACCATTTAATGTGTCGGTAAACCACACACGCTCCACTAACGTCTTCGCAAGGGCAAAAAGTGTAATTTCATGGAATTGCATCAATTCACTTTTGCCTAAGTAACTAAGATTGGGAATTTTTTATGAAAACATTTAGTTACTTTAGTAATTCATTATACTTATAATGGAAGGTTTTGTCCCATCCTACCCATTCGGCTAACGACCCTTCACTAGTTAAGAGTGCGGTGGGTAAGAGTGGATACCCATTCAATCGCCATTTTATAGACAATTTCCTTAAACACCCCTTATAGACTAGCTTCGTGAATGAGGCCTACTAACGGTAAGACTGACTTTTACTCATACATATATATATATATATATATATATATATATATATATATATATATATATATATATATAGTGTTAGACTTTTAATGTTATATATAGTATAGGGTGTATTTTACACTTTTAAAATATTAGGTGGTCAAATTTAACAATTATACTTTTAATTCAATTAAATTTTAAGCCAAAAACTTTATGGATTTATTAAACCTCTTTTAATTATACACCTTAATTAATTAATAAAACCATAAGGGTGTGATTTGAACTTTTTCAAAACTATAATAAGGTTTTAGAATTTAACATTCCTAATTAAACTTTTAATCAACTTTTAAATTCCAAAACTTGAGGGTAAGTTTTGAAACATTTCAACACATTAGGGTTTAGAATTTAAGTATACATCAAAATTAAACCATTTAATCAAAATTTAAGTTCCAAAACTTGAGGGCAAGTTTTGAAACTTTTCAAAACAATTTAGTTTTAATCTTTCTTAAAAATTTCGAATTTATGACATTTAAATTAAAAAAAATTAAATATTAAAACTCTTGATTTAATAATTATCTTGAATTAGACTATTAATTTAATTATTAAATCATAAAGGATAATTACCATTTATACATTTAAGATATCCTAATCCCTTAATTATCTCTATAGATTTCGAAAATAAGGATAGGATAATGCAAAATCTATAATTACCATATTTAACAATTAGAGGATAATTACAAGATATGAGATAATCCAAATCCCTAAAATTTAGGATCTTATCTTGGGGAGGAGGCTAATTTCGAAAATCAAGGGATTAAAGCGAACCCTAGATTTCGAAATTTAAGGGTTTAAGGAAAGGATTTGAAGATCTTATTCAAACTCTTGCAAATTATGGTTTGCAAACCCTAATCTCGAAAAAAAACCTAGCCTCCTAGGGTTTATTGGCAATAAACCCTAATATGTCAAGTTCATACAATTGAATTTTTCTTACATATCAAGCATCAATACAATAGAAACCAACCAGGCTCTGATACCACTGATGGGTTTTAGTCATAAGACATCCTATGTGCTCATACAAACCCTAATGCTTGGATCTAGGTTTCTTTATTGTACATGCTTGTTATCCAAGACTATAAACCCTAATTCTAGCATATGGAATTTGATATTAACATATAATTAGTTTTATGATATTACCTTGATTGTTATGTAGCAATAACAATCCCAATTCCTCCTTGAATTGACTTTGGAAGGCTTAGAGTCACAAGTGTCACTCCTCTAATGGCTTACAAACACCATAAGCAAGTGGAGAAGGTATAAAGAGAGAGGAAAGATGTAGAAATTCATCCTTAGATGCTCTAGGGATCAAGTGCACGAAATCCTAAGGCCTTAGGGGTCTTTATATAGGGTTGGGATTAGGGTTTCAGTCCTTATCCTTATCTAGTTACTTGCCCATCAAGCAACCATAAGATAAGCCTTGAAAATCCTTATCTCTTGGACCTTGGACGATTTTAAGGATATCCTTATCCTTGAATTCGTCCATCCTTTAACAAGGATAACCATTTCCCTATTTTGCAACTATCACAGAATTACAATTCAGCCCCTCTAGTTTAATTAATTACATTTGATCACAAAATTAATTCTTAATTAATTATTGACCAATATTAATTAAACAAATATGATTTCTCCTTTAATATATTATTATTATAACATATTAATAAATCATAATAACCTCTCTCTTTATTTATTTCTCCAATCAAGTTGCTTTGGTGAAGGCAACCCAAAAGGACCATGCACCATCGGGTCAAGTACATACCAAAATAGTTATGGACTTAGACACTAATCCAACAGGAGTGGGTAACGGTTCTTCTCTATCATCTTATTTAGCTCACAGTAGTCAATACACATCCAATGTAACCCATCCTTCTTCTTCACAAACAAGATCGACGCTCCCTACGGTGAACTACTCGGCCGATTAAATCTCTTGTCTAGCAGCTCCTGCAGCTGCATAGACAATTCTTACATCTCTGGAGGTGCTAACAGATAAGGGTCCTTGGGTAGCGGAGCCGAAACTGGGACCAAGTCAATCCGAAACTCCACCTTTTTCCATGTATCCGTCACATATGCCACAAACCCAAAACATCTCCACTAAAGATAATGTCTGGCCCTTGATGTCGAACAGAGAGTCAGTTCACACTGAGCACCCTCACCGTGGATTACCAACTCTCCCCCATTTGGGGTTTGAATACGTACTAACTGAAGTCCACAATCAATCATCGCCCCATTGGGGCTCAACTAATCCATCTCCATAATGCCCTTGCTCTCCCGTAGGGGAATCAGAACCAAATCAATACGATGCAGCTCACTGAATATCTCCAAGATGCATCCCTGGTGAACCCGTGACACTTGCACTGGAGAGTCATCAACAATCTCAACCTCTAGTGGATAATCCAACTCTCCAGGAACATCATCAAATCTCTTGCTAAGCGCAAGGGATACAAAAGATCTTGTAGCCCCTGAGTCGACTAGTCACAATGCAGGAATATCATTCACAAGGAACGAACCTAAATAACAATACTGTTGGGTTTTGAGCAATCTAACACTCCTAAGTGTACATGCAACCCTAAATACCTTGGATCTATGTTTTCTCTATTATACATGCAAATATCAACTTTCCAAGGTATTGTTCTATTCTAGCATACAAGCCTTTGAATAACACAAGTTAGAATAACATACCTTTTGTTGGTGCTTGTCTTCATGAAGCTTGAGTGCCTAGTGCCCCAAGTGTGACACCTCAAATGGTTCACACAACACCATAAGCACTTGGAATAACTTAGAGAGAAATTAGAACACTTCAAGAATTGGCTTGCCCTCTTTACATATCATAGTCACCGATTTTCCCAAGAAAGAGATCATTATATAGTGTGTTACAATTAGGGTAAACCCTAATTGTCATGGCTATCCATTTCCATGGATCCATGGGTTCAAATACACCATGGATCATCCATGGAGCATCCAATGGGTTTTAGCCCAACTTGATAATCCATGGAGCATTAGCCCACTATATAAGTATGGATGATTTACATAATCAACCCATATATTTAATTAGTCTTCTTTTGATCACATAATTAATTCTAAATTAATTATTGATCAATACTAATTAAATAATCTTATTAATATATTAGAACTTATAATATATTAATAAACCTTAAGTGTTATTTCTCTCATTTTAGTCTATCCAAGTGCATGATGCCATGCAACCCAAATGGACCATGCCGGGTCGGGTCAAGTCTTACCAATTATAGTTATGGACTTAGACATTAATCCAACAGTATCCCACTTGGATAAGTCTAAAACTATTATTGCAAGTATGACTTCAGAACCCGACTAGTAATCGTAGCTCACAAAAGCTTTTGTCAATCTCTGACCTTGTCGATGAACTCTGACCTCTGTCAATGACTTGTCCATTAGATAAGTGATCATATATTCCTCCATTCTAGATATCATATGGACTGAGACATGGATTATAATCATTCTCTCTGTCCATTTGTTGTTTCCCGATTTCTGATTTATGACGACTGACTAATTGAACAAATCAAATCAGTCCAGGCCCGGCCGAGCTCTTACTTTTGTCATCACTAAATCATCGAGGGGCCCACAAATATCGCTTTTATCCCTTTAAGGGTAAAAGGAATGGATAAACTTCGAATCATATGATTGTACTGACTACTTGTTGAATCATACACAAAGGCACGTTTTATAGCATCGAGTTACCAATGCGTTTTCGTACAATCAATGTATAACCAACTCATAGGCAACAACTCATATCTCTAGGTTTGAAGAATATAAGATATTATCGTCTCATGATTCACTCATGATAAAATCCATGAAGTGAATCCAAATGAGCGTGGGTTGAATCCAATACTCAGCCCTTATGAGTACTCATGAATGTTGTAGCAACTATTGCATTGTCTAAAGCACTTTAGACAAATCATACAAGCCAAATTCACGACAATCTTGATTCATATCTACTTCCAACATATGACCGATTGTGGATGGTTTGAATAACTTGGTCATTCGGGAGAATGACCTAGTTATTCTGGAAGTCAAAACATGCAAAGTGAAACACAAAATAATACTAGTCCTATATGGCCTCAACACTTTGAGCGTAAATAAAACACCTTTTATCTAAGCACCATATTGATCACTCATTATTCATGTTTCGATTAATCAACTTAATACTTGAATTGAATCAGTAGTGATGCCATGCTCCAAGAATGCATACTATGTTTCTCTAAATAATAGCGATGCCATACTCCAAGTATGCACACTATGTTTACATATGGTCATCTCTTTGTGAAATGTATATCAATTGAACATGACATCAATGATTCTCATTTCACAATCCCAATCCTTATTGTAAATGTAAGAATACCAAGTTCTTGTCATTTACCGTAATCTATGCAATGATCCTCTTGTAATGATATTCACACAAGTCACAAAGACTTGGCAACAAACATCACAAAGTATTCCAATGGAAAGCAATTCCATGGAGATGAAGTCTCAAATTCAAAGTACATTTCTTTGAACATCCTTCTTTGCATTAAGTTCTTTAATCTTACACAGATTGAAAGAATAACTTCCACCTATGGAAACAATTCCATATTCCCATCTTGACCATCACTTGTGAACAAGAGTTGCCTCTTTCCAAAATATGTCAATACGATCCTTACTCTATACTTCCAATTGTCCATGAGTAACCAAACTTTGGAAAACCCCAAATTGTTCTAGACAATTGCTTAATCATCTTAGTCATATCCAGTTCTAATCCCTTTTCCCTTCTTAACGCCCTAAGCATTAGGAAAATTTAGAATGGATGGATATTATAACACATGCAATCGATCCTATATCTGAAGCATATGGGATACGATTCATGCTATAAAATTTTTATTTGCCATGTTCTCATAATTCGAAATATGAAGAGGGATGCCGTAATCATAATCGAATTTTGAGAAAGCAACATATATAGAAATTCCTTATGTTGAACCATTCCAACATAACATTCATATATATTCTTGACTAAAGTTGATTAAAATCTCAATCTAAGCTTGTAGAATTAAAATGAAGTATAAATTTCTCTCCCTTAATTATAGTAAAACAACTTTTTCAAAGCGAGTTGAAACTTTTGTTTTCTATAATTAACATTGCTAAATTACAACATAATCATCATGATCCCACTAGCATAATGATTATTATCTAACTAGCATAACACTTTATGCTCCCACTAGCTTTGACATGTACCTAGAAATCAGTCAGATTTCTGATACTAGATTGCCTTGATAAGACTTTATCAAATCATACACCTGGAGTCTAAACCTTTCCTTAGATAGCTCACATGTGAGTCTAAACCTTTGCCATTCTCATTAGCTAGTGTGCCGGTTAACCACGCACGCTCCACTAACGACATGAGAATGCAAACTTCACACTTGCTATCCACTTAAATCTACTTAGTGAAAGAGTTTCCTCACTATCATTTTCATGAATCAGAGAGAAACCTTATGAAACTTAGATTTTGATGGTGTATGTGTTCCTATCCATGTGAATTTGACATAACCATAATCACACGACAAGGTTAATGACAAATCCAAATTCATATGGACTGAACTTGTGCAATCTTAATTTCTTGCCACCTGGTAGCACAAGGGCCTGCCATTGCTTCCAAGTTGTTATGCAACCAGTTGAGAACTCTCAGAACTCCAATGCAAAACCAACTTTAACTGGAATGGGCACAAAATATGTCAACACAATAGGTTACAAACCTCAAGTCGTGGTCTAGTGATTAACAAATGTCTTGATTAGTTCTTGAATCTATCTTAAGATCCTTTTAAGACTCCCACTGACCTCTTGACATATAAGATTCTCTTTGTCAAGAACCATTCCTTGACAAAAACGAATATTCAAGAGTTAGTGCAGATTCTTATCAAGTTAAACACTTCTCACAATTGGTCTTAGTTGGTCTTTGTTTTATCCAAAACATCACAACTTACCAATTTCAAATGTACAAGAGTAAGAACACATTTTACTCTACATTTAACAAGTGTTTTAAACCTTTCTTAAGATTATGTCACTCAAGGCTTAATCTTGGAGTATGACTCTAAGATTTAATTTTGGAACGAAGTATAATTTATCTTTTGATCTAACCATTTCAACAATTCACGATTCCTCTCCTTAGCCAAACAAAATGAACTAAGGGGTCCTTAGAGGATCAATTGTGACATGGTTTCATAATCACTAAGATAATCATAAAACAAGATACTCAAGTACTCTCCCATCTCTTCAGATTAGAGAAACTTTTATCTTTCTGCCTTATTTGATTCTTCTTACTCATTATGTCTATCATTGAAACTTCTCCAATGATCCAGAACTATACTTAAACTTGTAGGTATAACCATATTTACTAAACTTTAGTAAATCATAGTGAATAATCTTATCAACTTTGTGGTGGACCTGATCAGTGCACACCCAAGTGTATCCGATCCCTTTGTCCTTCTGTTGATTCACATATACATGTGAACAAGGAATTAGACTTAATTTCCCAAACATATAAAAAATTCTCATGATCATACAATACAAGTTGCATGATTCCAAGTTTCTATCCAACTGAAACTTGGGTGATGAGAATCTTTCCTTATTTGGTAAATTATGACACTTCCACTAATGAAAGAATCAAACCCATATTGCTTATTAATGGAAACATATAATCAACAATTTTTCACAAATTCCATTGTAAGGATACTTAAAATAAATAAAATCAAAACCATTTTTCTTTTATTTTAAAACTTTGCGGAAAAATTTATCCTTACAATCTATATGGAAAACTTGTTGTTATCTATTCCTAAGCAATATATCATAACTCTTAAGTAACAACTCAAAATTTTGATCACCGAACCATGCGATCGAAATCCATCTTCGTGATCAGAACCAACATATACTTCCTTTAAGTTTCTTCACCTTTTCTTTGATTCTTAAAACTTCAACATGTGACCTCGTCACATTATGCAATAAGAATCTCAAAATAGAAACTTAATAGAGTTAGACAATGGACTTTACCTGAAGTAGAGTCAAACCTATTGACTTTACCATCCTTAAGATGTTTCAGGTAAATTTAGCAGCTTCGCAACCAATTTGCTTTACTAATGCTCCAAATCACTGCTGATTTAGCATCATCAAGCAAATAGGTAAGATCATTAAGGGTCTTGTCACGACCTGTCATCAAGGAGTGACAGAGGAACCAAGTCAGCAGCCAACTACCTCGAGATTTCGACACCCGACTCTCCCGAATTGTCAATATGTGGCTTAATCCCCAAGATCTAAGCACATATAGACTTTGCTTGCCAATAGGGATTGAGTGACTTAGAACTTATCAAGTCTTAAAACTTGTGGGATAGGGAGATTTATTGGAGGAGGTGGATGAAGTGAAGTATGATTTCTCGTCCCACAAATGCCCAACAAAGGGATTGATCTTTCACCTTGATTGCCATTTGGGATATCATCTTCATTAGGAAGCTTGCTCCTAAAGATTTTGGAAGACCATAGCTGTCTAAACTAGACATCTATAATGGGAGAAATTCAAGTTAGTTGATTTAAAGTCCTTAATATAACACCCAATATGAAATATTAAGGCTAGGACCCAACAACCTATTTATAACAGGAAGAGGGATGCCGTAATCCAAATTATAAAATAGTTGAAGGTAGGTAAATGACGATTTACCAATTTCCACCATGAAAACGAAATATTTTATTATTAGGTTTTATTGGTTTTGAAACTCCTAGATCTTTTGAGATACATTGAACTTTTCAATGGCATGTTTGAATCTCGATTGTGCCCTCTCAAATTTGTGACTGGGATGCCGAGGATCACAAACAAGGTGTGAATAACCATACAAATTGACTTGGTACCCTTAACAATATTACCTAATCGATGTGCCGGTTAACCACACACGCTCCACCGATCTATAATAAAGCCAAGTTACCCTTTGCCACTCTTACTAGTCCATGTTAGTGTGCCGGTTAACCACACACGCTCCACTAACGACTTGGTAAGGTACAAAGTGTAATTTTATGGGCTAGCACCTTTTCACATTTTCCTAAGTAACTAATATTGGGAATTTATAAGTGTTTAGTTACTTAGTATTTTTCATTATACTTTTTATGAAGGGAGAATTATAGTCCATTCCTACCTGTTCGGCTAACGACCCTCCACCAGTCAAGGAAGCGGTGGGTGAGAGTGGACACCCATTAAACTGCGATTTTATAGGCAGTAACCTTATACCCCCTTATAGACCGGCTTTGTGAATGAGGCCTACTAACGGTAATATTGACTTCCTCTTATACATATCTATATAATTAAAATTATAATAATAGTATAAGGGTTGAATTTTAAATCTTTTAAAATTTCAATGTTCAATTTGGAATTAAAGTATACATGAGGAGTAACTTTTCAAATTCCAAAACTTGAGGGCAAATTTTGAAACTATTTCAAGACTCTTTAAATCATAACTTATGAGTTTAATGGTTCATTAAAATGAAGACTCTTCATTTTAATGTAACCCCTTATTCTTTAAAAACACTTTAAAGAAGTGTCTCTTCAACATCCATAACTTGAGGACAAGTTATGGAGTCATTAAACTATTTAATGGAAAAAACTCTTACATTTTATGTAACCTACAAAACTTTTATGAGTTTTTAAGATTCATAAATATGACTTTTCACATAACTTGAAGACAAGTTACAAAAACATATTTTATGAACTTCTTTTAGACTAATATGGATTGAAAACAACTAAAACATAATTTTTTCATTATCAATCTAAACTAACTCATAAATCAAGGAAACATAAAATTCTTGAAAATTCATAACTTGAGGACAAGTTATGAACTCCATACAATTTTCAACAAGATCATGAATTATATCAACAAACAATTTGCACGCAATTCCTATGATCTAGCAAAACTCATAAGCATGATCATTCATAATCAACAATTTTCAAGAATAACATGAACACATATAAACTTGAAACTTTTATTATAGCATTGAAATTGGTTTAACATAATTATTACCACATTCAAAACAAGTTTTATAAGCCCAAAACAGTCAAAGGTAATGATTCTAGACCAATTCCAGCACCAAAACTCGAAAATATGCTGTCTGGGGGTCCAACTCGTCGAGTGCATGAACAAACTCGGCGAGTTGGATGCATTTTTCCTTGGACTCGTCGAGTCCCTTCATGGACTCGGCGAGTCTGCTGGGCAGACAACACCAAAAGTCGATTTTTAAGCAGTTTAAGCAAGTACAACAAGAAAACTAGCCTAGGCTCTGATACCACTGTTGGGTTTTGAGCAATCTAACACTCCTAAGTGTACATGCAACCCTAAATACCTTGGATCTATGTTTTCTCTATTATACATGCAAATATCAACTTTCCAAGGTATTGTTCTATTCTAGCATACAAAACTTTGAATAACACAAGTTAGAATAACATACCTTTTGTTGGTGCTTGTCTTCATGAAGCTTGAGTGCCTAGTGCCCCAAGTGTGACACCTCAAATGGTTCACACAACACCATAAGCACTTGGAATAACTTAGAGAGAAATTAGAACACTTCAAGAATTGGCTTGCCCTCTTTACATATCATAGTCACCGATTTTCCCAAGAAAGAGATCATTATATAGTGTGTTACAATTAGGGTAAACCCTAATTGTCATGGCTATCCATTTCCATGGATCCATGGGTTCAAATACACCATGGAGCATCCATGGAGCATCCAATGGGTTTTAGTCCAACTTGATAATCCATGGAGCATTAGCCCACTATATAAGTATGGATGATTTACACAATCAACCCATATATTTAATTAGTCTTCTTTTGATCACATAATTAATTCTAAATTAATTATTGATCAATACTAATTAAATAATCTTATTAATATATTAGAACTTATAATATATTAATAAACCTTAAGTGTTATTTCTCTCATTTTAGTCTATCCAAGTGCATGATGCCATGCAACCCAAATGGACCATGCCGGGTCGGGTCAAGTCTTACCAATTATAGTTATGGACTTAGATATTAATCCAACAAATACAACATATAAGCATTACAAATAATATAAATAAGAAGATACATACCAGTGACCACATCGAGTGTTGCACGAGCCTCCACAGTTGTCAGCTGGAATGCCCTGCTCCGAACAACGGGCACCTTTGCCTTGCCCTGGCGACCATCTGTAATCCTCAGAGTCGTTGGAGTAGGTGTTGCTATTGGTCCTCTTGATGCTAAAATCGAGCAATTGGCCTTCTTGTGGCCCCATTGATTGCAACGGAACCAAATCAGATCAGATCCCTAGGTGGTAATCGTAGCAGTACAATCCCTACCAAAGTGCCCCTTCTTGCCACACTTATAGCAGCCCGAACCACCTGCCCTAAAGGCTCCATCATGAGTCTTGCTACACTTGCCACAAAGGCCCTGTCCCTACTGGCCCCTCGATCTATAATCAAATCCCTTGGGTTTCTTCGCCAAAACCCTAGTCATATGCCCATGCTTAGCCTTCCTCTTACCTAGGTGCTCCAAATCAATCTCCCATTTTGGGTCCCTAGCTATCATGTCATCTAATGTCGGGTATGTGGAAAAACTAACAAACTCCCAAATATCTAATCTAAACATATCATGGTACCGAGTCTTCCATATCTCTTCATCTGTGACATACTGGGGTACCAATAGAGCTCTCTCCCAAAACCTGGCGGTTTGATCTCTGCCACGGTCTTAGTTGTTTGTCTCATGTCCAGAAAATCCCTAGCTAACTGTTGCACCTCAACAGCTGGTGCAAACTCTGATCGGAATCGGGTCACAAAATCTGGCTAAGTCATGGTCTCAATAGCTGGGGCTTCCAAAGTATAGCTGACCTCCTCCCACCAATCACGAGCTCGCTCCCTCAGACATCTTGTAGCGAACCTCACCTTCAACCCCTCGAGGCAAAAGCTCGTCATCTGGGCAGACTAAATGTCTGTTATCCAACACCTGGTGGCAATGGGTTCTTCACCCCAAAGAAATCTGGCCCCCACATCCCGTGGAATCCTTAAAGGAGAGTGTGTAGGCCCCAGACTGGCTAGCGGCCAGATCGGCCCAGAAAATCTGAAGGCAATCCTCCATCAGCTCAATAATACTCTCCTTGATTGACCCAAACATCACCAAGGTTGCATCAAGGACGCCTCTAGTAATCTCAGATGTAATGAACTCGCGTGAACCCTCATCAATTGGTTTGGTGCACGTGCCTGAACCAGATCCAAATCCTGAACCTCCTGCCCCATTGCTATAACATCCCGTTATTTTCTACTTATAAAGTCAACCATAGTCAACCAAGGTCAAAATTGGGTCAACTAAATCAACTTAAATCTTATTCTATCTTAAATGAGTTAGATTAATATTCAAGGTGTTATAAGTTTATGAGGTGAAAATAAGAAGTCTGAAAAACCATTCTTTCTTTCCCTTCGGACAACAGTCTCGTAGCCATGATCGCAACTGAGAACAAGCTTAGGCTTCGGGCGTGGACAAGGGCCGCAAAACCTCGGACCGTGAACGCTTTCTCAGCCATAACTGCCTTCGGTCGCAAACGAGGTTCACGACCGTGAATCCCTTCAGACAATGAACCCTCGCATATATATATATATATATATATATATATATATATATATATATATATATATATATAATATATATATATATATATATATATATATATATATATAGAGAGAGAGAGAGAGATTTCAGCCAACTTTTAAATGAAATTCCAACCATTTTCTCTCAAGTATCATTAGCCAAGAACAACTCTCTCCTCAAGAACATGCTAAATTCATCCTTTCTCATCATATTCAAGTGATAATCACTAGTTCTTCATAAGATCTAACAAGCATCATTTCTTGATCTTGTCATCATTTCAAGAACATCCTTCAATCTTCTTATACTAGGCTGAAAACTATTGATTTCACTAGTTTTCACGAAGAACACGCGAAGAACACGAAGAACATCCATCCGAAAAACCTTTGAATCTTCTTAAAAACTTGCTTAGAATCTTCAGGTGTTCTTCATTCATCAAGAACACCCATTGGGCCGTGAACCCTTCTTGGGCCGTGAACACCTCATGGGCTGTGAACACCTCATGGGCTGTGAACTCTTCCTGGCTATGAACTCTATACAGCCTCCATTTTAGCTTTTAACACTCCAATTTGTAAGTTATACTTACAAATTAGTCCAGTTTCCAATCATTCCTATGATTATATTAGCTAATTGGTTGCATATATACTATACAAATTGCTATATAGGACTTGTTTTGCTACGGGATTTCACTTGTGGAAATAAACATCCTATATCAAGTCATCAATCGAACCGCGCTTTAAAAGGTCATACCCCCGTATTTTCATAATTTTTATAGTTTTAAGGGGGGGGGGGATACAAGTCTAACACAAGGATTTTGTGTTACCACCAAATAGTTTCAAAATATTTCACAAATGGATTTCAATTATCTTTAAATCAAATGGTTTCAAATTATGTTAAAATGACATCAAGTCACCTAAAGTATTTCAAAATGTTAAATTCTTTAAATTGTTTTATAAACTTATATTTTCCCCCAAAAATCATATATATATATATATATATATATATATATATATATATATATATATATATATATATATATATATATGTTGAGTATTTGAGATATTGAAACTGATATGGCATATTTGGTTATTTAGGGAAGCCTTTTTAGGGTTAATCATTTTATGATTACCTACGGTGCCTTTACAATAGAAGTTCTTAATCGAGCTCTTCTAAGGCATTGGTTTTATATTTGTCATAGATTTTATATTTATGGCATATATTTATTGTTTCCTATAAATAATCATTAGGTTAACTTTTGGTGTAAGCTTTTGACCAGATTATGGTTTTTCTCTGTACGTTCATGAGATAATCAATATACACAAAACCTTTATTAGATTACTTGCATAAGTTGGCGATTGATTCTTGATTGTTCTTCATATTCTGCATTCGTCATCTCAGATTTATTCCTAACAAGTGGTATCAGAGCGGATTCTTGTAGATCACAACGATTTTTGCAAGAATCGATCTTGTTTATGGCGATATTTTATCATGAATCTCACCTTTTTCTTCAAGTTTTGTAAGTTTCTGTAAAGAAAAAGTCTAATATCTCGTTTTTATTGAAAAATATTGTTCAGATTTGTTATCTTCTACTCAATATTTCATATGATTTGTTCTTGAATCGTCTTTTGGAAGAAATTTAGAAGAAAATTTTCGTGTTTACTTGAATTTTCGTGTTGAGATCCATTTTTTCTTTTCTAAAATCCATCTCAGATCTGTTTTTTCTCACTAGAAACCTTCTCAGATCTGTTTTCTCTCTCTAGAATCTTTATCAAATCTACTTTCTCTCTCTACAAGTTCTGTCATTTGTTAAAGATCTAATGGATAAAACGAATTTATTGTTTGACTCCATTTTAGAACTTGGATTTGTTAGATTAGTGTCTAAGTCCATAACTATTTTGGTATGTACTTGACCCGATTGTGCATGGTCATTTTGGGTTGCCTTCACACCGGTGACTAGACAGGATGATTGTTGAGGAGAGAGGCTGGTTTATTGTTAAGAATAATAAATTGGAGTATAAATATGATTTGTTAATATATTATATGAATAATATATTAATTTGGAATCATATAATTAATTAGTATTTAATCAGAAATTAATTAGGAATTAATTTTGGGATTAAAGGAGTTAATTAAAAGTATAGGGGCTATTTTGTAATTATTCAATAGTTGAGGCTTTGGGCCATTGGATCACCTTTATTAAGGCTTGAACGAAAATCCTAGAAGGATCTAGGAGTTTTTGTCCAAGGGCTTAAGGAAAGGAGTCTATGGACTTGCTTAGGCCCTAAGCTAAGGGATTAGGTTTTACACCTTGAAACCCTGGTTAGCCTTAAGTGTAAATAGCACCCTAAGGCACTAAGATTTCGTCCAAGCCTTGGGAAACCCTAAAAGGGACGAAATCTAGTGAAGATACCCTTCTCTCCTCTCTCCCATATTCATCCTTTCACCTAGTGTGTTTGTGAGCCATTAGAGGTACTACACTTGTGGTACTTGCTTTCAAGAGCTAAGGAAATTCAAGGAACTAGTTGTTATTGCTATATAACAACAAAAGGTAAGTATTCTATTTTATATATGAATTTCGAAAACAATAGTAGCATGCCAGGTTTCTTTTTGTGTTCATAAAGTTGTATAACTAATAGTGAAAACATAGATCCAACTCTAGGGTTGCATGCACACATATGATTGTTTGTATAAAACCCATCAGTGGTATCAGAGCCATTGGTTTTTGTTTTCAATTTGATTTATTCAAATGTATGAACTTGACATATTAGGGTTTATGGCTAATAAACCATAGAGGCTTGATTTTCGAAATTAGGGTTTCTAAACCCTAGATTTCGAAATTTTTGGTAAGATTTCCTAAACCTTTTTCTTTGGCCCCAAGATTTCGATTTTAGGGTTGTCTAACCCTAGAATTTCAAAATTGCCTCTTTCCCCATGATTAGATCCTAAATTTTAGGGATTTGGATATTGTCATATCTTGTAATTATCCTTTAAATGTTTAAATTTGGTAATTAAAGATTTTGAATATCCCATCCCATAATTTCGAATTCTAGGGGATTTAAGGGATTAGGTTAAATTAATTGTTTAATTTAAAAGATATCCTGAGCAAAGTAAAAGATAATTGTCAAATTAATTAGATAATCATTTCCTTATGTGATAAACTTGATTTATTTGAATTATTTGATAGATTATCTTGCAAGAAATTGAATTAGGTCATATTTAGATAATTACTAATTAATTGGTTAATTATTATTATTTGTAATTTGATCTAGAATGTTCTTGCTTATGTTTTGAAAAGTTTCAAAACTTGCGCTCAAGTGTTGTAATTTAAATTGTTTGATTAAAAGGTTTAATTTTGAAAAATTCTAAATTCTAAAACCCTAATTTAGAAAAGTTCAAATTACACCCTTATGGTTTTATTAAATTAATTAAGTGTATAATTAAAAGAGAGTTAATAAATCCATAATGATATGGTTTATATTTAATTAAATTAAAAGTGTAATTTATAAAATTAAGCCACCTAGTATTTTAAAGGTGTAAAATACACCTATATACTATGTATAACATTAAAAGTCTAATATTATATATGTATAACTTAAATGCTAGTCTTACCGTTAGTAGGCCTCAATCACGAAGCCGATCTATAAGGGGGTATAATGTTATGGCCTATAAAATGTCCGTTTAATGGGTGTCCACTCTCACCCACCGCTTCCTTGATTGGTGGAGGGTCGTTAGCCGAACGGGTAGGATAGGGCAAATCCTTTCCATTAAAAGTATAATGAAGTATAAAGTAGATAAATATTTTTTACAAAATTCCCAATCTTAGTTACTTTAGGCAAAAGTGAATTGATTCAATTCCATGAAATTACACTTTGTGCCCTTGCGAAGACGTTAGTGGAGCGCGTGTGGTTAACCGACACACTAAATGGTTCTAAGCAAAGGTAGCAAAGGGTGACTCAATGTTTTTCATAGTTCGGTGGAGCGTGTGTGGTTAACCGGCACATCGAATAGGTGACTGTAACATTGGGGGCACCATGTAAGTTTGCATGGTTATTCACACCGTGTTTTTGTGATCCTCGGCATCCCAGTCACAAATCGAGGAGCATATTGAGATTTAAATATGCCATTGAAAAGTTCAATGAATCTCAAAAGATCTAGGAATTTTCAATAGATTTAAAACTTAAATTTCTTTTTCGTTTTTCATGGTGGAAATTGGTAAATCATCATTTACCTACCTTCAAATATTCTGCAACTAGATTATGGCATCCCTCTTCTAGGTTGTAGAGTATTGTGTTGGATCCTAGACTCGATGTTTCATTTGGGTGTCACATCAAGGATTCTAATCAACTTAACTTGAATTTCTCCCGTTTTGTAGATGTCAAAGTATGACAACTATGGTCTTCCCAAATCCCGGAACAAGCTTTCCACATGAAGATGATATTCCATGATTCGATCGAGGAACAAGAGATCATGCTTCACTCCATCCACCTCCTCCAATTGTTCTCCCTACACCACAAGTTCAAAGGCTTGAAAAGTACAAGCTCACTCAAGCCCTATTGGAAATTAAGCACGAAGATGGGAAACCTGTGTGTGCACACGTCTTAGAGATGAAGTCACACATTGATAGGTTAAGGATGTTGGGTGTCGAGATTTTAGGTGAGTTGGCTGTTGACTGGGTTCTTCGGTCGCTTCCTGAATCATATAGTGAGTTCGTTAGAGAGTACTATATGATGGATCATGACATGACCTCATTGATCTCACCTATTTGCTTATAGCTGCTGAATCAACAATGATTTGGCGTGCTGGTCAAGCAAATTTGTACGGTGAATCAAACTCCTAAACTGTAATGGACACTTTTGGAAGTCTAGAAAGAACTAAGTCTATGATTGTCCAATGTGTTGTGCCAAAGGATTCCGTTTTCTTTTATTGCCAAGAGAAGGGGCATTGGAGACGAAGCTGCCCTAACTACCTGAGAGATCTAAGAGATGGGAGAGTCAAGACGTATGGCTCTACTTCAGTTAAAATCCATTAACTAACTCTTTTAAGTTCCTATTCTAGATTCTTAATACATGATGTAATAAGATTACATTTTGATGTTTTATAGGATCGAAGAAAAGAGAGGAAGCTTAAGGGAAGAAGTGAGCTGAATCTAATCGTGAAGAAATGGATTTTAATCGCATTACTTGAAGATTAGAATCTTGAGCTATTACTTGGAGTTAGAAAAGATTGCTATGAAATATGTATTAACATAGTTTTCAATTGAATTGCAAGGACAAATTTTTCCGCAATAAAATAAATTTTGATTTTATATTATTTATTTATCCTTGCAATGACGTGTATGAAAAATTGATGTTTGTAAGTTTCTATTATTAGCAATAATGGATTTGATTCTTAATTATGTTAATTGTGGAAAGGTCAAGAATTTACCAAATAGGGAGAGTTTCTCATCATCAATGTTTCAATTGGACAGAGACTTGGAATCATGCAACTTGGTTGCATGATGAATGAGAAATTTTATATTTCGAAATTAGACTAATTCGTTGACAAAATGTCGAGTTAAGGACTAGGAGATCGAGTACACAAAGTTATGTGTTGATCAAGTCCACCACAAGAGTAACAAAGATATTCGTCATGATTTACTAAGGTTAAGTAAATATGAATATACTTATAAGATTAATTGTAATTCCGAGTTGATTAAAAGAGTTTAAATCAATAGTAGAACGAATAAGAAGAATCAAGTAGGCAGAAAGATAAAAGTTTCTTTATTCTAAGAAGAAGGGAGAGTACTTTTATTATGTTTTATGATAGGTCTTAATGATTAAGAACCATATCTCAATTGATCATCTAAGTGAGTCTCAGTGCGATTGTATGTCTGAGAAGAGGAATCAAGAATATAAGAAATGGTTAAATCAAGAAGTCAATCATACTTCGTTCCAAAACAAGTCTTAGAGTCAAGATTGTGACATTGAGTGACAAGTCTTAAGAAGGTTTATAACATTCATAAAATGTGGAAAGTTGTGATGTCTTGGATAAGACAAAGACCAACTAGGACCAATTTTGTGAAGTGTTTTGTCTTGATAAAAGCTACACTAACTCTTGAATATTTGTTTGTTGAGAAATGTTTATTGACAAGAGAATCTTATATGTCAAGGAGTCAGTGGGAGTCTTAATGGTCTTGAAAAGTTCAATAACTAATCAAGAATAAACCTTATCGATAATCACTAGCACATGACTTGAGGTTCACAACCTATCGTGTTGACACTATCTTGTTTATGTGCCATTCCAATTGAGTTAATTATGCATGTGAGTTCTATGAGTTCTCATTTGAATGCATAAAAGGCAAGCACCTTGATCAATGAAAAGTACATTGATAGGAAAGGATGAGCTGCTTAACTACTTGGAAGACATGGTGGGCACTCGTGTTACCATAAGGCAAGAAATCAAGATTGAGAAAGTTCGGTCCAAATGAGTTTGGATTTGTTGCAAACTTTGGTTTTGACAAATTCGCATGGATAGGAACACATACACCATTAAAATCTAAGTGTCATAAGATTCCCTCTTTCATGAAAATGATTGTGAGGAAATGCTTTCACCAAGAGAGATTTTAAGAAGATAGTGATTGTGAAAATTGTATTCTCGAATTCGATTATGGTTACGGTATCCCTTTCCATGATTCGAATTGTGAGATTTGGCAATTAGTCTAAATTGTTTAGACACACATATGAGCTATCTAAGGCAAAGGCGTATAAGTTTGAGGAGCTTAGATGAAGGATTATCAAAGCATTAGGTGATAGAAATATGAACTTAAGAAATTCATTAGGTATTGTTTTCTGGAAGTTAAGTTGTTTTCTGAATACATGTCAAAGCTAGTGGGAGCATAAGTGTTATGCTTATATGATAATAGTGGGAGCATAAATGTTATGCTTATATAATAATAATCATCATGATAGTGGGAGCATAAATGTTATGCTTGTATGATTATTATGGCAAGTATTGCAAGTTAGCAATATTAATTATAGAAAACAAGAGTTATACTTTGCAAAGTCGTAAGGGTTGAAAAGTTGTTTTGCTATAATTAAGGGAGATAATATTATGCTTCATTTCAAATCTAAAGGCTTAGGTTGTGGAATGTTAACAAATTTAGTCAAGGATACATAGTGCATTCTCAAAATTTCGATTATGATTATGGCATCCCTCTTCATAATTCGAATTATAAGAACGTGACACATAAGATATTATGACAGAAGATTGATAAAGTATCGTATCTTTATGTAAGACATGATGCATCATGTCCCATACGCTTTGGGTATAGGATCGATTGCAAATGCTATAATATTTGACCATTCTAAAATTTTCCAAATGTCTAGCGCATTAAGACGAAAAATGGACAAGAATCGGTTTTGACTAAGATAGTTAAACGACTATCAAAGGACGATCCAAAGCTCGCTGAAGATTGGTCGTTTGTGAGTAGTTGGAAGTATGGTATTGGATGGACCATATCGACATTATTATGAATAGATAAGATTCTATTAAGAATGAGTTGTCATATGGCAAATATGGAAATGTTTCCATATTGGGAGTTGGATATTGAGAATCTATGTCTAGATTAGAAACTTTTATGCAAGAAGGATGTTCAAAGGAATGTACTTTGAGTGAGAGACATCATATCTATAGAATTGTTTCTGATAGAGATTGGCCAAGTCTTGATGATTTTGAGCTGTGGCTTTACGAAAGAATCATTACGTAAAAATGTTAGAATCTAGCATAAGTAACAAGAATTTGATATTCTTATACTTATGATAAGGATTGGGAGTTGTGAAATGAGTATGCTTGGAAATGTGTTCATTTGATTTATTTCACAAAGTAAGGACTGTAGGTACACATTGTGTGCATGCTGAGAGCATGGGACAAGTGTAGTAATAATTCAAGTAATAAGTTAATTAAACGAAACAACAAATAATGAGTAATCGATATAGTGATAAATAAAAGGTGTTTTATTTATACTCAAAGGTTTGGGACCATATAGGATTAGTATTATTCGTGTGTTTCACTTTGCATGTTTTGACTTCGTGAATAATTAGTTATTTTAGAATAATCAAATTATTTGAATGGTCTACAGTCGTTCATATGTTGGAAGTAGGTATGAATGAAGACTGCCATGAATTGGTTTGTAGATTGTCTAAAGTGTATTAGACATAGCAAAGGTTTGCTGCAACGTCCGTGAGTGCTTATGAATATGATTTGAGCATTGGATTAAACCCACGCTCACAAGAATCACTTCATGGATTTTATCACGAGTGATTGGTGAGACGATAACATCCTATATTCTTGAAACCGAGATGTGTGAGTTGTATCTTGCGAGTCGGTTACACATTGATAATATGTAAACGCACCAGTAACTTGGTGTCATAAAACATATTGTTGTGTGTGATTCGGTGAGTGAGTGCAAATTGAATCAAAGTTTATCCGTTCCTTTTATCCAGAGTAGGATAAAAGCAATATCTGTGGTCCCCTCGATGATTTAGTGATGACACATAAGTGCTTGGCCATGCCGAGACTAATTTGATGTGTTCAATTATAGTCTGTTGACAGTCGTCATAAATCGGAAATCGAGAAACAACACATAGACAGAGAGAATGATTTAAATCCATGTCTCAGTCTATACGATATCTAGGATGGAGGAATATATGATCCCTTATCTAAAGGACACGCTTCTGATAAGATCAGAGTTGACAACGGCTTTTGAAAGCTACGATTGCTAATCAGGATCTGAAGTTATACGTAGAATAGTTATTAGGCTTATCCAAGTGGGAGAATGTTGGATTAGTGTCTAAGTCCATAACTATTTTGGTATGTACTTGAACTGATTGTGCGTGGTCCTTTTGGGTTGCCTTCACACTGGTGACTAGACAAGATGATTGTTGAGGAGAGAGGCTGGTTTATTGTTAAGAATAATAAATTGGAGTATAAATATGATTTTTTAATATATTATATGAATAATATATTAATTTGGAATCATATAATTAATTAGTATTTAATCAGAAATTAATTAGGAATTAATTTTGGGATTAAAGGAATTAATTAAAAGTACAGGGGCTATTTTGTAATTTATCAATAGTTGAGGATTTGGGCCATTGGATCACCTTTATTAAGGCTTGAACGAAAATCCTAGAAGGATCTAGGAGTTTTTGTCCAAGGGCTTAAGGAAAGGAGTCCATGGACTTGCTTGGGCCCTAAGCTAAGGGACTAGGGTTTACACCATGAAACCCTAGTTAGCCTTAAGTATAAATAGCACCCTAAGGCACTAAGATTTCGTCCAAGCCTTGGGAAACCCTAAAAGGGAAGAAATCTAGGGCAAGATACCCTTCTCTCCTCTCTCCCATATTCATCCTTTCACCTAGTGTGTTTGTGAGCCATTAGAGGTACTACACTTGTGGTACTTGCTTTCAAGAGCTAAGGAAATTCAAGGAACTAGTTGCTATTGCTATATAACAACAAAAGTTAAGTATTCTATTTTATATATGAATTTCGAAAATAATAGTAGCATGCCAGGTTTCTTTTTGTGTTCATAAAGTTGTATAACTAATAGTGAAAACATAGATCCAACTCTAGGGTTGCATGCACACATAGGATTGTTTGTATAAAACCCATCAGGATTAAAGGTTACTAAACCAATCTATGGTGTTAACAAAGTGACCATGTTTCAAATCAGTGGTTGATCTATGTTGAATGATATTCCTGAGTTGTATAATCTTCTTGTTGATAAGAAAATATCTAGATACTCATATGTTAATCACCATGAGTTAAGGGACAATGAGAGAATAGTAGAACAATTTCGTATTATATATGAACATTTAGATCGGGAACATAAACAGATATTAAAGATGAAAAGAGCTGAAAAAGAAAAAGAAGAAGTTCATGTTGTTCTTCAAGTTTCTGAAGAAAAAGTGACTCTAGATGTTCTTGTTGAGGGGGAGTCAAGTGTTTCAAGTTTTCTAGAAGCTTCACAATGCGAATTTAGTTGTTATGGAGATGAATCTCAAAAAAAATCTTTGGAAATCATGAAAGTAAAGACATTTTGTTCTATTGGAACAACAACAGATGATTTATTGTGTTCTGATGATGTATTTGAAGGATTGGTTCCCTACGGAAAGCTAATAATTCAAGATGTTCAGATTTATCAAACTCCTAATGATTGTGTTCAAAAGTCTTCAAATGTTCAGATTCAGAAAAAAGAAAAAGTTGTCTAGATCCAAAATTTGTTTCTGAAGCCTAGAAATAAGAAAAGGAAGAAGAAGAGAAAGAACAAGAGTAAAACAAAGAAGGTTTGGATGCCCAAGGTACAAGTGCCCAATGCTTGTGAAAAAGTTGAAAAAGCTGAAGACAATAATGTTCAAAGAAAATTTCATTTAGGTGAATGTGTTAAGAGTTGGAGAAAAGAGAAAATAGTGTTCGGTTGGTTTAATGATTTTTTTGGAAATTTTTGTTTTCCAACTAAGAAGTGGGTATTATTTCAGAGGATGATAGATATTCTTCAAATAAATGGGTTTGCAAGAAACAAACTTCAATGTTGAATCTTAAATGGGTACTAAAAGTCCCGTAAAAGTTTTGTCCTTTATTAAAAAAAACGAAAATAGGGACAACAGTTGCTGGAAAATTAGTCAAATATATGATATTGTGTTGAAGAAATCAAATTTATTTATTGATTTTTTAAGTGTTGGAATTGACAAAAGGCTGAAAAAGTTGAAAAGGTGGATGAAAAAGTGATTTTCCTGCAAAAAGAAGGCCGCAATCTGACATTACAACATAAAGTGAGCTGGAAATGTCAGTTTACTGTAACAGAAGGGGTTGATTTTGGATTTATTGTCAATAGAGGTTTCGGTTCTTTACAATGAAGATGTAAAGGGCTGAATGTGTTACTTTACTGATTCTTTAGGGGTCAAAAACATAACTGTGATGATTTCCTTAATTTGCATCTGCTAACGAACGTACACAATTGATCACGATGCTTATGAAATGGAGATGATGAACTCACAAGCGAAACTCAAGTTAAGAACCAAAAGTCAATGAAGCAAAGTTAGTTTCGCTTGATTGCTAGTTCTAGTGTTTCGTTCCTTGAAGTGGAAAAATCAAGAAGTGAACCTATCTTCCAAAAGCGAAAGTCAGGAAATCTCACAAGCAAAACTCAAGTAATGAAACAAACGCAGAGAAGCGAAAGTGAAGAAGCGTACTTGCAAAAAATTGGAATCGAATGGAAATGAACGTTCAATTTATTTCGTTTTGGGATGAAATTGCAGCGAACCTGAGAGATTTCGGTTCACGAACGATTGGTTTGGAGCGAAAGTCTAGTTGAAAGTTGTCACACCCCAAAACCGAAACGGCGGAAACGTTCTGGGGCGGAGGACGTCATGTACAGTATCACAACACAGAATAATAATAAACAAGCAAACAACATCATCCATTGCATTAATAATGTATTTTAATACATGAGTGTTCTGTACAGTTTATAAGTCACCAAAATATGAATCAAAATAAAATATGAGTCTTGAAAGTGCTCCATCTTCTCAAAAGCTGACATCAGTATCTGTCTACTGATGAACTGAGAATACAAGTTATTTTGAAAGAGTTTATCAACTTTAAAGCTGGTGAATTCATAAGCGTTTTAGTGTCATAGTTTGTATGAAAAATGTTTGTAAGTGTTGGAATGTATGAATTTGTAAATGTTTGTAGTAATTGTTTGTATCTCCTAGAAAATCCTATTTTTTCTACTAATAGTAGCCTTCTACCAAGGCATCAAATGTACTGAATGTTTGTTCATTGTAAAAGTGAGTATTCCTCCCAAATCTGACTATCATTAATAAAATATACTTTGTACATTATTGTTTATGTGAATATCACAAAGTAAATGTAATGAGGAAAACAATGAAGTACTGTAGTTTTATGTTATGGTAACTACTGATGTACTAACTACCTTAAACCAATTGTTAATTAAGGTATAATGTGATAAAATTGTAACCATACTTGATCGACCTAGTAAAACACAACGCACAAAGACGTCGAAATGGTATGACATTCATCACCCGAAGACCTGCAAGTCCCGCTGTAGCTAACAGCAAGGTGTAGGACGGTCAGTCCAGTATAGATCTATGCACGAATTCACGCTCTCCCTTCATAAGACTCTGGTTACAAGACGAGCCATGACAGATGCCATGCCCCGAAGTAGTGCCTCACATTTATGTTATAGTATGTATGTATTGTATGTACTAGTGTAGTGAATGTCCTCTCTGATTCTCATCATAGTATGTTCTTTTGTATAGTATATAGTGTGTATGAATTATATGTACTAGTGTATGTTCTCTATGTATAGTGTATAGTATGTATCGACTCATGTATGAACCGACCCATTGTATGTTTCATTGTACTAGAAATTAGCAAGTAGTATATCCCTAAACTATACCTATTATAGTTTACTAGCACTGTTGTTTGAATGACTTAGCAAGCTTATACACCTTTGCTACCCAAAGGTGTTGGAACAGAAGTAAAAGCTTTATATCCATACATATATACATAATATATAACTAAGGATCAAACGACACTCGGACAAACAACAGAGCACTCTAAGTCCACAACCAAACAAGGAACATGAATTAAAGCGAGTTATCAGTCCTAAGTCCTTCAAGCCTTACTTATATAACTATATATGTACTGGACATGGTTTTGACAATATATAAGTTTAAAGATTTGAAAGTGAAGGTTTGGTAATTAAGAACAAGTTTTATATAGAGTTTAACATGCAAAAGAGTTTGATAATCATTTTGAAGTAGTTTTGTTGACAAAACAGTTAAAAGTATAGTAAATCCACATGTTTGATAGTTATAAATCACATGTGATTGATATTATAACTAAAGTGATTCAACTTGTATTCCCCCCACCCCATAAAAGCATTTAAAAACATTTAAAAGGTTAATTAAGGGGTATGAACTCACCTGTAGTGAGTGGTTTTGATGAAACTTCTGAATAGGATGCTAGGTGTCAAGTGAAGACTTGAGCACACACAAGGATCCTAGATGGCATATAATGACACACATATATGTATCTAATTAGTGATTAAACAAGTAATTTAGCAAGTATAGGCACCCTATAACTTCACTTTGATTCAAGTGTTATAAGTACTAAACGGTTGCATCTAAGGGTTGTATGGCTTGGCTTTAGAGTTTACGGCCCAAGGACCAACTCTCCATGAGTTTACGGCCTAGGGTTTGCGGACCTTATGGGTTTATGACCATAAAACCATGGTGACTTGTATCAATTTGATGTTTAAGGTCCTTAGCTCAAGGGGAAGTTGTTCTAGACCAAGTTCTAAGCCTTAGGATGGAGTTTAGGGCAACTTTGCACCCTTTATTAGAGTTTACGGCCCAAGGAGATTGCCATTGCCGTAAACTCCCTTAGTTGCTTGATTCTTGGTGTTTTCAAGTCCCCAAATCATTATACTAACTTATAAACATGTAAGGGAGGTAAGGACTTACAATTTGAAGGATAAAGAGGGGAGTTTTCGGCCCAAAACACACAAGTGTTCTTGGTGTTCTTGGGGATCTTGAAGATCTAGAACAAAAGATGGAATTTGTGGATGGATTCAAGGGTGAATCAAGAAGAAGTGATGTACTAACACTTAGATGGAAGGATCTTACTTACATTAGTGAAGATTGGAAGAAAACTTGAAGATCCTTGGGAGAGAAATCCGATTTCTCTAGCTTAGAATGTGAATAATGAGTGAAAAATGACTAAGTGTAATATATATACTAGGGGTTCACGGCCACTTGGAGTTTATGGCCGTAAACCCAAGTGTCTTGGCCGTGAACTCCTCTTTTGAGGGGTTAAGGCTTGTTTGACAGGTTACAAGTTCAACTGACACTCTCATTCCCTTAATCCTTTGATGTATTAAAGCTCAAAATGCTCAAACGGACACCAAAAGTGCTAAAAGTTAGTAGAAGTAAGTTTGAGTAGATTGAAATGTAGGGTTTGTATAAGATAGAAATTTCGGGTTGTCACAGAAGTGAAGAAGAGAAAGTCTAAAATGATCAAAAACGAAACGAAGGTTCTTGTTCTTGGCTTAATTGCTTATAGTTGCAAATCAAAAATGGAAGTCAAAATTGGATTCTGTACCAAACTTTCATTTGTTTATTATGATTCGCTCTTGGAATCAAATTCGCACAGGCCACTTTCGTTTGGAGATCAGTCGCATACTTGGAACGATGTGTAATCGTTATACTCAGAGTTCTTGGCTCGATTTTGAAATCCCATTAACTGTAAATAATAGTTCGTATTATTTTGGATCCAAAATCGGATCTTGAAGCTTCATTCAGAAAGCGAACTAAATCCAAAATCGGAATTTCAAGGCTTCACAATTGATATCATAACAAAATTGTAATATCAGAGTTTTTCATGAAATTGAAATTGGATTTCAAGTGAAATCGATCAGAGTTCTAGGAATGAATTGGAATTTGGTGTTCGTCTATGACAACCATTTTGAAATCGGAGAGAGAGTCACAGTCGACATTGATGGACTCAGAATCGATATTCACAGGTTCCCATTTGGATTATGTGAAATCAGAATCAAAATGAGAAATCGATCAGAAATAGGATTCGCAGTTGGGACTGGACTCGATTCGCATCTCACAAACGATCACTGTGTTCAGAACGAACAGAGAACATTTGGACTATGGATTTAATTCGCAGCGAACGTGTCAATCGGGATTCATAGCAAACCTGTTATTGGGTTCGTTTTTGAAATTGGTTCTCTTTGGGTGTACTTGGAATGAACGGTGGCACTATTGGACTTGGACACGAACATAAGGAAGAAAACGAAAGGGTCGATCGACATTATTGGATGATCGGTATCGTATCTGTGATTTCGCTTGTGACCATTCGTTTGAAATCATTCGTCTGAGTCGCCGTAATCTTTTAATCTAGAGTAATTTGGAGAAGATGACTCATGTTACACTATCGGTCCCTAAAACTTCGGCTATTTTACAGTTTCGGTCCCCTGTGTTTGAACAAATTGGCAACTTCCATTTACTTTCACAAGTCAAACGTGAGTTAATCTGATTCAATGAAGATGATGGGTAAATTGTCATTTCCTGTCCTCGAAGTTTGTGTGGCTTGACAACTTTTTCCCCATATCCCAATATTTCACAATATTTTTGGGATTTTACCACCTTTTACCCCTTCTCTCCAAAATATTTTCACTTCGTATTCTATTCTTTGGTCTTATTCTTTTCAAGCCCTTCTAAATTATTGTTTCTTATTCTATTCTTTTGTCTAAATTTAAAAATCAAAAAATACAAAATTAATTTTTGTTATTTTTCCGGTTTTAATTTTTGAAGATTGGGTTTATTCCAAAGGGATTTATTTCATCATATATGACGAGTTTTGAAGATTGTTGGTGATTCTTCTTAACTTTCCGGATTCTCTCCATGACATTTGTTGAAGATTCAAGGGGGAGTGATGATTATTCAAGGTGGAGTTTTGTTGGATTAGGTGTGTAAGCCCATAACTATAATTGGTATGTACTTGAATTGATAGCAGCATAGTCCTTTTGGGTTGCCCTCAAACCTATTAACCAGACAAGGAAATTATGAAAGGAGAGATATTGATTTATTATAAGATTAATAAATTAATATAAATGATTTATTAATATGTTAAAAGATTAATATATTAATTAGAAATCATAATGTTTAATTAATAGTTAGCCATAAATTAATCAGAATTAATTTTAGGATTAAAATATAAATTATAAAGTGCAGGGACTAGTTTGCAATTATAAGATAGTTGAGTGGAAGGCTCCGGAACCTCCTTGGAGGGAGGTGGATGAAATCTATAGGGGAAACCCTAAGGATTTCGTCCAAGGGGCTTTGGATAAGGCCTTTGGATTAACTTAGGCCCCAAGCAAAGGAGTATTAGGGTTTTCCCAAAACCCTAGATCCCTCAACTATATATAGAGCCTCCCAACTCCTAAATGCGGCCACTCCTACCTTGGAAGAAACCCTAGGCCGATTTTTGCATACCCTACCCTCTCTCCTTCAAGTTTCCTTCTTGCTAGTTATTAGGTGTGATTCCAATAGAGGCATTACATTTGTGGTGCTAGGCTTCCAAGAAGATCAAGTTCAAGAGGATTATCAATTGTTTACTATAACAATTGAAAGGTATGTAACTCTTAAACCCTAGTTAGTTATTTTCGAAAATAGCCTCTCTCCTCTAGGGTTCTTGTTTGCAATTCAAAGTTATATGTTCAATAGTTAAAACATAGATCTAAAGTAGGTTGCATGTGAACTTAGGAATTGTTTTCTAGTTTATTTGTTTTACCTAAAACCCATTAGTGGTATCAGAGCGTTTGGTTTTGTTTAAATTGAATAGCTATAATAGTTGAATTGCATATTAGGGTTTATAGCTATTAAACCCTTAAGGCTAAGATTTTCGATTTTTAGGGTTTTGGTTCATACGGTTTTCGAAAAACCCTAGCCTCAATGAACCCTAATCGAAATTAGGGTTAGGGTTTTGGAAACCCTAGCCTCCTCTCTTGAATTTCGAAATATGCTAGTCTTTTTAGGGTTTCTTTGTTTTGGATAATAGCTGCCTTATTGGATAATTGAGAAAAATAAGGAAATTATCATATTCCCTAATTTTTGAAATCTAGGGGGATTTGGATTAGGATTGAATTAATTGTTTAATTTAATTAGATAATCATTACAAGATTTAATTAATTAATTAAAAGTTAATTAATAGATAAATATTAAATCTAGTTATTTGGTTTATTTTGAATTTAAATTAAAAGT
The DNA here is from genome assembly GCF_051521515.1 of Lactuca serriola. Lineage (NCBI taxonomy): Eukaryota > Viridiplantae > Streptophyta > Magnoliopsida > Asterales > Asteraceae > Lactuca > Lactuca serriola. The sequence goes on from NC_136412.1 coordinate 86,528,358, forward strand.
TTAATTTTCGAAAATTTTAAGATAAACCCTAAAGTTTTAAAAAGTTTAAAACACACCTTATATATATATATATATATATATATATATATATATATATTATAATTAAAAGTTAAATATTATATATGTATAAGACTATGGTCAGTCAAATCACTAGTATGCCTCATTCACAAAGCTAATCTATAAGGGGGTATAAGGAAACTGCCTATAAAATGGTAGTTAAATGGGTGTCCACTCTCACCCACCGTTTCCTTGATTAGTGGAGGGTCGTTAGCAGAATGCATTTGATAGGAAAACTACATCTCATTAAAAGTATAATGTTATTAAAGAAAGTACTACAACATTATTTTACAAAATCTCAACTCTAGTTACTTTAGGAAAAATATGAAAAGTATGCCAATCCATGAAATTACACATTATGCTTTATTGGTCGTTAGTGGAGCGTGTGTGGATTACCTGCACACTAATAGGCACTAATAAAGAGTAGTAATGGGTATCTCATAATTATCATTTTGATGGAGCGTGTGTGGTTTACCGGCACATCAATAGTTAATGATAAAGACAGTGAGGTTAATAAGCACATTTGCATATATGGTTATTCACATCTTGTTTGTGATCCTCGGTATCCCAGTCACAAATAGAAGAGAATAATCCGAGATTAAAACATGCCGTTGAATAGTTTCAATGTATCTCAAAAGGAATTAGGAATTTCAATTCGTTTATTTTGTCTAATGGTGGAATTGGTGAATCGTCATTCACCTACCTTTACGAAATTTACACTTGGATCTCGGCATCCACATTTCTAAGTTGTGAATCATCATAGTTGGATCCTAACCTTGATATTGTACTTTTAGGTTACTATATTAAGGTGTCTTGAAATCTAACTAAACTATCTTTCTTTTCGGATGTCTACTCCTGGAAACACTTCTGCTTCATCATCCTCGAGCCACAACTTCTCTTTACTCAACATTTGCTCCAAAGTCGTTATGGATGGATCTAACTATAACGATTGGATGCGTAACATCAAAATGGTGCTTCGATTTGAGGACAAAGAATATGTCCTTGAAAAGGGGCTCAAAGAACTTGATGAATCGAAATCCACTCCCGAAGAGTATGCTGCCTACAAGAAGCACTATGATAATGCTACCAAAGTGGCATGCATCATGGTCACAACCATGTCCCCAGAACTGCAAAGGTACTATGAGGACTACTGGCCTTTTGAGATGAACAAGGACCTTATGGAAAAGTACCATAAGCGAGCTCGTCAAGAATAGTTTGAAGTAGTCAAGTCACTCATGGCTTTCAAGATGAAAGAAGGGGAGTCGGTTGTATCTCATGTGCAAAGAATGAAACGCTACATAGAGCATTTGGTCAAGCTCAACATTCACTTTGATGAGGAATTGGCCATTGACATGGTCTTGAACTCATTGCCCGTTTGTTATCGTCAGTTTATCCTAACTTACCATTTGAACAACACTCAGCAGGCACTGGCCCAATTGCACAACTTGTTGCAGACTGTTGAAGCAAGGATGAAGGGTAAAAGTATAGCCTCCACTCCTGAAAGTGCTCCTGTCTTAGCTATTGGACAGGGAAAGGGCAAAAAGATGAAAGGTCCTCCTAAGCAAAACTGAAAGGGAAAGGTCCAAGTTGGGTCATCTAGCAGTGGCCCAAAGGCTAAGCCCGATACTGTCATTCCCCATGTTTCTGATCCAAAGGAAGCTATTCACTTTTATTGCAATCAAAAGGGGCATTGGAAGAGAACCTGCCCATAATATCGGCAGGATATCAAAGATGGCAAAGTGAAGCCATCTTCGGCAGGTATTTACACTGTTTCTTCTAATAACTCATTATCTTCTCGTTCATGGGTCCTTGATACATGATGTGGTTTTCACATCTGTTCTGATTTGCAGGGGCTAAAGGAAAGTGAGGAGATAGAGCGAGGAAGGATAAACTTGATCATGGGAATCAAGAAGTCTTCACCAGTGACCAAGATCGGAGTTTATCAACTCTTGCTTAGTAATGATGTTAGATTAGATTTATTGAATTGTTGCTATTTGTATGAAATAGTGACTTGTGTTGATAGCTTAGGAAATAGTGTGTTTAATATTGACTTGTCTAATAGTGTAGACAAGGCATGCTTGCGGCATTGTCGTCTTGGACACATTAACAAGAAACGCATATCCGAACTTCAAAAGGATGGTGTAAGTCCCTAATCTGCCCGTGTATCAATCAAATCCGTTTGATGGTGAGGAATCCCAATCAAACGGATGATGTCAGATCACAATAAGAAGAGAAGGAGAAGAATAAGAAGATAAAACTATGATGTATTCAATGAAATGATTGAAGCTCCATACACATAGTTCACACACACTCTTCTCTCTCTAGTTTCTCTCACACCTTAGAATGCACACACTTAAGCTCCTTGGTGTTCATCACTCTTTTTCCTCACACCCCTCACCACTATATATACTGTACTGGGCCGCAAACTGAGTTTACGACTGTAAACGTGTTTACGGCCGTAAACACTGTTTCCAGTCATAAACTCACTTCCTGACCGTAAACACATATATAATATTACATAACAAATTAATTTCCTAGAAAAGCAAAGTATAAACCAAAATATTGACCCAACAATCTCCCCCTTGGTTTATAGCTTTCTTTTATTTTCTTAAATGACCCAACAAGCTCCCCCTAAAAAGTAGCTGACATTTCTTGTTAATCTTCATTAGGAACTTGGCTTCAGCATTTATCTTCAATGAATGACTTCATCTTGAGCAGTTGGGCTTTTCTTCAGAGTTTGGCTTTGAACGCATGTCGGGTGAGGAGGCTTGACGTACTGATTCTTGAAAGATAACGCTTTTAGCTTGAGAATCTTCAGAGAGAACAAATCTTCTGGATCACTTCAGCAGGTTTAAGATAGCAGCAAACTGATTGACGAGGCTTCAATGCAATCTGTCACATATTCTTCAATTTCAGCTTCACCTTGCTTCTGGGGTTGAAAGATTGAATGTCGAAAGAATAATCTTCATTTCTTGCTCCTTCGAATGCGAATTCTTCGATGCTCACGGACGAGGCTTTGGCTCAGAAATCTTCAACACAAACTCCATGAGTCTTATCTATACCTGAAATCACTTTTCAAGAAAAAACAAAACTAAAAGAAAAGTTAGCACACAAATTAAAACAGAAAAAAAAATATTTTTGGATTTTTGATTTTTCTGAACAAGAAATAAAACAGAAATAACACTATTTTTGGATTTTTTATTTTTCTGATTTTTCTTTGATTTTTGAATTTTTCTGAATTTTTTTAATTCTCCCCTAATATTTAAATTAGAAACTATGAACAAATTTAACAAAAATAAAATGATATCTAACTTTAAGAATGATTTGGGATCAAAGTTTTTAGACAACCTTTATCCGCTTGTCGGTACCTTTCATATTCACATCTTTGTCTGGTCGATCGTTGGTATTGTGGTCCACTTAAACACGAAAAATTGTGACAATTTTATGACATACTAATAATTGTAAGACAAAGTGATCCTAAGTTCCTAGATATTATATCTGATCCTAAGTTCCTAGATACTATTTCTTAAGGACCATTCAGCTGACGACGACCAGGGATATTGTTGTCCACCTAAATTGAGCAGCGAGATCTATAGACAACCTTTGAGTGTTCAATTTTAATTGTACTGGAACATGTTTCCCGCTTCCTGATATGCCCCAGCCATCAAGAACTTCCAGAGTACTCCTTACACCGGGTGAGCAGACAATCATTCAGAGAGAGAACAGATTCAGATTGCTATTACTTATTGTTTCAGAGGGGTTGAGAAGTAGAAGGCTGCATATTCTGTGTACCAGGTCGGATTGGAAGTCATGCAAAGGAGACAACATATGGCTAACAGATAAGAGAAATTTCATATATATAACATGCAGAGAAATAGAGTTGCATATATTGTGTACCAGGTCGGATTGGAAGTCACACAAAGGAGACAACATATGACTAACAGACAGAAAGAAAGAAAATGATTTTCTACAAACCTAATTTATCGGAATTTACCAGTCGCCCCATCCAACCAGAATTAAGGATAGAATCCGCACATCGAGGAAAAGTTAAACCACGGTTCCAAGTACGGGTTCATATAATGTGATGAGTGGATTCCCATATATATCTCCCTGCTCAACCTATCCGAGCGTCGTATTGTCAGGCTGAACGGATCTAACTAGGTCAAAATTTGTCAAGACTAAGAATTTCTTAAGTTCAACTCTACCTAGTCAAGTCCATTTAGAATCTTTCGTGCCTACCGACGCATCAAACCAGAGCAAAGACCCTTCAACTTTGGGTACGTTATGCAGACTCAGGTTGCTTGTTATCACTTGATAATATCACTTCCCAAAAAAATCTCCCTCAAGCACACTTCATAACCAACATATTTTTGATTTTCTAATTTTTTTTTTACTTTTGAAAATTTTCTAATTTTTGTTTTGTTTTTATTTCTCCCCCTAAATTTGTGCATAGGAGAGAAACGAAAGTAAATCGAAAATTTAAACTATCCTAAAACAAAAATTAGTCTTTAAAGAGAATCAGCTTAAGATAAAATCAGAAGTATAGAGAAGAAAACGCAAACCGTAAGTCACCGATTGAATTTGCATCCAGAAGGTTTGAGAACAGCACGCGTAATTTCAGAACAGATCCGAAAATTCTTCATGTCATTAAGCAATAACCCCATTTGTGATCTCTTCCTTTCTTCCTTTCCCGCAAAGGACACATACTCCCAAACTATGTTTTGAGTGTTGTACAGTTGAGAGATGCCTCCTATCATGTGCCTGGAACAGCTACTACTAACAAACCGAAGTCTGATGATATGCCTCCATAGCTGCTCTGACACAGAGTGGGATCAGTTGGTCTTTGGAACCCAGTCCATTTTGAAACTGGGTTGACCTTTTTCATCCTTGCACGGTACTCTCTCCCATGACATGTCCTGCTTATCACAAACAGAAGATGTAGAAACGTTAGAAGCATTAGGAGATTTGGGAGAGTGAGCCTTTGGAACCCATTTGTAGTTGGCTTTAACCCATTTCTTTTTCGATCTGATGGGTGGCTCAGTACTTGCTTTGGAACTTGATGTTGGCCGTTGAGATGACTTTGATTTTGGCTTCACGGGAGCATCTCTTGGATTGGACTTCTTGGCCGACAATCCCTTCTTGCCCTTGGGATTCGGATTCCTGGCCTTTTGGGTTTGATTATTGGCCTTCTGCGCGTTCCAGTCATCATGGTCTGAACGTGACCTTGAGGGGTTTCTTTTGGAGTATCTCCCTCTTGGCGCGTTCTGCCAACCTTGTGCATAGTAGGGAACGTATGCGTGATTTGGACAATTTCTGGCAATGTGTCCAGGTGTTCCACAGTGAAAACATGTCTTTTTCTTCACTGTGAAGTTGTTTCTTCCTACCCCTGGTGGCGTATCCTTGCCCTGTCTCTCGTTTTTCCCACATGCGCAATTGCAGGAGGCACTCTGTTTCGCTGGAATTGGTGGCCTGTATTTCTCAATAGCAGGTTGATCAGAAACAACTAAGTTCGAAGCAACAGATTCAGAGTTCTAGGAGATGTTGGTTTGTTCAATGGTTTTCTCCTTGTTCTCATCTTCTGCTACTTTACCTGCACATGAAGTAGCAACATTAGTATCTTCAATATTAATAACTCCTCCTGACAAAAATCCAGCTCGTTTGTCATATCGAAGATGTGCCTCCCTGTCAATTGCTATACTCTTCCTGAAGTTTCCTAAAGTCTTTGGTTTTTGCTTCTAATTCAGCCTTCAGGGGTTTCTGTCTTTTCCTGAGTTGATATCCTTTATATCTCAGGTCCTCAACTTCCCTTTTTAATAAATCAATTTGTTCCCGAAGAAATTTAATCGTATCTTCACATGATTGAGAACATGAAACTTCACATGAATGAGAACACGACACTTCATTGACCAGAAGGTTTGCGGAACTCATTGTTTTTCGACAATTAAAAGCGTCAAGTTCTTCAATTATATCAGCCAGACTAAGACGATTGAGATCTTTTGTCTTCTTGATGTCAGCCATGTCCATATCCCATGATTTCGGAAGTGCATTCAACAGCTTTTTGTTTATCTCAGATTTGGTCAAGAAGATCCCAACTATATTCATCTCAGTAGTGAGTGTGGTAAATCGCTGCAATTGAGCTTCTAGGGTTTCTCCAGGGATATAATCGAACATGTTGAAATTTTGTCTTAACATATCTTGACGATTCTCTTTCATGACTTTAATTCCCTCGTAAACTTCAAAAACTATTAAAAAACACAACTAGAAGCCAAAATCGAACTTAAAAGTCAAACTTTAAATTAAAAAAATGTCCTTTGACTATAAACCATAAAAGTCAAATTAAAAAAATCAAACTCAAAAGTCAAACTTGAAAAGTCAAACTTAAAAGTCAAACCAAAAAGCTAAATTTGAAAATTAAATGAAAAAGTCAAAATTTAAAGTCAAAGGTCAAACTTGAAAAGTTAAAGTCAAAAGATAAAAATAAAAATAAAAATAAAATTTTTTGGAAGAAAATGGATTTAAAAAAAAGATATTGATTTTTGGGATGAAATTGGAGCTTAAAAATAAAAGGAATTGATTTTTGGGCAAAAAGTGTAAAAATGCGAAATAAGGGTCCGAAATGGAGTCTTTATGAATTAAATATGAAAGGAAGATTTCATCTTGTAGGCTAGATGAGATGGAAAAGGCACTGACTGTTTACAGAATGGATCTAGGTTCGATCCTTGCAGCCTTCAAAGTCGTCCCCCTTTATTTATTGAAGCGCTTGTAGGAGCCGCAATCCACTAAGCCGAGCCCCAACGTCCGAGCCGAGGCCGCAAACCGCCGACCGCAAACTCCGGCGACCGTAAACCGCCGGCCGCAAACACATTTCCGGCCGTAAACTCCGGACCGTAAGCATTTCAAAGATCGTAAAGTCTCCTTCAAAGACCGTAAACTCTCTAGAAATCACTGTTCTTGATGAAAAACAGAGTTTTTTCCACCATTTTTGCTCCAAAACTCGATCAAAAACTCGTTTTTAGGAAAAACGTGAAGAACAAACCCCCCTTATTTTCGCGAGATCTATCTAAAAACACAAAAACCTCTTCAAAATAAGATAAAATAAGCTCCAGATCTGAAAAAATTGATTGATACAACCAAGCTCTGATACTAATTGTAAGTCCCTAATCTGCCTGAGTATCAATCAAATCCGTTTGATGGTGCGGAATCCCAATCAAACGGATGTTGTCAGATCACAATATGAAGAGAAGGAGAAGAAGAAGAAGATAAAACTATGATGTATTCAATGAAATGATTGAAGCTCCATACACATAGTTCACACACACTCTTCTCTCTCTAGTTTCTCTCACACCTTAGAATGCACACACTTAAGCTCCTTGGTGTTCATCAATCTTTTTCCTCACACCCCTTACCCCTATATATACTGTACTGGGCCACAAATTGAGTTTACGTCTGTAAACGTGTTTACGGCCATAAACACTGTTTACGGTCGTAAACTCACTTGCTGACCGTAAACACATATACAATATTACATAACAAATTAATTTCCTAAAAAAACAAAGTATAAACCAAAATATTGACCCAATAGATGGAGTGTTGGAATCATTTGACCTAAAACCAGATGATAGGTGTGAATCTTGTCTTTTGGGAAAGATGACAAAATCACCATTCACAGGGTCTTGTGAAAGTGGTGAAGGTTTGTTGGACCTCATACATACAGACGTGTGTGGACCCTTCAGATCAACCACAAGAGATGCTAATCGATTTTATGTGACTTTCACTGATGATTATAGTAGATATGGTTATATATACTTAATCAAACATAAGTCAGAAACCTTTGAAAAGTTCAAAGAGTTTAAACATGAGGTCGAAAATCAATTAGGCAGGAAAATAAAGATATTTAGATCCTATAGAGGCGGAGAGTATCGTAGTATTGAGTTCACCGACTATCTAAAGGAATGTGGGATAGTCTCACAATTGAATCCTCCTAGCACACCACAGTTAAATGGTGTGGCTGAGAGGCGTAATTGAACCTTGTTAGACATGGTTCATTCTATGATGAGTCGTGCCTCACTTCCAATTCATTTATGGGGCTATGCCTTAGAAACAGCCGCCCACATCCTCAATCTTGTTCCGACAAAGAAGGTTGCCAAAACAACTCACGAATTATGGACAGGGAAAGTTCCCTCGTTAGCACATATTAAAGTCTGGGGTTGTGAAGCTTTCGTAAGACGAGAGACTCACGAAAAGCTAGCAGCAAGAAGTGAGAAATGTGTTTTCATTGGTTAGCCAAAACAGTCTTTTGGATATGTGTTCTACAGACCTAGTGAGAACGTGGTTTTCGTAGCACGAAAAGGAGTCTTTCTAGAAAGAGAACTCATATTCAAAGAGGACAGTGGGAGTACCATTGACCTTGAAGAGATTCAAGAGCCAACTGCTGAAGGAACCTTAGATGACACTAGCACTCAACTAGAGGAAACAATTCCTATTGAACCAGTTGACAAATCATTACCTCTTCGAAGATCCACTAGGGTGAGTGTGCCACCTGAGTTGTATGGTTTTCATATTACTTCAAACGGTGACACATTCATCAGTGATAGGACACTGGTGAATTTAGATGAACCAGTCTCTTACAAGGAAGCAATGGCAGGCCCAGAGGCTTCAAAGTGGAAAGGGGCAATGGATAGCGAGATAAAGTCCATGTATGAAAACCAAGTTTGGAATTTGGTTGATAATGCACCGGGTCGTAACACAGTTGGGTGCAAATGGATCTTCAAGAAGAAGACAGACATGGATGGGAATGTACACACATTCAAGGCTAGACTGGTTGCGAAAGGTTTCACACAAAGCCTAGGGGTTGACTATGATGAAACCTTCTCGCCAGTAGCCAAGATTAAATCTATCAGGATATTGCTCGCTATAGCTGCCTTTCATGACTATGAAATCTGGCAAATGGATGTCAAGATTGCTTTCCTTAACGAGAAGTTGGCTGAGGATGTTTACATGAATCAGCCAGAGGGTTTTGTTGATGCAAAGTTTCCTAATAGAGTGTGTAAGCTTGAGAAATCCATTAATGGATTGCAACAAGCATCTCGTAGTTGGAATCTTTGCTTCCATGAGAAAGTCAAAGAGTTTGTCTTCTCTAGGAGTGAAGATGAGTTCTGTGTGTATATCAAGGCTAGTGGGAGTATAGTGACTTTTCTGGTGTTATATGTCGATGACATATTACTCATTGGTAACGATATTCCAACCTTGAACGAAGTTAAGTCTTGGCTTGGAAAGTGTTTTGCCATGAAAGACCTTGGAGAAGCCGCCTATATTCTTGGGATTAGGATATTGAGAGATAGAAAGAAGATACTAATTGGACTTAGTCAGAGCACATACTTGGATAAGGTACTAAAGAGGTTTGGTATGGAAAATACAAAGAAGGGAGAGCTACCTATCCAGAGCAACACAAAATTCAGTAAGACTCAATGCCCTAGTACAGATGAGGAAATAGCTGACATGAGTCGTGTACCTTATGCTTCCACTATTGGATCGATCATGTATGCTATGACATGTACTCACCCTGATGTGGGCTTTGCTTTGAGCATGGTCAGTCACTATCAGGGAAACCTAGGTAGAGCTCATTGGATAGCAGTAAAGAATATACTCAAGTATTTGTGAAGAACGAAGGACTGGGTCCTTGTACTTGGTGGCAATGATACTTTGAGAGTAAATGGTGGCAATGATACAAGGACTGGGTCCTTATACTTGTTGCGCGTCTAAAGAAGCAGCTTGGTTAAGGAACTTCATCGGGGTTCTCGGAGTTGTTCCAACAATCCAGGAGCCCATGGAACTGTTCTGCGATAATGAGGGAGCGGTTCCTTTAACTAAGGAACCCAGAGACCATGGTAAGACCATACATATCGATAGAAAGTACCATTTCATCAGGCATAGAGTAGAAGAAGGCCATCTTGTTTTAAAGAGGGTGTCATCTGAAGATAACCCAGTAGACCCCCTCACAAAGGGTCTGAGTAGGGCTAAGCATATTCGACATGCTCGAAGCATAGGGATGAAAGATGATATTAGTTTTAGTGGTTAGATTAGTCTGGTTCAGAAACTTGTTACAAAGTAAATGTAATTGACTTTTGGTAATTAAATAATAAAGTATTATTTATGAGTTTGATTATTGCCTTTTGTCAATTGTTTATTATTGTGTTTCATATTTTGCATGTTTAACTTCCCGAATAATATGATTGTTCAAACTCCACAGTCGCTCGTACTTTTGGAAGTAAGTAGTGAATTAAGACTGTCATGAATTCGATTGCAGATTGTCTAAGGATAGACATAGCAATAGAATTGTTGCAATGTTCATGAGTACTCAGAGAGTGAGATTTGAGTATTGGATAAACCCACGCTCAGAGTATTACTTCATGGAATTCATCACGAGTAATGCTGAGATGATAATATCTATGATCTTGAAACAGAGATATATGAGTTGTAATTTGCAAGTCGGCTGTACATTGGTGATACGAAAACGCATCAGTAACTTGGTGTTATAAAACGTATTGTGATGTATGGTTTGATGAGTAAAAGATACAAGCATATGAGTCCATGTTGATTCGTTCCTTTTGCCTAACGGGAAAAACGATATCTGTAGTCCCCTCGATGATTTGGTGTTGACTTTTGTGCTCGGCCAAGCCAGGACTAAATTGATGTGCTCAATTAGAAGTCCTATATCATCACAAATCAGAAATCGGGAAACATAGATTCTGGACAAAGAGATTGATTATATTCCATGTCTTATGTCTAGGGATATCTAGTAGAACGAAGGGTCATATGATCACTTATCTTAGGACACGTAACTGACTAGGTCATAGTTCGGCAACAGCTTTTGGAACCTACAATTTGCTGGTCAAATCTAGAAGTCATACTAGCAATTATAGTTACAGACTATCCAAGTGGTAGACTGTTGGATTAGGTGTCTAAGCCCATAACTATAATTGGTATGTACTTGAATTGATAGCAGCACAGTCCTTTTGGGTTGCCCTCAAACCTAGCAACCAGACAATGAAATTATGAAAGGAGAGATATTGATTTATTATAAGATTAATAAATTAATATAAATGATTTATTAATATGTTAAAAGATTAATATATTAATTAGAAATCATAATGTTTAATTAACAGTTAGCCAGAAATTAATCCGAATTAATTTTAAGATTAAAAGTATTAATTATAAAGTGTAGGGACTAGTTTGCAATTATCAGATAGTTGAGTGGAAGGCTCCAGAACCTCCTTGGAGGGAGGTGGACGAAATCTATAGGGGAAACCTTAAGGATTTCGTCCAAGGGGCTTTGGATAAGGCCTTTAAATTAGCTTAGGCCCCAAGCAAATGAGTATTAGGGTTTTCCCAAAACCCTAGATCCCTCAGCTATATAAGGAGCCTCCCAGCTCCTAAATTCGGCCACTCCTACCTTGGAAGAAACCCTAGGCCGATTTTTGCATACCCTACCTTCTCTCCTTCAAGTTTCCGTCTTGCTAGTTCTTGGGTGTGATTCCATTAGAGGCATTACATTTGTGGTGTTAGGCTTCAAGAAGATCAAATTCAAGAGGATTATCAATTGTTTATTATAACAATTGAAAGGTATGTAACTCTTAAACCCCAGTTAGTTATTTTCGAAAATAGCCTCTCTCCTCTAGGGTTATTTTTTTTGCAATTCAAAATTATATGTTCACTAGTTAAAACATAGATCCAAAGTAGGTTGCATGTGAACTTAGGAATTGTTTTCTAGTTTATTTGTTTTACCTAAAACCCATCAAGTTCATATTTGGAAGATTATTTCTATTTCTCTCGCTTTGAAGACCCCATGTGCTGATGAGTATCACAATTTGGGGGGTGAAATGCCAAGAAGAGCGGAAATCATGACGTTCATCAGTTTCAACATCTAGGGTATTTGAGATATTGAAACTGATATGACATATTTGGTTATTTAGGGAAGCCTTTTTAGGGTTAATCATTTTATGATATCCTATGGTGCCTTTATAGTAGAAGTTCTTAATCGAGCGCTTCTAAGGCATTGGTTTTATATTAGGCATAGATTTTATATTTATGGCATATATTTATTGGTCTCTATAAATAATCATTAGGTTAACTTTTGGTGTAAGCTTTTGACCAGATTAGGGTTTTTCTCTGTATGTTCATGAGATAATCAATATACACAAAACTTTTATCAGATTACTTGCATATGTTGGTGATTGATTCTTGATTGTTCTTCATATTCCGCACTCGTCATCTCAGATTTATTCCTAACTATATATATATATATATATATATATATATATATATATATATATATATATATATATATAAAAGATTTAAAGGGCTTAGGACTGATAACTCACTCTATTTCCTTTTCCTTGTTTGGATGTGGGCTTAGGGTATTGCTTATGTGTCTGAATGTCGTTTAAATTTTACTTATATATATATATATATATATATATATATATATATATATATATATTTGTATATGTATATAAATATAAAGGTTATTTCATTCAATTTCAATACCCTTTGTAACATGTCGAGCAAGGCGTTGCATTCATGAACAGTTAGTATCAATACAGATAGTACATATAAATTATAATAGGTGTAGTTTATGATTCAAGAACACTAACTCACGATTCAAGTATACAAGAGTACATTATTTTACAAAAATAAGGATTTGATTCAATAGTAAACAAGGGTGTACAACTTACAAATATATTCCAAGTATACTAAACAAGGAACATACTATCAATCATTTATTTCAGAATGATTGGATATTAATGTTATACACATAACGTTTATATGCTTTTTATGAGGCAATAGATTCAGGTTATTTATTCATTTAAGTAATATAGTTAAAGTCTTGATATTATAACTAGAATCTCCAGTCGGGGATCGAAACAAGTGTATATAGATCTATATTGGGATTGACAACCCTGCACTCGGGCATACACGCCTATGAGTGACAATTGTTATCAACAGTGTTGACGCCTTCAAAGCGTTGTTTCAGGCCATATAGTCATAGTATGGTTATAATAACTCATTAAAAAGGTATTAAGAATACGTTAGTGTATAGTTAACTAAACATGAGTACATTTTCAAAGTATTAGTTTACAAGATACAATTTACAATATTAAATTACAACATACAACAACATCTGGTGAAGCTAGGTACACTCACTTGTACCAGTTTTACAAAGAAATACAAACACAGAACATTGGTTTACAAACATAACGGTTTTATGAGATTAAAACTACTTTTCATATACAGTAGAAAAAATAGGATTTTCTGGAACAGTTTTCATTTCAAGTAATAGGAAAAATACTTACAAACATAAATACTTATGCACTCACTTAACTTCATGTTGATACTCTCTTTTCAAATTACTTGTATTCTCAGGGAATCAGTAGAGACGTACTTCCCGAGCTTTTGAGAAAATGGAGCTATTTTGAGTCATGTCTTCTGTCTTTTTCTATAACTATTTTGGTGTCAATATACATTGATTGAACACATGTAAAACTTATACTTATTAATGCAATGGTTGTTTGTACTTTGATTACTATAATGCATGTGTTGTGATACTACAAATGAACTCATCCACCCCAGACGTTTCCGCCGTCTAGTTTGGGGGTGTGAGAATTACGTGTCATCACCATGTTGAAACATAACCACATAAACAATTAGTAAACACACAAGAAGGTTCCAACTCTCAAGCTTCCTAGGTTCATCATGGTTTTCCTGGTCTTTGGTATAAATCTTGTGCTTCCAGTAGTATGGGCCCAATACTACCTTCCACACCTATTTATACCTTCCTTAAGGACTACCTTGACTCCTCCAAGTCACTCCTCCCTATCTAATACTCTTCACATACTATAAGGCATCCTACCCACCAATACATATCCTAAGGACTTCCTAGGGTTCCCTTCCTCACCACTCTTTGCTATCAGCTGCAGATGGAACTCCCACTAATACCATCTAACTACCACATGAATACGATTACATACTATCGGTACTAGATAATTATTCAAATAAATGGTCCCACAATACAACGGTTGGACTCAAACAAGAGCTACACAATAGAGTTAAACATATCCTTCTAAAATTATCCAATCTCGATAATATGTAACCCAATGCATCCATCCACTAGTTATTTGGTACTAATAAAATTTCCTAAAGCAAAAATCATGAAGTATTCGAGCATCAATCAATTCAAGTCAGAACATAACATATACAGACCATCCTATCAAATAATTGATATTATACTAGCATGTAAATCTATAAGCTCATACAATAGGAACATAAAGGCACCTCTCCTAGTATTCCATCATGCAATCCTGGGTAGATCCTTAGTCCCTAATCTAGCATGAAATTCTCATATCATAACATAAAACACGTAACATGTATGAGTATTTTGGGAAGACTTACTTGAGCTCGGTTGATTACACGCATCACACCCCTTTTCGTTTATAAAATTTCCTTAGTTAAAATGTTCCTTTTTATGGAAAATCTACCAAACCCTCGATTTGAGTTCAGGCACACCCAACAATATGCCTGAATCCCTCACACCAAGGCTTTGATACCAACTTATAACATCCCAAAAACTCAGATAAAATTTTTATTTTTAAATTCATTCCGATCATACGATAATCATATCAAAACAGTCGAGAGTATATCATAATAAAATATTATCAGAGAACAAAATCCCAAAACCACGTCATGCGGAAAAACATAGGTGGATGTAGTGCGATCAGACCATGCCTTTCCTTTTTGAGCTGGAAATACATGAAACATAAACTGAAAACCGTAAGCACAAAGCTTAGTAAGTTCCCCCAAAATATCCCATACCATACATACATAATAGTCAAGCATATCTGGGTGCTTTCATCCCCTTCATTCTCTTTCAACTGGTACTAGGTATATTTCAACCCATTCGGTCTCTTTCAACCGGTACTAGGTATATTTCAACCCCTTCAGTCTCTTTCAACCATTATCGGGTCTATTTCACCCTTACCACTACCACATAATATCATAACAAGAGAGTCACATAGACATGTTGGGAATTAGAGTTGCATCATTGGGTTTATTTATTAGTTCATTTATGTAAACGGGCTTGGGCTTGTCCACCCGTCATTTATTAGGGTTAGAGTATTTAAGGTGCATGCATGCACCGTGTTTTACAACTTTGGCAATATTCTTGTAACCCTAATCACACCTCTATAGTAGCAATTCTTAATCGAGTTCTTCTGAGGCTATGGCTTATAATCATTGAGCATATGTTGAATCATTGTCTTGTTCTTGTTCTTAATCTGTTTTGAATCTAATCGATCTTTCAAGGATCAATATCCTAACAATTGGTATCAGAGCAAGGGACTGTGTAATCTGTACACATCTCTTCTGTTTATAAAGTCATTAGGTTTTCTATTAATATTGGATCTGGTACAACTGTCATCACAGTTTCATTGACGCTAATTTGTGATCTTAATATCACCTTAGAACTACATCATATGACACGTCTGATTCTTAACAGATCTTAAAAGGTATATCATCATGCAGCACGACGATTCTCACAACAACTCCATCTACCTTTCTAGCAGCGTTGGATCAACCGCTAGGATCCCAATTCTTTTCCCCAATGAATATGAAGTATGGGCGCTTCACTTTGAAGTTTATGTTCTTGGTCTAGAAGACAACAAATATCTGATATGGGAGGCCATCACTCTTGGAGCATTTTTTCACACTGGAACCAGAAGATTCATTAAAAATCAATCTGACTACAACAAAATTCTTCTTGATGTTAAAGATGTCCCTCAAGATGAGAAAGACAAACTGATTAGCAATGTTAAGGCAATGAGAATCATTTGATTTGCTTTTCTGGATGACACTTTTCATCTGGTTAGTTCATGTGACACAGCCAAAACCATTTGGGATAGGCTTAAGGAACTCTACTCTATAGATGCAGATCTTGAGCACTCCACACAAACACTCTTTCTTTCAGAGTTGGTGCCTTTACACATAAGCCTGAAGAGTGTTTGAGTCAAACTTTCATGCGTTACAATCAAATTTTAAGTAGGAAGATGAAACATGGCATTGGACGTAAAATAATTGAACCAAAGGTCACTTTCATGAATGAGATTAGATCTGAGTGGATGGCAGTGGTGTCAACAGTTAAGGTACATGAGCATATCAAGAATTATACATTGGCAAACCTTGTTGGAATCTTGAAGTCACATGAAAACGAGGTGACAAAAGAAGCGAAAATTGTATCTGGGATGGGATCTTTGGCTCTCGTTGCGAAGGGCAAGAAAGTAGCAGAGGATGGTTCAGAATATGATATTTTTGATTATGAGCCTACAAATGAAGACCTTTCATTGATGGTGTCAAATCCAAAGTGATTCGTAAAGAAGAAGTTTCCTTCCAACAAGAACCGAAACTGGCAGGGAAGCAGCAGCTCTGAGAAGGTAAAAGAGGAGAGTGTGAGTAGCTCACAAAAGGAAGAGGAAAAGAAGGAAAAGAAGCTAACTGGTGACTCTGGCTATGATTGTAACTATTGTCATGGCAAAAATAACTTGGCCAAAGAGTGCATGCTGCGAAGGTTGAATGAAAAGAAGGAAGGAGAAGATGATGAGACTTACCATCTGTCACACCCCAAAACCACGAACGGCGGAAACGTTCAGGGGTGGAGGACGTCATGTACAATATCACAACAGTGTAATATAATAAACAAGCAACAACATCATCCATTGCATTATAAGTAAAGTTTAATACATGTGTGTTCTTTCATTGTAATAAGACACCAAAAATATACAATCAAAATAAAAGACGAGACTTGTCTGCTCCGTCTTCTCAAAACCTGGCCTCCGTACCTGTCTACTGATGACCTGAGAATACAAGTTATTTTGAAAGCGAGTACCAACTTTAAAGCTGGTGAATTCATAAGTATATAAGTGTCATTTCCTTGTTTGTGAAAATATGTTATGAAGGCCATGTAAAACATTAAATGAAAATGTTGAAGTACGTATGAAAAACCCTAGAAAATCCCTTATTTTCTATCAGTTTGAGATGTAGTCTTCTACCAAGACCCGAATGTTTTGTAAGTATGAAGTGTAGTCTTCTACCAAGACCCGAATGTTTTGTGAGTATGAAGTGTAGTCTTCTACCAAGACCCGAATGTTCTGTTTGTAAAATGATAGTTTTTCCTTTGTATTGACTAGTACTAAAAGTGCTTAGTCTAACTCATCGTTTATGTGAATGTATCACAAAATAAAGTAAATAGGAAAATGTACTACTGTAAGTGTTGTCACTGGGTACTAGGACCAACACAACATTGCATTAAGCAAAATGTATAACCTAATGAACATCCGAAGATTGTCCAATTGTCCTCTGTAGCAACAGTAGGTGGGTGGAAGGGTTAGTCCCAAATCGATCTACCTAATATAAGTAGTAACCTTAGACCTCCGTAGATGGTCATCGACCACTGGTGCTAATCAGTGGGGTTCGGAATGGTAAGTCCCGCCGAGCTATCCCATTGAACCGAGATAGGAAAGACAATTTACACAGTAAGTACTAATAAATCATCCTCGTAGTCCTAAGTACAAGTATCCAGGTAAGTGAATACAGGATAATGCTCCTATGTAAAAGTGTTCCTGTATGGTATTCATGTATGTGTGTCCATGTAACAGGTAAGTATATGTAAACATATTCATGTATCAGGTAAACCTCTGTAAGTACTCGTGTATCAGGTAATGTACTAGTATAGACTCATGAATGAACTGACTCTTGTGTGATTCCTTGTAATAGAAGTAATGTTTGATATCTTTAAATTATCCCTATGATAATTTATTGTAATATAACTGGTTGATCATGTAGGTTTGTACACTCTTACTACTCAAGGGTGTGGGAAACTAAATGAAAGATGTAAACTATAACATCAATACATATATAAGAATATAAGTGTATATGCATAGTTTAGTTCAAGAATGAAAAATGGTTTTTGTAAGACATCTTATGGGTTTTGAACAATAATTAACAATGACTTGATGTCATTTTAATAAACATTTCAAAGGTAAAACATTTGGTAACAATGTGCTTTTAAGATGTAAAACCATTTCATGCATCACATTTTGTACCATGTGAAATCTGTTAAATGATAAACACAGTTATAAAATACATATCAATGATTTAATAACATGTTTGTTTCTACTTGTATTCCCCCCCCCCCCCCATTAAAGCATTTAAAATCATTTAAAATATTGATTAGGGGTATGAACTCACTTGTAGTTGGTGATTGGGATGAACTGAACGGTATAGGATGGCTAGGTGTCAAGCGAGGACTTGTACACACACTACGATCCTAATGAACATATAATCACACATATATGCATTCAATTAGTCTTAAATCACTAATTGATAAAGTTAAGACATCCTAGACATAATAAACACTTTATATAAGTGTTTTAAGCCCTAAGGATTGCATCTAAGCTATTGTGGGACAAGGTATTTGTGTTTAGGGTTCCAAAGGACCCTATATGAGAGTTTACTCCCCATAAACCATCACACATGGAGTTTACGGTTGTAAACTCTTGAGTTTACGGCCGTAAACTCCCAAACATGTGTGTTTGGTGTGTTTTGAAGTCCCAAATGCTTTCTAGAATTATTCTAACTTGGTGGTTCCATCCTTGAGGGGGGTTTAAGGTCTAGAAACACTCCATTTAGGAGTTTATGACCCCAAGGCCGTTCCCCTTGGAGTTTACGGCCGTAAACTCTCTTGGGGTGTTGTTTTTGTTGCCTTCAAGCCTATTTCACTTGTGGTATATGTTCTAGACTTTTATTCCTAGCATATGAAGGCATTAGGCACACCTTGGTGCCCTTTTTAGGAGTTTACGGCCCAAGAACCAAGTCTTGGTCGTAAACTCACTTTGTTAAGTGATTTTGATGTGGTTTGGTCCCTCCATTAAGTGGGTAACAATTTCTTATAAAGGTCTAGGGCTTTAGGTGTCATGAAAACACCCCTTTTGTCCATTTCAATGGAGTTTACGGCCTAAGATACACTTGGGCCGTAAACTCTCATTTGTTTGTGTTCTTTGATGTGTTTAATGCCCTAGATTTAATGGGAACAAGTCTAAGAAATTGTCTAAGGCTTTAGGAGCCTTAAAAGTACCATTTAGTGTTTGAAGTTGGAGTTTACGGCCTATGATAATCTTGGGCCGTAAAATCCCAAACTTGGGTGGATTTTTGGTTGCTTTCTTGTCCCTAACATGCATACATATGAGTCTAAGGCTTTAGCATAACACAAGGGTCGGTTTTGGCTTCGTTTCGGGAGTTTACCGCCCAAGAACACCTTGGGGAATAAACTCCTAGATCTAATGATTTAGCCATCTAAATCATGTTATAAGCATCTAATAAGCATTCTAATCACTACTAGAAAGAGTTACTCACGTTTTGGTATAAAAACCCGAAGATCCGTGAGAGAGAAAATGGCTTTTCTCTAGTTGGAAATGTGAATAGTGAATGAATTTGATTCAGAAAATATTTTTATTCCTGTAATGATCTCTAATATAATAGAGTGTTGGAATAATAGTGTTGCACAAAACCCTAGTTCACCCACTCTCCTGATATTTCCTGAAGTGTAAACCCTGAATTACTCAAACTTACGCAGAAAGTCTGTAAGTTAACTGTGACTGCTATAACTTCTATTGAAGTGATATAGTTTGTACAGAATGGAAATTTCGGGTTGTCACACCATCTCCGAAAGCTTGAGGAGATAAAGAAGAAAAAGAACTCTGATAATTCAATGGCTGCTTTAATTGTGCAGGGAAAAGAAGCTGATAATAAATTTGGCAGGGTGGAAGTCTGGTCCACGGATTCTTAAGATGAGGAGGTTCCCAAGCCAACTGATGGGAGAAGTTTCATTGCGAAAGAAGAAGATTCGAATTCTGGAGGAAGATGTTTCATGGTGACAAATGATGTGTCACAAATGCAAGGATACGCCACTAATAATGGGAGTGATAATTGTTTCGTTGCAAAACCAGTTCTTGAGCAAATCATCAAATGCAATCAGATGATTAACAAGGTAAACTCTATTCTTGAATCTCTCAATATACCTATGTCGAGATCCGAAACTGAAGTAATTGAATTAAAATTCACATTTTCTAGTATCGGTAACAATTTGAAATAAACTCGCTTGACAAATTCTAACCTAACCGATCAAATCAGTAGGGTTTCGTCAAAGAGTGAGGAGAGATGCATATGGATATAGAAGATTGAGTCTGATTTAGCTAAGTCTAGGAATGAGTTAATTTACTTGCATCGAGACAATTTAATGCTTTTGAAACAATGTAATATTTTTTGTTTAATTGCGAAAAGGCTTTATCTTAATATTACTCAATTGCATCTTGATTGTGAGATTGGTCAAAAAAATCCATAAGATGATATTGCCATTCCTTGAATTAAAGGAAGACGAAATCGACGCTGATTGTTATAAGTGCGAATCCATCATCTCATCTGATGAAACTTCGGAAGCTTACAGGATTAGTCTGGACAAAACTGAATCTTTTATTAAGTCAAAGGACCACAAGGACACGCTAAAACAGCTTCTGGACAAAAATGAAAAAAAGTGAATTAAATTTGACGCTATGCAGAAGTTTGACTCATTGAGTACAAAGTTGAGTTCAGATAACAAACTTAATGTTGATAACACATCTGAATTTGACGATGACAGTGATATGAGTGAAATATCTGTAGAGGTCGAGATTGATTGCTCAGAGTTTGTTAAAAATGAACCTGATGTTGCGAAAGTCCCAATTTCTGAAAATTTTGTTGAATTTGCACATCTTTCTGAAAATAATCCAAATGTCTTAAAAGAAATTGCGACTATTTTTCCAAAAGTCCAAACTGTCCCTAACCAGGTTTTCAAAATCAATGGGGTAAATAAGAATCAAACAGTCGAATTAACATCCTTAGTTGAAAACGCAGATGGATGTGATGAGTACCTTTGGTCAACTCCTATTAATAATGTTGACAAAACAGTTGGTCTCTCAGAAAGGACCTCATGGAGAGTAAAAGGAAGATACGTAGCAGAACCTTTAAACAAGGTCAATTCCATCTATGAGAAAGGAAGTCCCAGTGGAACTAAGAATGTTCCTAGCGACACATCTTCAGTACAAAACGAAACTCCAGCAAGAAAGCCAATAGTGAAAACTAACATTCACAAATCCTCAGAACAATTAGCAGCACAGAAACGTCAAAGGAACGCAAGATACAACAAAAATCTCAAGGAAAGAAAACAATTCTGGCAATCCAAAAATCCCAACTTCATTCGCATTGAAAAACCTCTCAATCAAAATGCAACAGTAGCATCAAATGCGAAGCCAAAGACCTCATCGCGAAGTCAGTTTCACAGTCCACAGGATTCTAGACAAAAAGTTTTTCAAAAACCCATTCTTTCAAAGCCAAAAGCCCTATGGAGAATCCAAAACCTCACAACTCACAAACCAAGTATGCTTCGTTTTGCTAACAAGACATTGAAAGATGTTATGGGAAAAGGAAAGTTCGTTTTGGATCACCAAGCTCCAATCAAAAAGCCCAAAACTAACACAAATGATACTAACCTAAAAGATAAAAGGATCAAGGTTTTCAAAATTACTAGGAAAGATAACTCCACCTTAATAAAACAAACCTATATGGTTGATCTTGCATTTAATTTCCCTCTTTCTATAAAAGGCTCACAAGGACCCAAACAACTTTGGGTTCCTAAATCTACTTTAGTTTTGCAGGTAATTCGTGATGAACAGTTTGACACTAAATGGTATATCGACAGTGGTTGTTCGCGTCACATGACAGGAAGAATGGAGGAACTGCGAGAGTATAGAGAACTGAAAAATGGTGGAAGAGTGAACTTTGGGAATAACTCACTTGGAGAGATTAAAGGTTAGAGGATGATAACAAATGACGAATTCTCAATTCGTAAAGTTGCTTATGTCGAGGGTCTGGAACACAATCTCGTAAGTGTTTCGCAGTTGGTCGTTGGTACAGGATTAAAGGTGTCATTTGACAACGAAGGTTCTGAGATCATAGAAAAGAAAACCAAAGCAGTCCTTCTAAAGTCTAAATGCAAAGACGAGATGTATCTAGTGAACTTAAATCCGATACGAGGGAAGCCACCCATTTGCCTTCTAAAAAAGCTCCTGTAGACGACAGTTGGCCATGGCATAGAAGACTTTCACACCTTAACTTTAAAGATATCAACAAGCTTGTTCTTGGTGATCATGTGTGAGGGCTTCCTCTCCTAAATTACGACAAGGATCATCTTTTTGCTGCATGCAAAATGGGAAAGTAAAGAAGGAAAAGTCATCCAACGATAATGAATACGAAAGTCATTGAGCCACTTGAACTTTTACACATCGATCTTTGTTGCCCTTCTGCGTTCGAAAGTATTGGTGGTAATAAGTATATTCTCGTTATTATAGATGATTTTTCTCATTTCACTTGGGTTTATTTTCTTAAGCAGAAATCTAAAGCCACTCCTAAACTCAAAGACTTCATAAAGCAGATTGAATTACAACTGCAAAAGTTGGTTCGCAATATTCGCAGTGACAATGGGTTGGAATTCAAAAACCAGGAGTCTGAAGAATTTCTAACTGCGAAAGGAGTTTCGCATAACTTTTCGACTCCTTACACTCCACAATAGAACAGAGTCGTTGAAAGGTGAAATTGATCATTGTGTGAGGCTGCAAGAACCATGCTCTCATTTGCGAATATGCCACTATATTTCTGGCCTGATGCAATTTGGACAACTTGTTTCACCCAAAACCGTTCAATTCTCAATAAACGATTTTCTGTTACTCCCTATGAAATCATAAACAAACAAAAACCTAACGTAAAGTTTTTCCATGTTTTTGGTTCCAGGTGCTTCATCTTTAATTCTAAAGAGCAAAGGAACAAATTCGATGTGAAAGCTGATGAAGGTATCTTCTTGGGATATTCGCTGACATGTAAGGCATATAGGTTTCTCAACAAACGATCAAAATGAATAGAAGAAACCTATTATGTCACGTTAGACAACAACTACTTAAAGAGGACTCAAGTGAATGACAGTCAATCAAAAGAGATCTTTCCTAAATCAATCCTAGCTACAATTCCACTATCCAATCTCTACGAAGAATTCATGTTACTATTCGATGAACTATAGAAGGCTATCTCTTCCGAATCCAAAGCGGCTAACAACAAGGTTGATGAATTGAAGAAGATAATCGACGATGCTGCGAGTGATATGCACAAAGAACCACCAAGTGCGAATGTCCCACATAACACGGATGCTACATTGCAGGGGAGAGTTCTGAATCACCTTCCAATGCAAGTTTTCAAAGGGAGCACTCAAATCGACAAGATACCCATGAAAGTCCTCTCCAGGGGGAGAATCTGACAACTGAAAAGAAGAAACATTCACATCATTCGAGGGGGAGAAAGCTAATACGAATGATAATTCGGATGTACAGAATGATGATTTAAATATATAGTAAGAATTTGAGGACATAAATGCTGAATTGGATCCTTCCTCTGGCTAAATAGACTAGAGATCATCCAAAAACGCAGGTTATAGGCAAATCGTCTTTACGAGTTCTTACAAGAGCAAAACAAAAGGCAAAACGAACTGCTTTATTCTCCAAAGTAGAATATTGCATGTTTAATTCATTCATCTCCAAAGTTGAACCCAAAATGTTCAGATTGCTCTAGATCATTCGGATTGGGTACAAGCGTCACAGGAGGAGCTCAATGAATTCGAACGAAACAAAGTCTGGTGACTGATTCCTACTCCAAAGGATGCGTCTGTTGTAGTATTAAAGTTGGTGTTTCGCAACAAGCTTGATATAGAGGGAAAATTTATGCGAAACAAATCACGGCTGGTTGTAAAGGGGTATTGTCAAGAAGAAGGCATTGACTACGAAGAGACCTTTGCACCTATTGTTAGGCTAGAATCCGTTAGCATCTTTCTGGCTTATGCGGCACATAAGAATTTTGAAGTATACCAGATGGACGTCAAATGTGCATTCTTGAACGGGGAACTTGAAGAGATAGTGTTACATTCTGGAGCAACCACCTGGCACATAAGAATTTTGAAGTATACCAGATGGACGTCTAGAATCTAACACTATCTTTGGAAAAACCAGTTGCTGATATGACCCTTGATCGTCAGATGATAGGTTCATTAATGTATTTAACAACCAGTTGACCTGAAATTATGTTTTTTGTTTGTTATTGTGCTAGGTTCCAAGAGAATCATCACAACTGAGGTACAATCTCGAATCATTCTCTGTTATTGTGATGTTCATGTAGATTTAGGGCTTTTGAACCCATTTGTGGCTAGATCTAGTGTCCTCATGGTCCCTTAGCGAGTTAAGGTCCTGGATCTGGACCCATAGAGGTCCAGAGCACCCCTTTACCAAAGCTTTATATCCATCCATGGAGGTCTTGGCTTGGGATCAATGTATTTGAGGCTAAAACACCATTCATGAGCTATTCAATGCTTGATGAGCATCACGACTTGGACTTTACGTGGTCAATAAGCTTAAGGAGACTGGATCTATGAGTTAGTGAAGCGGATCTGACCTCAGAAGGTCGTTTGGGGTTGTGCATGGAATGCACTCGCCGAGTCCATTCCCAGACTCGGCGAGTTGGTGCAGGTTGTTCAACGATTACGAACCAGGGGTTGAGTAACCGAGTCGGGTGAGTGACTCGGTTAGTCGGAAGAGATTCAGAGGGATCGGGTTCCCGTAGGAACTCAGCGAGTCCACGCCAGACTCGGCGAGTCGGGTTGACCGTTGACCGTTGACCGTTGACCAGTGTTGACTGGTTTGACTTCGTGGTATTAGTCAGCTAGAGTCAAGTAGTATTAAGTAGAAATATGCTTGTGTTGTAGGAGGACGATAGCTCGGGATATCGAGCACTAGTGGTTAAGAGATTTACGAGTTACCGAGACACGCGAGGTGAGTCTTCTCACTATACATTACCTTGAGTGGTATTTCGAGTTGACCAGAGGGTCTTATGTGCTATGTATGAGATTGAGTGTTGTCTTAGAGATTTCGTGCTATGTGTTATTTGTATGTTGTATGGTTATATAGACCGGGCCGGAGGGCTCAACGAGCTGTGACTAGACCGGAGGGTCTGACGAGCTGCGGGACTGGAGGGTCCCACTGAGACATCTAGACCAGAGGGTCGGATTTAGCCTTGAGTGGCGTATTTGTGGTATGTGGTATTTTGGGAACTCACTAAGCATTTATGCTTACAGTTGTTGTGTTTGATGTCTCAGGTACCAGCGAGGACCGTGGGAAGGCGACGACTTGACACGTACACACACCGATGGAGTTTATTATGTGTAGAGATCTTGGGATTTGTTTTGAAAACAGTATTGATTATGGATTTGAAATTGTGATGTGATACATTATGTAATTTTGAAAAAGAAAAATTATTTTGAAAATTTACGGTGTTACAAGTTGGTATCAGAGCCTTGGTTTGAGGGATTCGGATGCACCTTCGGGCGTATTTGAACTCAAATCGAGGATTTGAGAAATTTTCAAATAAAACTAAAATTTTCTAAAAAGAAAAAGAGGTTTTGGAAACAAGCAGAGTGGAAGGTGTGTACGGTCAGCCAGCGCCCGAACGGTGAATCCCCAAAATACCCTTACATTATATGTTATGAGTTATGAGATATTATGTTGTGCATGTAGAGAGGCTAGGTATTCCTATTAGGACTAGAGTGGGCCTGATTTATGATGCCTTAGCTTAGGAGATCGCTGCTGCTATGAGATACTTTGAGAGTGAGTAGGTAGCAGTGAGGAGTTCAGGAGAGGGCTATTGAGGGTAGCCAGTGCATAGCGAGAGTAGAGTATTTGTGATTTGGGATCCTAGGAGGAGGACTTGGGTTGTATATCGATTCGGTGTGGACAATAGTATTGGGCCCGTACTATTCAAGACACCGGATTGGTGCGCAGTCCAAGTAAGAATCCTTGGGGTACCAGAAGTTGAGGATGATTGAGTTATCAAGTGTGAGTATACTCGAGAGTTTCCCTAAGATTCCTTATGTTGTATTTCAAAGGTTGATCATGGTCGGGACACGCCATACCACCAGGAGCAGTGGGGTGAGTGATGAGGAGATCCGTCGGATCATCCATGAGGAGGTGGCTGCTGCCATCAGAGCCGAGATTCTGGAGATGTTTGGGTCTATTAAGACCACACTGATCGAGACGTTTGACGAGCGTTATGCTTCTTTGACTGATGCTATTGTTGCTGCAGCCACCGCAACTGTTGCTGATGCGAGACCCCAGGGTGGTGATTCGTTGTTGTACCGAGAGTTCAGCAACACGAAACCACCAGAGTTCGATGGTACACAGAATCCGATCGCCGCTATGAGGTGGATCTCAGACATAGAGGGGTGTTTCTATACGTGCTCGTGTCCGGAGCACTTGAGGGTGCGGTTTGCACTCAACCAGCTTCGCTTGGGGGCGAAGGACTGGTGGAAGTTTGCAACCGCGAGCTATTCGACAGCTGAGCTGACTGCAGTGACCTGGGAGAGGTTTACTGCGATGTTTCGTGACGAGTATGTTCCCCAGGTGGAGAGGGAACGTTTAGCCCAGGAGTTTCTGACCCTCAAGCAGGGGACTAAGTCGGTGACAGTGATTACGAGGATGTTTCATGAGCGGGCGTTGTTTTGCCCGGAACTGGTGACCACTGAGCAGGCTCGCATGAGCCGTTATCTGAGTATACTGAGGAGGGACATCCATGAGTTCGTGGCGAACTCGACTTACCAGACATTTGCCGAGCTCCAGGCAAATGCTCGGAAGAGGGAGATTGAGCTTGAGACACAGGCGAGGGAGGAGACCGAGTCTCAGAGGGGTGATCGGCGACTGGCGCAGTCGCAGCCGGCCGCCAAGCGGGCAAAGCCCGCTGATTCGAGGACGAGTAGTTCGAGGGACCATACTTGTGGGAAGTGCGGCAAGAGTCATGATGGGTCATTCAAGACTGGGGTATGCTACAAGTGTGGGAAGGAAGGACATTTCGCGAGGGATTGTCCTAAGGGGTTCTCAGTTTGCTCCCATTGCAACCAGACCGGCCATAGGAAGGCCGAGTGCCCCCAGCTTCAGAGGTCAGCGCAGGGATCTACACCTGCGATTTGAGCTACTGATACCCGGCCAGCGAAGGCCGAAGCACCGAAGGCTAGGGGAAGAGCCTTCCAGTTGACTGCGGAGGAGGTCCGCGCAGCGCCTGACGTCGTGGTGGGTATGTATTATTTATCTATTTTATGTTGAGTTTATGCTATGGTAATTGCTATATGTTATGCGTAGGTACTTTTCTTGTGAGTTCTGTACCTGCATTAGTGTTGTTCGACTCGGGTGCGAGTCGGTCGTTTGTATCTGTGACTTTTAGTCGGCACATTAGTATTCTGAGGGAGGCGTTGAGTCGACCTCTGCAGGTTTGCATAGCCGATGAGTGTGAGGTGTGTTCTACTGAGGTGATACGTGGATGCGTACTGGAGATCTTCGGGGTGGAGTTTCTGATTGATCTGGTACCGATTGCCATGAGGGATGTTTGTGTTATAGTAGGCATGGATTGGTTGAGCCGTTTCGGGGCTGTCATAGATTGCGAGTGTCAATTGGTGACGATCCGAGATCCTAGTGGGGGAGTGTTGACCGTTTATGGCGAGGGGACTCGTGGTGGTTCAGTATTCTGTTCGGCTTCCAGAGCGAGGCGGAGTTTGCAGTAGGGCTGCAAGGGGTTCGTAGGCTATGTGACGGGTATGCGAGAGGCCGTTGGGAGGCCAAGTTCAATGGATGATGTGCCGATAGTGCGTGAGTTCCCGGACGTATTCCCCGAGGAGTTGCCGGGTGTGCCTCCTGAGAGTCAGGTGGAGTTTCGTATCGATTTGATTCCCGGGGCTGCGCCTATCGCTAAGGCGCCATATCGCCTAGCGCCGCTAGAGATGCAGGAGTTATCTTCACAGCTGCAAGAGTTGTTGGGGAAAGGGTTCATCCGTCCCAGTAGCTCTCCCTGGGGAGCGCCGATCCTTTTGGTCAAGAAAAAGGATGGTTCACACCGGATGTGCATTTATTACCGGGAGTTGAACAAGTTGATGGTCAAGAACCGTTATCCATTATCGAGGATCGATGATCTATTCGATCAGTTGCAGGGGGCTTCTTGGTTCTCCAAGATAGACCTGAGGTCGGGGTATCATCAGATGAGAGTTCGAGAGGAGGATATCCCGAAGACGGCGTTTAGGACTCGTTACGGGCATTACGAGTTCGTGGTGATGCCATTTGGGCTCACCAATGCACCAACGGCATTCATGGATCTCATGAACAGGGTGTGTAGGCCGATGTTGGATCGTTCAGTAATTGTATTCATTGATGACATCCTGGTGTATTCGAGGACCAGAGAGCAGCATGAGGAACATTTGAGGGAGCTCCTCAGAGTTCTGAGAGCGGAGAGGCTTTTCGCCAAATTCTCCAAGTGTGATTTTTGGTTACGGGAGGTCCAGTTCTTAGGGCATCTTGTTAACTAGAATGGGATTTTGGTTGACCCGGCCAAGATCGAGGCTGTGATGAGTTGGGAGGTGCCGAGGTCACCTACGGAGATCAGGAGCTTCTTAGGGCTGGCAGGCTACTATCAGAGATTTATCAGAGATTTCTCCTAGATCGCCGTGCCACTTACCAAGTTGACCCAGAAGGGTGTTACTTTCTCATGGGGTCCAGAGCAGCAGACCTCGTTTGAGACCCTTCGCCAGAGATTGTGCGAAGCTCCTGTGCTCGCACTACCGGAAGGGATGGAATATTTCGTGGTGTACTGTGATGCATCGATATCAGGGTTGGGAGCGGTGTTGATGCAGAGAGGGCATGTGATCGCGTATGCATCGAGGCAGTTAAAGCCTCATGAGACAAGATATCCCACCCACGATCTGGAGTTGGGGGCTGTGGTGTTCGCCCTCAAGATCTGGCGTCACTATCTGTATAGGGTTCGGTGTACGATATACACGGACCACAAGAGTTTGAAGTTCTTGATGGATCAGTCCAACCTGAACATGCGGCAGAGGAGATGGCTGGATGTGGTAAAGGATTATGATTGTGAGATCCTGTACCACCCGGGCAAGGCTAATGTGGTAGCCAACTCCCTGAGTCATAGGGCAGAGGGTGCACCGATGCGAGATATCTGTATGAGGTTGATGGTGATGACTCCGGTATTGGATACCTTCAGAGGGGCCCAGGCCGAGGCAGTGAGACCGGAGAACCGTAAGAGAGAGCGAGTTATCGGGCAGGTGTCAGGGTTTGTTACCAATAGGCGCGGGCTTATGACCTTTCAGGGTCGGATTTGGGTACCGTTTGTGGGCGGGACGCATACTATCTTGATGGAAGAGGCGCACAGATCGAAGTTTTCGATCCATCCTGGGGCCACTAAGATGTATCTGGATCTGAAGAGGGAGTATTGGTGGCCCTGCATGAAGAGGGATGTGGCGTGGTTCGTTGAGAGGTGCCTAACCTGTTGTAGGGTTAAGGCCGAGCACCATAAACCGCATGGTAAGTTGCAACCACTTGAGATTCCAGAGTGGAAGTCGGAGCAGATATCCATGGATTTCATCACCAAATTGCCGAGAACGGCAAGGGGTGTCGATGCGATTTGGATGATAGTGGATCGATTGACGAAGAGCGCCCACTTTCTCGCTATTAGTGAGAGTTCTTCTGCGGAGAGGTTGGTAGAGCTGTACGTGAGGGAGGTGGTATCGCGGCATGGCATACCCATCTCGATCGTGTCAGACCGAGATGTGCGTTTAACTTCCAGATTTTGGAAGAAATTTCACGAGGAGTTGGGTATGAGGTTGCATTTTAGTACTGCATACCACCCACAGACTGATGGGCAGAGTGAGCGGACGATTCAGACGCTCGAGGATATGCTCCGAGCATGTGTGTTGGACTTCGGCGGGAGCTGGGACGCGTATTTGCCCTTGGCGAAGTTTTCCTACAACAACAGCCATCATTCGAGCATCGGTATGCCACCTTTTGAGTTGTTGTATGGGATGAGGTGTCGTACCCCTATTTGCTGGGGTGAGGTGGGGCAACGCGTGATGGGTAGTACGGAGATAGTGCTTCAGACGACAGAGCAGATCCAACAGGTCAGGCAGAGGTTGTTGACCGCTCAGAGTCGCCAGAAGAGTTATGCAGATAGACGTCGAACCGAGCTCGAGTTCCAGGTCGGTGATTATGTTCTCCTGAAGGTATCTCCTTGGAAAGGAGTTATCTGATTCAGGAAGAGGGGCAAGCTAGGGCCCCGGTATATAGGGCCGTTTCGAGTGATCGCGAGGGTGGGCAGGGTAGCATATCGCTTGGAGCTACCCGCGGAATTGGAGCGGATTCATAATACCTTCCATGTGTCTCAGTTGAGGAAGTGTAAGTTGGGTTATGAGCATTCTAACACTCCTAAGTGTACATGCAACCCTAAATACCTTGGATCTATGTTTTCACTATTATACATGCAAATAAGAACTTCCAAGGTATTATCCTAATCTAGCATACAAAACAATAACTATAAGAACTTCATGAAGCTTGAGTGCCTAGTGCCCCAAGTGTGACACCTCAAATGGAATCACAATCATCAAAACACTTGGAATAACTTGAGAGAATTCTACAACTCATGAAATCGGCTAGCCCTTTCTTTTCACGCTCTAGTGTGATTCTAGTGGCCGATTTGGTCAAGAATAAGATGCTTATATAGTTAGGGTTACACCATGTAAACCCTAATTGACATGGCCTTTCATTTCCATGATCCATGGGTACAAATACACCATGGAGCATCCATGGACCATCCTATGGGTTTTAGCCCAACTTGATTATCCATGGAGCATTAGCCCACTATACAAGTATGGATGATTTACACAATCAACCCATATATTTAATTAGTCTTCTTTTGATCACTTAATTAATCCTAGATTAATTCTTGATCAATACTAATTAAATAATCTTATTATTCTTATTATTAATATACTAGAACTTTTAATATATTAATAACCATAAGTGTCTTATTTCTCTCATTATAGTCTATCCAAGTGCATGATGGTATGCAACCCAAATGGACCATGTCGGGTCGGGTCAAGTCTTACCAATAATAGTTATGGACTTAGACATTAATCCAACAGTCTCCCACTTGGATAAGTCTAAAACTATTATTGCGTATGACTTCAGGAACCAACTGGCAATCGTAGCTCTCAAAAGCTTCTGTCGAACTCTGACCTTGTAGATGAACTCTGACCTTTGTCAATGACTTGTCCATTAGATAAGGGATCATATATTCCTCCATTCTAGATATCATATGGACTGAGACATGGATTATAATCATTCTCTCTGTCCATTTGTTGTTTCCCGATTTCCGATTTATGACGACTGACTAATTGAACAAATCAAATCAGTCCTGGCCCGGACGAGCACTTCCATTTGTCATCATCAAATCATCGAGGGGCCCACAGATATCACTTTTATCCCGAAGGTAAAAGGAACGGATAAACTTCGACTCATATGGCATGTTCTACTACTTGTTGAATCATACACAAAAGTACGTTTTATAGCACCGAGTTACCAAATGCGTTTTCATGCAATCAATGTACTATCAACTCATAGTAACAACTCATATCTCTAGGTTTGAAGAAAATAAGATATTATCGTCTCATGATCACTCGTGATAAAATCCATGAAGTGATTCCAATGAGCGCGGGTTGAATCCAATACTCAGAACTTATGAGCACTCATGAGTGTTGTAGCCCCTTTGTCCAACACCTTAGACCTCTACAAGCCAACCCATGACAGTCTTAATTCATATCTACTTCTAACATATGACCGACTGTGGATGGTTTGAATAACTTAGTCATTCCGGAAGAATAACCCAGTTTATTCGGGAAGTCAAAACATGCAAAGTGAAACACAATAATAATTGAATCCAATATGGTATCAAAACCTATGAACATAAATAAAACACCTTTTATTTTATCACCATATGATTACACATTATTCATTGTATACTTTTTCAGCTATCAACTTTATTCTTGAATTTAAAACAATAGTTGTCCCATGCTCCAAGCATGTACACTATGTTTTTTCAAAACACTAGTCATGCCACACACCAAGTATGCATACTATGTTTGTCTATGATCTTTACTTTGTGAACTAGATCAATTGAACATAACTTCAATGATTCTCTTTTCACACTCCCAAATCCTTACTGCAAATGCAAGAATTCCAAATTCATGCCATTTACTGAAATCTGTTAGATTCTAAACTTATATGCATTGATACTCTTGTAACGATTATGCACAAACTCACAAAGACTTGGCAACAATCATTAAAGAGTATTCCAAAGGAGATCAACTCCTTGGAAATATCCTTCTTGCATTAAGTTTCCTTAATCTTACACAGATTGAAAATTCTAACTTTGAAACATTTCCAGATTCCATTTTGACTATCACTTCTGAACAAGAATTGTCTCCTTACAGATTATGTCAATATGGTCCTTCCAAAATTATCACTATACTTCCAATTGTCCTTGTGTAACCAATCTTTGGTAAACCTTAGATTGTCCTCGACAATTGTTTAATCCTTTTAGTCATATCCAGTTCTAAACCTTTTCCCTTCTTAATACCCCAGGTATTTGGAAAATTTTAGAAAGGATGAATATAGCACATGTAATCGATCCTATATCCATAGTATATGGGACACGATTCATGATGTCTCACATAAAGACTAAACCAGTCTTTTGCTATAATGTTTCCATTTCTATTTGCCAAGTTCTCATAATTCAGATTATGAAAAGGGATGCCGTAATCATAATCGAATTTTAGAACGCAAATAATGGACTCATATACAGAATTTCCTTATGTTGAGTCATTCCAACATGAAATTCATATATATATCCTTGACTAAATGATTAAAACCTCATGATCTAAGCTTATAGATTTGAGATGAAGTATAATTTTCTCTCCCTTAATTATAGCAAAACAACTCTTTCCCAATTGAAACTTTTGTTTTCTATAATTAACATTGCTAACTTGCAATACTTATCATAATTATCATGCTCCCACTAACATGATGATTATTAGCATAACACTTATGCTCCCACTAGCTTTGACATGTACTCAGAAATCAGCTAACTTTCTTACCAAAGTTCAGATTTCTGATACTAGATTGTTTTGATAAAACTTTATCAAAATCATACACCTTCCCTTAGATAGCACACTTGTGTATCTAAACAATTATGAAGAGGTATGACGTAATCATAATGGTTAAACCTTTTTGCCACTTCTCACAAGTCCATATTAGTGTGCCGGTTAACCACACGCGCTCCACTAACGACTTTGAGAATGCAAATATCACAATTGCTATCTAGATAAAATCTACTTAGTGAAAGTGTTTCCTCACCATCATTTTCATGAATCGGAGAGAAACCTTATGACACTTAGATTTAATGGTGTATGTGTTCTTATCCATGTGAATTGTCAAAACCATAGACACAAGACAAGGATGATGACAAATCCAAAACCATATGGATTGAACTCAATCTTAATTTCTTGCCACCTGGTAGCTCAAGGGCCTGCCATTGCTTCCAAGTTGTTATGCAACCAATTGAGAACTCTAAGAACTCATATGCAAAGCCAACCTTAACTGGAATGGGCACAGAATATGTCAACACGATAGGTTGTAAACCTCAAGTCGTGTGCTAGAGAAGAACTTTAGGTTTTATTCTTGATTAGTTCTTGAGACTTTCAAGACCTTTAAGACTCCCACTGTCCTCTTGACCTATAAGACTCCCTTGTCAAATATCCAAGAGATAGTGCGGATTCTAATCAAGAAAAACACTTTACCCAATTGGCCTAAGTTGGTCTTTGTTTTATCCAAAACATCACAACTTACCAATTTCAAATGTACAAGAGTAGAAAAATTTTACTCTTACATTTGACAAGTGTTTTAAACCTTCTTTAAGACATGTCACTCAAGTTACAATCTTGGAGTATGACTCTAAGACTTGTATTGGAACGAAGTATGACTCATCTTCTTGATTTAACCATTTCAACAATTCAAGATCCCTCTTCTTAGTCATAAGAATGCACTAAGACTTCCTTAGAGAACTAATTGTGCTATGGTTTCTTAATCATTAAGATGATGACAAAAACTAATACTAAAGTACTCTCCCATCTTTTCAGATTTGAGAAACTTTTATCCTTCTGCCTAATTTGATTCTTCTTATTCGCTCTGCCATACATTGGAACCTTTTCCAATGTCTCAGAGTTACACTTAAGCTTGTAAGTATAATCATATTTACTGAGCTTTAGTAAACTATGACGAATAGTTTTATCAAACTTTTGTGGTGGACTTAATCAGTGCACAAGAATGTGTACTCGATCCCTTAGTCCTTTACTTGACTCACACATCCATGTGAACAAGTAATTAGTCTTAATTTTCCAATACTTGAAAGTTCTCATTCATCATGCTATACAACTTGCATGATTCCAAGTTCCGGTCCAATTGAAACTTGGGTGATGAGAATCTTTCCTTATTTGGTAAATTTAGACATTACCACAAATGAAAGAATCAATTTCATATTTCCACTCTTGCTATTAATGGAATCATATAAGCAACAATTTTTCCTCAAATGCCATTGTAAGGATATTTTAAAATAAATAAAATCAAAACATTTTTCTTTTATTTTAAAACTTTGCGGAAAAACTTATCCTCATAATCCAAATGAAAACTTGTTGTTATCTATTCCTAAGCAATATCTCATAACTCCTGAGAAGTAGCTCAAGAATCCGATCTTCAAACTATGCGATAGAAATCCATCTATGCGATCAGATTCAGCATATTCTTTCTTTAAGTTTCTTCACTTTTCTTTGATTCTTAAACATCACCATGTGACCCAGTCACATCATGTATCAAGAATCTTAGAATAGAAACTTAACAGAGTTAGATAGTGGACTTTACCTGAAGTAGAGTCAAACTTATTGACTTTAACATCCTTAGGTAAATTTTGGCAGCTTCGCAACCAATGCCCCTTCCTTTGGCAATATAAACATATGGACCCTTTAATAATGGTACACGAGACTATCACAGAATTAGCTTTTCTCTTTACCATTTGGTCAACCGAGTTGACTATGGCCGATCCCTTTCCATTGGGAAGAGAATGCTTTACTAGATATCCAATGTCATCATTTTTAATGTCCATAAAGTTTTAGGAAGTTGATCTTAACAAATAGATAAGATCATTAAGGGTCTTGTCATAGTCTGTTTCATAGGTGTTCCAAAAGAACTCACTATGTGACTTAGAAAGTAGTTGAACCACCAACTTTCTCAAGACTTTGACACCCAACTCTCCCGGCTTGTCAATATGTGACTACATCTCCAAGATGTGACCACACCTAGACCTTGCCTTGCCAATAGGGCTTGAGTGACCTTAAACTTTTTCAAGAACTTGTGGGTTAGGGAGAATAATTGGAGGAGGTGAAAGAAGTATGATTTCCAAGGGACATCATCTTCATTTAGGAAACCTTGTTTCAAGAGATTTGGAAGATCATAGGTGTCTATTACAGACATCTTTTGGGAGATATTCAAGATAGTTGATTTAAAGTCCTTAATATGACACCCAATATGAAATATTAAGGCTAGGACCCAACAAACTATTTTATAACCTAGAAGAGGTATGCCGTAATCCAAGCTATAAAATATTTGAAGGTAGGTGAATGACGATTCACCAGTTTCCACCAAGATAAACGAAATGTATTATTAGGTTTTAATTGGTTTTGAAACTCCTAGATCTTTGAGATTCATTGAACTGTTCAATGGCATGTTTCAATCTCGAGTGTGACCTTCAGGTTTTGTGACTGGGATGCCGAGGATCACAAAACAAGGTGTGAAGTAACCATGCAAATCACTTGGTACCCTTAATAAATTACCCCTCAATCGATGTGCCGGTAAACCACACACGCTCCATCGATACTATGATAAATATTAAGTCACCCTTTACCTACCTTGTTAAGTCCAAGTTAGTGTGCCGGTTAACCACACACGCTCCACTAACGACTTGGACAAAGTGTAAAGTGTAATTTCATGGGTTAGCACCTTATTCACATTTTTCCTAAGTAACTAAGATTGGGTATTATTAAGAGTTTAGTTACTTAGTATTATCATTAATACTTTTAATGAAGGGAGAATTCTAGTCCTGTCAAACCCGTTCGGCTAACGACCCTCCACCAGTCAAGCAAGCGGTGGGTGAGAGTGGACACCCATTAAGTTGCCATTTTATAGGCAACAACCTTATACCCACCTTATAGACCGGCTTCGTGAATGAGGCGTACTAGCGGTAAGACTGACTTTACTCTTATACATATATATATATTATTAACTTATAATATTATAAAGTATAAGGGTTGAATTTTAACTTTTAAAATTCTAAGGGCTAACTTGGAATTAAAGTATTCATAAGAGAAAACTTTACAAATTCTAAAACTTGAGGGCAAGTTTTGAAACTATTCAAAACTAATTAATTCCATAACTTATGTGTTTAAAGTAGTTTTAATCCAAAAACTCTTCAAGTTCCATAACTTGAGGACAAGTTATGGAAGACTTTAAACTAATAAAAGAACTAACTTTTTCTTTATTTTATAACTTATGGATTTAATTATGGTTACATATTTTTATTTAATGAAGTGACTCTTGAACTTCCATAACTTGAGGACAAGTTATGGAGTCATAAAAATTATTCAATGACACAAGACTCTTCATTTTGTAACCATTGCCAACTTTTATGAGTTTTATGAGTCTTTAATGTGACTCTTCATGTAACTTGAGGACAAGTTACACAAACACATTTTATACTCAACTCTTAGATTAAAATGGATTGAAAAAAACTATTTCACTCAACATTTATATTAATCTAAGCAACTCATAAGAACAAGATAATTCAAATCAAACTTTTTCATGTAATTAGTCTAAACCTTAAACTAATACAAAACATGAATCTATTGACAATTTTCTTTGAAAATGGATTAGCATGAACATTACCACATCAAAAATAAGTTTATAAGTTCAAAAACAACTTAGGGTAATGTTCCTAGTCCATTTCTAGCCAAAAAACTCGAAAATATGTTGTCTGGGGGTCCAACTCGTCGAGTGCATGAACCAACTCGGCGAGTTGGATCGAATTCAACACTTTTTAGGCATGGACTCGCCGAGTCTCCTGATGGACTCGCCGAGTCTGATGATCAGACAGCACCAGATTCGTTTTTTCAGCTTCTATTGCAGGTATAACAAGAAAACAAGCCTAGGCTCTGATACCACTGTTGGGTTATGAGCATTCTAACACTCCTAAGTGTACATGCAACCCTAAATACCTTGGATCTATGTTTTCACTATTATACATGCAAATAAGAACTTCCAAGGTATTATCCTAATCTAGCATACAAAACAATAACTATAGCAAGATAAAATACATACCTCTTTTGTGTAGAAAGTCTTCATGAAGCTTGAGGGCCTAGTGCCCCAAGTGTGCACCTCAAATGGAATCACAATCATCAAAACACTTGGAATAACTTGAGAGAATTCTACAACTCATGAAATCGGCTAGCCCTTTCTTTTCACGCTCTAGTGTGATTCTAGTGGCCGATTTGGTCAAGAATAAGATGCTTATATAGTTAGGGTTACACCATGTAAACCCTAATTGACATGGCCTTTCATTTCCATGATCCATGGGTACAAATACACCATGGAGCATCCATGGACCATCCTATGGGTTTTAGCCCAACTTGATTATCCATGGAGCATTAGCCCACTATACAAGTATGGATGATTTACACAATTAACCCATATATTTAATTAGTCTTCTTTTGATCACTTAATTAATCCTAAATTAATTCTTGATCAATACTAATTAAATAATCTTATTATTCTTATTATTAATATACTAGAACTTTTAATATATTAATAACCATAAGTGTCTTATTTCTCTCATTATAGTCTATCCAAGTGCATGATGGTATGCAACCCAAATGGACCATGCCGGGTCGGGTCAAGTCTTACCAATAATAGTTATGGACTTAGACATTAATCCAACAGTGTATAGCCGAGGAGTCGGCGGTAGTGCCGTTAGAGGACATTTAGGTGGATGCGAGCCTGAACTACGCGGAGAGACCAGTTGCGATTGTGGATCGAAAGATCAAGGTTCTGCGGAACAAGGAGGTACCCTTGGTTTTGGTTCAGTGGCAACATCGGAGGGGGTCTGAGATGACTTGGGAACCGGAGCGTGAGATGCGTGAGCAGCATCCAGAGTTATTTGCAGAGCGAGACTTCGAGGGCGAAGTCTAGTTCTAGTGGGGGAGAATTGTAACAGCCCGGATTCCCAGGTATTATTCATTTATTTATTTTGGTAATTTGTGAGGAGACTCGGCGAGTTGGAGCCTAGACTCGTCGAGTATGCTCGTGGATTTGGACGCGGGTTCGCGTCCGGACTCGGCGAGTCCATGCTGTTTAATGAAACCCTAATTTCTCGGGTTTGAGGCATATTTAAAGGGCCTTATGGCCGTCATTTGCGCTCATCAGTCCCCAGAGTGAAACCCTAGAGCATTTAAGCGATTCAAGTGAGGGAAGGAGCCATTATTGATCTTGGAGTTGTTGCCTAGCAAGGAAAGAGGAGATCTAGCCAAGAGGAAGCAAGAGAGGGGTGGATTCCTGAAGAACTGAGGTCCAGGACATTACAACTGAGGTACAATCTCGAATCATTCTCTGTTATTGTGATGTTAATGTAGATTTAGGGCTTTTGAACCCATTTGTGGCTAGATCTAGTGTCCTCATGGTCCCTTAGCGAGTTAAGGTCCTGGATCTGGACCCATAGAGGTCCAGAGCACCCTTTTACCAAATCTTTATATGCATCCATGGAGGTTTTGGCTTGGGATCAATGTATTTGAGGCTAAAACACCATTCATGAGCTATTCAATGCTTGATGAGCATCACGACTTGGACTTTACGTGGTCAATAAGCTTAAGGAGACTGGATCTATGAGTTAGTGAAGCGGATCTGACCTCAGAAGGTCGTTTGGGGTTGTGCATGGAATACACTCGCCGAGTCCATTCCCAGACTCGACGAGTTGGTGCGGGTTGTTCAACGATTACGAACCAGGGGTTGAGTAACCGAGTCGGGTGAGTGACTCGGTGAGTCGGAAGAGATTCAGAGGGATCGGGTTCCCGTAGGAACTCGGCGAGTCCACGCCAGACTCGGCGAGTCAGGTTGACTGTTGACCGTTGACTGGTTTGACTTCGTGGTATTAGTCAGCCAGAGTCAAGTAGTATTAAGTAGAAATATGCTTGTGTTGTAGGAGGACGATAGCTCAGGAGATCGAGCACTAGTGGTTAAGAGATTTACGAGTTACCAAGACACGCGAGGTGAGTCTTCTCACTATACATTACCTTGAGTGGTATTTCGAGTTGACCAGAGGGTCTTATGTGCTATGTATGAGATTGTGTGTTGTCTTAGAGATTTCGTGCTATGTGTTATTTGTATGTTGTATGGTTATATAGACCGGGCCGGAGGGCCCAACGATTCTGACCGGGCCGGAGGGCCCAATGAGCTGTGACTGGACCGGAGGGTCCGACGAGCTGCGGGACTAGAGGGTCCCACTGAGACATCTAGACCAGAGGGTCGGATTTAGCCTTGAGTGGCGTATTTGTGGTATGTGGTATTTTGGGAACTCACTAAGCATTTATGCTTATAGTTGTTGTGTTTGATGTCTCAGGTACTAGCGAGGACCGTGGGAAGGCGACGGCTTGATACGTACACACACCATTGGAGTTTATTATGTGTAGAGATCTTGGGATTTGTTTTGAAAACAGTATTGATTATGGATTTGAAATTGTGATGTGATACATTATGTAATTTTGAAAAAGAAAAATTATTTTGAAAATTTACGGTGTTACAAGTCATTTGGATTCAAAGCCAACTTTGTGACTATGGTTTGAATATGAAACGAATCCCCTTATACTGTGACTCCAAAAGTGCCATTTGCATTTGACACAATCCAATGCAACACTAAAAAATGAAACACATAGCACTGAGGTATCATTTTATCAAGGATCATGTGGAAGATGGTAATGTTGAAATACACTTCGTAAGCTTTGCTGATCAGTTAGCTGAAATATTCACGAAAGCCTTACCTGAACCTACCTTCAATCGGATTCTTCAAGGCTTGGGAATGATAGAAGCTAAATTTGTTCCAAAACCACTTTCGCTTTCACAATGAGACTTTCATTTTTGGTTGTACTTTCGAACTCGCAGTCTAGAGCATGTCATGTGAATTGGTGCGAATGCTCGTAGTAATTCGCAATCATCTTTTGTCATGTGAATCGATGCGAACGCTCACAACCATTCGCAACCCTTGTTTATCCAACGACTTCATGATAAAGCTCTACATATCTCATGATCAACTGTTCGTTTGAGGTTTGGAGCATTTTATATCCTTTTGTATATTATGTATATATTTTTTAGTTTTTTTAGTTTAATTTTGTTTTCTCTCTATTTTATTTTATTTTATTTTTTATTATTTATTCTATTCCTTTATATTAATTTTTTTAAGAAAATCAAAAATACAATAACATTTTACTTCTTTTAATTTTCTTAATTTTATTTTATTTCTTGTTCCAAAAAAAAAACTCAAAATTACAAAATATTTTTTTGTTCTGTTCATATTTCTTTCATTAAATATTTGTGTAGATTTGAAGGAAAAATCTTTATTTTTCAAACACGAATGATGAGGCAGGTATAAAACTCTTTGTCCTAAGTGTCCCTAGAAGCATGCTACTGCATGTTGTCTAAAGCCTCGACGACTTTATGTTGAAGCCTTAATGAATCGACAATACCAATCATTTCATCCCAATTAGGCTACGAATTCACATAAGTCATGAGCTACCTTACTCTTCTCACATTGAGTAAAGAGTTGTCTGCTTGGTCACTTTCGCATAGCAGAGGTACATTCGTTTCTTTGGAACTACCGAATACTTTTCTCCATCACTTTCGCTTTCATGATCGTAACCCTCGAGACTCTCAAAAATTACCACTGAGGTTTATGGTTGCACAAAATTTGTGTTAATGATCTTAGTTTCGTTCAACCACGAACTGAGTGACACCCAAAATCCAACACACTTTTATGAATTCACGGTGAGCAATTAAATGTTCGAGATTTTTCACCAAGGAATTAACGAAACTCCACCTTTGTGGTTTGTACCAAGAAATCTCTTTCAATTTTTCAAGATCTTAATGAAATGCTATAGACCTAAGACATTTCTTCCCAATAGATCCAGTTTTTATTTATTTATTTATTTTTTATGTGCTTGAGATTTCTACATTTATCCAAGTCACTAAAATAAATTCCAAAGCTACTCGTTCAAATGACTACACTGGTCACACGAGTACTTCATCCGAACATTCATACTTATATCAAGTTTCGGAGTTTGGTTGAAGAAAGAGCCACCCTGAAAGCCTAAAGAAAAGATGTCTTTCATTATTTCTTAATAAACGGGTGATCATAATTCAACGGGGAACCACATAGACACTTCTTAATCTTTCTTGACCTTGAAGGAAGAGATCTTTGCCTGGGATCCATAGTTTCGTGTCTTAAAATAGACATCACTAAAATCCCACACATATGCTTTGCTTTATTTCTTTATCTTTGGCACACTTTAGCACGAAGATCCTTGTGATTTCCCAAAAGTCTGGTTCGTGGTACTTACACTCATTTTCAGTTTCGCAGTTTCAATCAAGTTTACTTAAAGGCGAAAGTTCGTATCTCAATGCGAAAGGTGGTATACAATTAAATGCGAAAGGGAGAAACTGATGTGACACTCTAGTAGATAAGGATTCTAATGGGTGCGTAAAAATTTGAATCGACGTTTCCTTTACCGCTGTCTGACACACTCTTCTGATGTAACAGTTGTCAAATCACACTTTTGCAGGCGACTGTTTAGTGCCTGATACAATCTCTATCTGGATTTCTCTCACCAAACAAATGGTATAAAAGGTTTTTAACGCTACATCTCTCGTTACCACTCACAAATACTCTCAAAGAATTTTGGCGATCTTCATCATCTATTGTTCAACATCTTCATCTTTAAGAAATCATCATTGGTTGGATCTTCTGAAACTCCTTCTGTTCAAGAAAAATTAGGGCAATCATCTCTTCTCACTATCAAGCAAAACCAAAACTTGATTCTCGATCTTGATCCTCTCAAGTATGACTAGTTCATGTTATCGATCGTTGAGTGCCTGAAATACTCACCACTGGTTAAAGCTCTGACAACATGTGAGATTGTTCCATTGTCTCTTCTCTCCAAGGCATACTCATCTGCTTGCTACGTCAAGGAAGAACAAAGAATCTTGTTTGAAGTTCTTGATAGGAAAACCTCAATAACTAAGTCCTGATTTTGTTCTCTGCTAGGGCTTGAATTGACCGCTGATATGGTAGACCCTGATTCCATCACGATCTCCGCCATTATGGAGATGTTCTAACAAATGGGTTACAAAGAAACCCTTACCTCCATCTCCAAGTTCATAAAACCTAATATGTCACCTCAATTGAATGGGCTTTTTACTTTACTATTCAAGAGCTTCTCTGAGCGTGTGACTGGCTCTGACTGCGCCAGTAAATTGTTCATAACCATCATGTATGGTATTTACACAGGGGAAAACATTGACTTTGGGGCAGTTCTTTGGGCTCAATTAGTCTAAAGTACACATTCTTTAAACCGACACAGTGAAATTTCCTGTGCTCGATTCTAGATGATTGTTGTTCAAAGGGCTATTGAGAAGCTTAAACTTCCGATGATGCGAGATTCATTCATGTCTGCTATCTATATCTTCCACACTACGAATTTCATCATTGTTGACAACTCAAAATTTTTGTTCGTGGGTTCAATTCCTGAAGCCATGTTTCATTATGTTCCTGTTGCAAGCAAGATTCTTGAGGCTTACAGGAAACTTCCAGTCTCAGGCTTTCGTCCTTTGACTAATGAGATACGAGCGATATTAGCAGAGGCTGATAAGCCTAAGAAAGGACGAAAGAAGAAAAATGCGAAAGAAGGTACTTCAACAACAGCTTCAATGCCTAAGAAATGAAAGGCAAAAGTTGGCTCGTCTGCAACAGCCCCTCATCCAACCAAAAAGTGAAAGATCAAGAAAGCAGCTCGCAAGCCCAAATCTCCAACTCCCAGTGCAAGCGAACATTCGCAATCTAACACTCAGTAAGATATTCGCATTGAAGTGGACGATCCTGTCGAAATTGAAGACACTGCGACAACATCCAATCTTGAGGTTTCACAGCCTATTTCCATAAACCCAGAGGTAATCTTTTCGATTCCCATATCAGTTTCGATTACTGGTGACTTCTTTGAGAATGCATCTATTCTCTCTCCTATTGCTACAATTACTACCCTAATTACCATCACACCATGTCCACCTCCTGTTAGTTCGCAAGTTCAAACCACTATTGCTTCTTCCATTCCTATGTTCTCTACCTCTACTGCCACCACCTCAACTATGAACATGACCAATGAACCTCCTATTACTATCAACGTATCTGATGCAGGGGTAGGAGCTTCAAGTTTAACTGTTGGTCATTCAACACCTATAATTTCTCCTCTGTGACAAGATGATTCAGATACCTTTTTCGAAGGAGATGGGTTTGATTTTAAATCTTTTCAGTTTAGTCCATTCCGAGTTCAAGATGATAGTGATGATGATGCTCTTGTTACTCAAAGACAGTTCAAGGCTATCAATGTGAAGCTCGATTCGCTAATCAGTTCTTCTCAAGCTTCATCAAGTGATGCTTATTCTAAGGCAACAATTGAGGCTTTTTTCCAGTCAATGACAGAAGAACATCAGGCCAATCTGGATAAACCGAATCAAGCGGTTTATGATTCGACTGTTATGTGAAAAGGGGTGCTTTACAAGGTTGAAAAGAGCGTC
Source organism: Lactuca serriola (assembly GCF_051521515.1). Taxonomy (NCBI): domain Eukaryota; kingdom Viridiplantae; phylum Streptophyta; class Magnoliopsida; order Asterales; family Asteraceae; genus Lactuca; species Lactuca serriola. The sequence continues at coordinate 86,572,457 of NC_136412.1, forward strand.
TATGATGCCCAGACCTTCAAAACGACTTTACAAACAGTTGCTGAGACAAATACCTCTAAGGCGAATGAGGCAATAGTGGGTCTTCGCAAGTCACTACAAAATGAAAAAGAAGCCCTTCTGCAGGTTCGCACTGATCTGCAAACAGATAACACTGAGTTTTAGACATCACTCTCTTCAAAAATTGATAAGCTTCGTGAAGATCTGGCAGTTGAAAGCAGAATTATGGACGAACTTGCTGCCAAAAGAATGAAAGTCCAAGTTCAGGCTGCCAAACTCGTCCAATATTCTTGATGTTCACGATCCTATACTTACAATCTCTATTTGAAGGCATTTGGCTGACAAATTTCGTCCTACTCTTGCCATCCTCAATAAAATAGAGTGTGTTTTGGAGTCTCCTGACCTTCCAAAACAAGGGGGAGAATCATCAAAAGAACCTCAGCAACCTCCGAAGACTGATGAGCAAAAACTGAAAGTCTCCAATGAACCAAAGGTTAATGTAGCTTCGGGTTCCAAAGGCAAAGAAAACTGGTAGATAGGGACGATGAAGAGCTTGATGAAAATAAGCTCAAAAGAAGAATGGCTCAAGAGGCTGAAATGGACGAACATCAAAGAACTATCCGAGAGGCAGAAGCTAAGGAGCGAGCAGAACGCAAAGCTCAGGTTACTTTGGAAAGTCGAAAGACTTTGTTTCCACCATGGACCTTGGAGTGAATCCTTAATGAGGCGGTTGATAATCCAAGCATTCATTGGTTGGAGCCTGTAACTTCGTTTGATCTGGAGAATTTGCAGGATTCTCAATTTGACATGCCTATCACTTCGGGAGCATTCCTGTTTCGCAGTTTTGATGTAAATGCGAATGCTCCTACAACAGAAGAGAAGGTTGATAATTCTTTAACGGAGTTTTATGTTCGCATGCCAAACCTTTGTACCTCACTTGGAATGCACAAAATATTACTAACGTGAAGGTCATAGGGCCAATTGAAACAGGGAGCTTCGTGAACATCAAGTTCTAAACATCAAGATGATTCGAAAGTGTTGTTCATGAGTTTTCCTTGGCTGATCTGCCATGTCTTAATCCCTATGATTGGATCGTTTTATTGCACTTCCTTTTGAAAGATGAAAAGAAATACGAACCTGTTCTGGGGCATGTAAAACGAATGTTGATTTCATACATTTATGAAGTGGTGAAGTTTGACATTAAAATTGCTTCAGTTCTAAAGAGGAAACCCACTGCTCCCCTTACTGCCAAAACAAAATACAACAACAAGATGCAGATGAGGAAGATTAAAAAAAAGAACTGGACTGTAATGTTTCATCGTGGTCCAGCTGATAATGTGCAAAAGTGCCTCTTCACATTGCCTGATAAGCATTTGTTCTCTACAACTTGCTTGGAGTTTATTTTGGAGATCACAGGGCAATGTAAACTGAATGACGAAGCTGCGAAGAAGGTTTACTCTGATATGATAAGGTGGTACACTGCCTTTTGCATGCATCTTCTCGCAGTCATTCCGAAGCTCTTCAAGACTACAAATAAGAAACAGCGGTGAAGAGCCACTCGCCTCAATGGACACAAAGGGGGAGATTGTTGGGAATTAGAGTTGTGCCATTGAGTTTATTTATTAGTTCATTTGTGTAAACGGGCTTGGGCTTGTCCACCCATCATTTATTAGGGTTAGATTATTTAAGGTGCATGCATGCACCGTGTTTTACAACTTTGGCAATATTCTTCTAACCCTAATCATGCCTCTACAGTAGCAATTCTTAATCGAGTTCTTCTAAGGTTGTGGCTTATAATCATTAACCATATTTTGAATCATTGTCTTGTTCTTGTTCTTAATATTTATCCTAATAAGACATCAAGCAAATACATGTATAACAAACAATTATCACGAAGACAATTATCAGACTACAAGCATAAACTAGTGGGCCGACATTGGTGACTACGACCCAAAAATATAGTGAAGGAAACTCACCTCAAACTGAAGGTATCAAATCAAGCTTAAGCTGCTGAGTCGCAAAATCCTCTCACTCTAAATCACAAGTAAAAATGAACCCTAATTAGAAATTTGGTCAATAGCCCACCACGAGGGTCCAAACCCGAAATCATATCCTTAAGTGAAAAGGCTACTTAATCCTTGCCTTATTGGTCCTAACCCACCAAGGCCCACATACAATTAGTCCCAAGGCCTAGAAGATATGCCATGTCAAAAATGGGTCCAAGTCTAAAAGCCCATCACAAAAAAATTCACGGCCCAACAAGAGCCCATTGTCCCTAAGTCTGACACATAGCTCGAAACAAGCCTAAGGCCTACTCTGATGAGTACATTTAACATCCCAATCAGTACGCCCGACATACTCATATCCTCGCATTATCGGGACTTCAGACGCGTACCCCAAGGTACATCCAACGTACGTCGTAGCTGGCCAAAACCTCATTCTAAGGTCTTAATCAATTATGACCCAACGTCCAATTTTGATCTAGGCTTATTAAAGTGTATTAAGCCATAAAGTTGCCAACTTTATGCTTTTGCATTGCTTAATGGGGCAAATCATGGATTACAACACATTATCTTCATGAAACCACCTTCAACCCTTGTAAGATTGAACTTAATCCATGAAGACTCCATTTTTATGCTCAAGGTACATTAGAAACTCTAGGATCTAACATTATAACCTTCTGGAGTAGCTCATACTCTCAAGAAATACCTTAAAGACCATTTTATGATGAAATAAGCCCCAAACTACAAACTAAGAAATGGAGTCATCAAAGTAGAAGCTTTTTACCTCTAATAAGCTAGAAATAATGAAAAACCTCTATATCCACAAGATCTTTATGATCCAATGCTTATTTACAAATCTCCTTCTTCTTCTCTAAGCACCACACATCTAACACACACACACAAGTTCAAACTTTAGGGAAAATGGATTGGGGTTTTGAGATACACAAGAGGCAAAGGAGGATGATAAGGTGATGAACTTGAAGGACTTAATGAGCTTAAATAGGGTGCAAACCCTAAAAATTAGGGTTTGTCTTTATCTTGAGTACGCCATGCGTATGCATGGGTACACCCATCATATGTAGGGGTCATCCCAAAACGTGCATGCAAAAGGAGTACGCTGCACGTACCTTGTGTACGCCCATTATACCCTTGGCTAGTCCTTGGTTAATTGAAATAATGTTTAAGGTTCATACCTGGCGACTCCGACGTTACAAGGACATATTTTGATATAAAGTTACACATTTTATATTTTTTAAAAGTTCTTTAATTTTTAAAATAATAATGAACAATGGATTTAAAATAAATAAATAAAACATATTACATATGTAAAATAAAGTAAGAAAATTACCGTACTGGCTAAAATGAATAAAATGTGCAGTAGGTATACGTTGAAACGATGGTGCGGTGTAGTTTCTTTTTTCTTTTTTCTTTTTTTTTGGTTTTCTATTATACAAGTATAAATTTCTATTTTTTTCTTTTCTTTCATGCGTCGATGGTATCCATGTTCTTATTTGATAAATAATAAAAAAGAAAATTTATAATTTCAAAGTAAGGGCTACAAACAATTAGTAGCTTTTGTAATTCTAATAAACATCAATTCACGAATTGAGTAATAATCAAACAGTAAATAAATAATAATTCTAAATCATAATGAGTTCGTGAATAATAATCAAACAGTAAATAAATGATAATTCTAAATCATAATGAGTAATAAGCTGGTTTGAAACAATTATTAATTTGCATATTTATATTGTTTTTCTTTAATTTTATAACGCATGATTCTAATTAATATTGATTTTTTTATGATATTTAGGACGTTATTTAGGTATAAATTAATTAAAAATGTTCATATTGTATAATGATATATAAATTAAAGTGACTTATAAAATTGTTGACCATAATATATAAAATGATACTTTAAAATTTAAATGACATTTTAAATTACAATTAAATAAATCTGACATATGAATTTTAATTTATAGCTTATTATTTAATTTATATTTCTTTTTATATATGTCAGGGAAATATTATATAAAATGATACTTTAAAATTTAAATGACATTTTAAATTACAATTAAATAAATCTGACATATGAATTTTAATTTATAGCTTATTATTTAATTTATATTTCTTTTTATATATGTCAGGGAAATATCACTAGTACAAAAATTGGCTATGGTTACACCAAAAAACTGTGACCATATGCCTATAGTCACACCTTTTTTTTTCATCGGAAGTGTCACCGAAAGTCGTGCCATTTTAGGCACCATACAGCCACTTTTAAATTTAGTGGTTGTAACATATGAAAACCTATGACCATAGCATAAAAGTGTGGCTATAGGGTAGAGATTTTTGTTGTTGTACACTATCATTTTATCTAAGATTGTGGTCATAAACACTTTTTAGACACACATTCTTTTTATTTTAGTGACTATCTTTCATGTAATGGTTACGTGAAATTATTTTTAGTGTGGCGTATTGCTATTAATTGGTCACACAAAAAAATTTTCATTATGAATATAGACTATCGTTTAGAGACACAAAATTAAGCATAGCATGACCATGTTCATCAAATGGCCACATGAATTTATTATCACTATTACGTTTTGCTAATAAATTGTCACACAAAAAATTATTTGGTATGACTATTAACAATCTTTTAGACACACATAATTAAGCAAGTCATCACCATGTTCCCAAAATGGTCACATGAATATATGATTTTAATGACCAAAAGTATTTTAAAGACACATACTATATTTTTTACTATGATTATCTTATAACTTACAGTCACATACGTTTAATTTATCATGACTGTTGCTATCATTCAAACACATAAAACATAGTAAGTGTGGCTATTTTATATCTTTTCGACATAGGAAATCAATTAAACATAACTGTAATTGATTTATAGAAACAAAAGTATATATAATAGTGGCCAATATTCACCTTATGAACATAACAATTTGTTTTAAGTGTGACCAATTTTATCATTTAGACATTAAAAAATTCCAAATTGTTACTATTGTTTTTATTGTAGTCACACATACATACTTAAACCATAGTTTTAAATGTCGTATAGTTATATAATGTTTTTACAATTGTCACTATTGTCGAACATACAGTCACATGAAGGTAGAAATAAGTGGCAGATGTTATGATTTTGACACACAATTATCTACATTAATAATCTTATTTAGTTTTTTGTCACGTATATTAAATTAAAACATGACTATAAAATCATTGTAGACACACAACTAATGTTTATCGTCCTTATTGTTTAGTATTTAGTGACACAAAATTTTGATAACCATAACATTTTTTATCCTTTAGACACACCTATAGTTTTCAATCTGGCTATTGCTCATAATTTAGATATCTCAAACCAATGCAGTTGTAACCATTAGTGTTGTATCGACACACAATTTCATTTACCATGACTATATTTACCCTATTGTCACATTAGTTTTATCTTATCATGTCGTTTTTTTTTAAGATTTTGACTCACAAGTATTGTTTAAATATAACAATACATAAACTATTAGTCATATGATTATTAAATAAAGTGACATATGTATCTTTTCCGACACACAAATTTTCAACGTTGTATTTGTTTTACTTCTAGTCACACATGTTTAATAAAAAATGACTGTAAAACACTTGCAAACGCATATTGAGTTTCTATCATGACTACTGTTAGCCCTTTAGTCACACGACACATTTGTTGTGAAGTAACCATTATATACATTTTAGTGACAACAAAATAAAACATGACGATAAAATTATTAGACACATGGAATAAAAAAACAATGTTAAATAAACATAACCGTAAATGGACAATATGAAACGACAAGAAAATATCAATATTAATAATAAATCAAATAAAAGTTTCCATTCATAATTTCACTAATTAAATGATAAAAATCCTTATAATCAAAACAAGTTTATTAAAAATGTTAAAGAAAGGAATAAACAGTCATAATTAACCAAAAACTATATTTCTTTAGTCTTGTTGAAAGTGCACCTTGTATGCTTGCCAATGCTATCTCTCGTTATAATTTTTTTTTTACTTCTTGGAGCTTTTATGTTCATCATCTTGAGTTTAACTTTTTCTTTGTTTCTTTGAGCTTTTATGTTCATCATCTTGAGTTGATCCCATTCGTGGTACCTGAAAAAACATTGAAAAAAAATTGAACAACTATTAATTTAAAAGACTACTTTCAAAAGGAAAAAAATAATGCATAAAGAAGTTAATAGAAGAAATAAACATTTTCGTCACATTTGACAAGGTATTTTGGCCATGCAACAAAAGTTTTATGTGCATCCTCAACTAATTTGATATCACCGTTTGGATATGGTAAAAATTCAGCTCCTTTTATCACTTCATCAATTGAAACTTTATAGCAGTCGTCTTGAAGTGGAACTCCATGAATGGTTTGTCTTTCCGAAGATATGTAAACGGTACCAAAAGCAACATTACTTCTATTATTTGGATATTGTAGAATGCGCTTCATTGTCTTCATTGGCTACAATGATTGCGCATATTTAGATAAAAAAAACAATAAACATAAATTTATATTTTCATGTCAAAATACAAATACATACTTGTGAGAGTTTTGGTGAATGAGTATCTTTTGTTTTTGGATGTGAATTTGTAGTCGCACTCTTAGATTCAACAGTTATTTTGGTGGCTTTTGCCATTACCTAGAAAACAATAATTCAATATTATATTAAAATCAGAAAATACTGCAAAAAAAATATTAAAATCAATGAATTTGTCAAATAATTACTTACTCGTGTAACTGTTTCATTTGTCGATGCTTTATTTATGATAGGTGTTTTCTCTATGATAGTATTAGTAACAGGAGTGGCATGAGATTCAATGTTCTTGTCCACTGAAAATACCTACAAAATTTAAGGAAAATGATCAATTTATATAATAAATGCATTTTGCAGAAACAGTAACAACTCACTTGTGTTGGAGACTGATTCAGATGAGATGGTAGATTAGGTATCATTGTTCCTTGTGATTCAAGATGAGCTAAAACTAACTTTAGTGTATTATCTTGTTCTCTCACCTTTGTTGACAACGCCTTAAGTTCTTCATCTTTTTTTTGCAGCTCAAGTCTCTCATTCTGTAGTTCAAACTTTAGGTCCGCAATTTGTTCTTTTGAAGATCCTTCGGTTCTAGGAATGTGGAAATATCTGTTAGCAGTCACTCCTATGCCAACCCCTTTTAAGAATCCACCATTTTCCTTGCCAAAGACTAGTGTCATGGCATCCATCCCAGGATCAAGCTTCACATCTCCATCTTTGATTTGTTTTTCATGTTCCATCTATACACAAAAATATATCAAAATAATGTCTTCAATAGTTATTTAACAAGTCTAGTATTTATTATAGTAATAAAACAATAAAGGAGAAAGTTTTAATGAACTTACTAGTTTTTCTGCCATGACTTTAACATTGGTAAATGTTGGCCTTCTTGGACCACCTGATGTAAAAAATGACATTTTTTCCAGGCGGTTAGCGTCGGCAGTTTTGAACATGTTTGCAAAAGACCGGATACATAACAATTATGCACATGACAATTTTGATTACACTTCTTATGTGTAAACTATCTTACTTATAATGATCTGTATAAATAATAAAACATATCAGCTATCATGATATGAACTTTATACAAAATATAATGACATTTATATCCAGCTAAAATCAAATTAAAACATGTCATAAATTTTAAATTTACCATTTCACTAGAATCTCTTATTATGAAAAGTCATATGCTAGTTATATTGTAATTTGCAAATAAATATCAATTTACTCGTGATAACTAGTTTGTCAACATACAAAAATATGAATATTATATATGTAACAAACCATTTAATGTATCAATCATTGAGCTATCGTGAAATAATCACATATTTATAACGCATCAAATGTGTTTTGTTTAATTGTGCTCAAACTGCTGGTGAATTGGTTTTCCTGGTGACATTGGTTTTCCATTCCTACCTGCTGACAATTTTTCCCTCCTTAAAAAAATATTTTTTTGTCATCTAATAAAGTTTTATTAAGCCTGTACATATGCCTATAAAAAAAATATTTTCCAACTGTTGTCTACTTTAAATGGATTAACATAACAGCCCATATCAAACAAAACAAAACTCACATTTATATAAGTCTATATGAATCTTTACAAATTAAAATCAAATGTTTAATTTTATGTATAAAACATTATATATAATGTATTATAAACTTCTTCAAATTTCTAACAAACCACATGTATCCTCTATTTTTAATAACTCAATTCCAATTTTACCCTTTGATAACTCTTTTACATCTTTTTTATACTACCAGAGCTTCCCTAAAAACAAACACATAAAAATACACAATCCAATCAAAGATAGAACTTACCAGTTTCTCTCTTAGAGCCGTATATCCTCCTCGTCCCATCCGGTGATTATAATTCGACTTCGAACGCGCTACTATCGCCTTTCTCGACGTATCCTTCCAAAAAAAAATTCACAGATCTTATAAGTATTTTTTACCTTAATAAAATATAAAATAAAAGTGATAATGAATATAAAAAATGAATTTAACCTTGAATTTGTGTGACTGTGTGTGTTCAACGAACTTGTCCCAATGATCTTGGCTAAGAATTATTGTACGGTATCGTTTAGGAATTCTTTTAAGCTTGGCGGTATTCCCTAAGTTGGGCTCTATGTATTTTGCATACAATTTTCTTCTAAAATTCCGTAGAAGCATACCAAGCCGATTCATTATATATTTTCTTCGACTATCCTCAATTTCATAAAAACGCTGAATACAAGTAGCTAGTATGTTAGTTATTGAAAGAAATTGCATTGGAGAATACCAACAACATATGAGTTGCATATAAAAAAACATTATTTACCGTTATCTCTTCCCATAGTTTCTCCTTGACTTCTTTTGTTACCTTCTTCCAATTGAAAACACTAACTCCTACCCTTTCCCGTACTAAGTCTCCCAGATAAGTTGGTAACTGTGATCTATACTTCCCTGCAAACCTTCCAAATTCATCAAACTTTACATGTTTTTTTCTTCCACCAGAATTTGTATGTTCGGTCCGTAACTTTGGCAATCGAGTCAATCCCCTCTTCCTTGTTTTCTTTGTAGTCTCTGTATTGCTATTGGAATCGCTGGAAGTGTAATCCAATGTGTCTTCATGTTCTGAATCATCTAGATCAGATCCATCATTTTGGTCCTCATCCTCCATTTCCAATATAGGCACATCTTCAATCAATGTGTTTTCTCCTTCCATAATACTTAATTAAACATGAAAAATAACATATAAGTTAGTGTAATCAGATTAGTATTTCATTAAAGAATATGATACCATACAATAATATTTAACATAAATTATTGATTTAGGCTTTTCATCGAACAGTTGGTGTGCAATAAGCACACCTGGTGTTCAAAAAAAATATTTTTTGTTATGGCATCATTTGGAACAATATACTACCGGTAAAATTTTTAATCAACTGAAAGACAAACTTAATGGTAACATTCATAAAGACTTACAACTGAATAAAGAACGATTTAGGTAGAAGAACACCTGTATTACAGCTAATTTTCTTTCACAATGGAGAAGACGATAAAAATTATTGAATAAATCAATCCTCTTTATAGAGATGAAATTAATATGTTCCTAATTTCACGGATGATACCTAATATCTCGACATTAGCTTTCTCAAATCGATTTGATATGGTTTATGGTTTTGGCGGTGAGAAAGATGAAGACTTCCCGCCTTGATTTTGGAGAGTAAACACATTCTTGAAATTTTCTTGTGATCCTTTCTGAACCCTAAAATGATTTTGGAGGCGAAAAAGCGTATTGATATTAGTTTGTAATTGATCCTAGATTTCATCATATCCTCCTCAAACGATTTGACGCTGTATCAACATTGGCATTTACCAAATTAAATAAAAATTACATTTTGGTCCTTGTAAAATGTGAAGAAAATCTCAAACTTTACGTGCATATTGTGTTGGCAACATTTTTTTGACAAATTAAATGAAAAATATTAACTATTTTTTCTTTTCGTTAATTTTTTTGCTAAAGATAAATATTATATTCATTATTTAATTAGTCTAAGTATATATAGCTATTATTATATATAAAATATAAATATATAATTTATTTAATATATAATATAATAGTAAGGTTCGATTCGGTTTTTGTGGTTCATGAATATATAAAAACCGCACTGTATCGAAAAATTTCGGTTTTTGCAAAAGTATAAGCATAAATCCATAATCCCAAATGGCCGACAAAATAATAAGTCTTTAGTCGTAAGTTGTAGGTCATAATCTTATATGCCCTAAAGTTACAGGTCATTAGCTTTCTGTGGATATGTTGATTATCTGTAGTAATCTAATAGGTGGTGGTGGCAGGTGATGGGTGGGGGTGGTAGTGGCGGTGGCGGTGGCGATGGTAGGTGGTGGTTGCAGGTGGTGGTAGTAATGGTTGGTGTTTGTGGTGGTGGAGGTAGGCGGTGGCGACGACATTGGTAGGTGGTGGTGGCGGCAGTAGTGGTAACTATGGTGCTGGCAGGTGACGGGTAGGGGTGGTAGTGGCGGTGGTGGTGGCGATGGTAGGTGGTGGTTGCAGGTGGTGGTGGTGGTAGTAATGGTTGGTGTTTGTGGTGGTGGTGGTGGAGGTAGGTGGTGGTGGCAATGGTAGGTGGTGGTTGCAGGTGGTGGTGGTGGTGGTAGTAATGGTTGGTGTTTGTGGTGGTGGTGGTGGAGGTAGATGGTAGTGATGGTAGTAGTAGGTGGTGGTGGAGGTGGTAGGTGGTGGTGGTGGTGGTAATGGTTGGTGGTGGAGACTGTAGTTGTGGTGGTGGCGGTAGTGGTAACGATGGTGGTGGCGATGGTGGTAGCAGTAGTGGTGGCGATGGTGGTAGCGGTGACAAGTGGTGGCGGTGGATGGTGGCAGTGACGGCAGGTGATTGTGGTGTTTGTTAATGCCCATATATCCATAACTCCCCTTTGCCCTTATGTAGTGGTGTTTGTTAATAATCATAAATACAAAAACTATTTGTAAAAATAATAAAATCCTTTTAACCAAATGTAAAATAAGCATAAAGGCACAATCCCAAATGACCGATAAATAATAGGTCATTAGCCTTGTGTTGTAGGTCATAATCTCATATGCCCTAAAGTCGCAGGTCATTAGCTTTCAGTGGATATCTTCATTATCTTTAGTAATCCAATAGTTGGTGGTGGCAGGTGACGGGTGGGGTGGTAGTGGCGGTGGTGGCGGTGATGGTAGGTGGTGGTTGCAGGTGGTGTTGGTGGTAGTAATGGTTGGTGTTTGTGGTGGAGGTAGGTGGTTGTGATGGCAGTGGTACGTGGTGGTGGCAATGGTAGGTGGTGGTGGCGATGGCAGGTGGTGGTTGCAGGTGGTGGTGGTAGTAATGTTTGGTGTTTGTGGTGGTGGAGGTGGTAGGTGGTGGTGGTGGTGGTAGTGGTTAGTGGTGGAGACTGTAGTTGTGGTGGCGGCGGTAGTGGTAACGATGGTGGTGGCGATGGTGGTAGCAGTAGTAGTGGCGATTGTGGTAGCGGTGACAAGTGGTGACGGTGGGTGGTGGCAGTGACGGCAGGTGATTGTGGTGTTTGTTAATACACATATATCCATAACTCCCCTTTGGCCTTATGTAGTGGTGTTTGTTAACAATCATAAATACAAAAACTATTTGTAAAAATAATAAAATCCTTTTAACCAAATGTAAAATAAGCATAAAGGCACAATCCCAAATGACCGATAAATAATAAGTCATTAGCCTTAAGTTGTAGGTCATAATCTCATATGCCCTAAAGCTGCAGGTCATTAGCTTTCAGTGGATATTTTCATTATCTTTAGCAATCTAATAGTTGGTGGTGGCAGGTGATGGGTGGGGTGGTGGCGGCGATGGTAGGTGGTGGTTGCAGGTGGTGTTGGTGGTAGTAATGGTTGGTGTTTGTGGTGGAGGTAGGTGGTTGCGATGGCAGTGGTAGGTGGTGGTGGTGGAGGTGGTAAGTGGTGGTGGTGGTGGTGGTTTATGGTGGAGACTGTAGTTGTGGTGGCGGCGGTGGTGGTGGCGATGGTGGTAGTAGTGGTGGTGACGATGGTGGTAGCGGTGACAGGTGGTGGTGGTGGGTGGTGGCAGTGACGGCAGGTGATTGTGGTGTTTGTTAATACCCATGTAGTAGTGGTGGTGACGGTGGTTGTAGTGGTGGTGGTTGTAGGTGGTGGTGGCGGTAGTTATGGCCGTGGTGGTGGTGGAGACGGTAGTTATGGTGATGGCGGTAGGTGGTGGTGGCGATAGTGGTGGAGGTGGTGGTGGCGGTAGTTATGGCAGTGGTGGTGGTGGAGACGGTAGTTGTGGTGGTGGCGGTAGCGGTAACAGTGGTGGTGGCGATGGTGGTAGCGGTGACAAGTGGTGGTGGTTGTGGCGGTGGTAGGTGGTGGTGGTGATGGTGGTGGAGACGGTAGTTGTGGTAGTGGCGGTAGCGGTAACGATGGTGGTGGTGGATGGTGGCAATTAATTTTTTTACTGTATTTATCCTTTATAAACAATTTTTTTTTTGTAATAATACCATTTTGATTTACATATTAACTAATCTTATAGATTTATATTTCTCATTTTTCGTTTTCTTAATTACTTTACTAATGGTTACCTAATATTTTATATCTTATTTAGATTTTAAAAAATATCTTGCTTCAACTATATAACAATTTACAATATACAATCCTCACTGATGAGTTACAAACTCTTAACAACTTACAAAAAAAATGCAATTCTACTTTATGAACCCATTAAAACCCATGTAACCTTGAGTCTCAAAGAAATTACCAACAAAATCATGGCCTGATCATCCTTATCAAATATTATGCAATTCAAATTCTGCTTTTTCCCCTTACTAAAAGCAAAATTTATAAACAAACAATGTATTGTTGGATTAATCAGTTTGGTCAAATGATTCAAAAGCAATTTTTATATCTAGGGGTATTTTAGGAAATTTATCAAATAGTTGGTGTTTGTTAGAAAAAATCATTGTTTCAACATCAATTCATCTTCACCACCAACCAAAGATTCATAAAAAATATTATAAACAAATAAAACATTAAAAAACAAATAAAATTTCAAGATAAAAGATGGTCGCATAAAAAGTAAAATACCACGATTACAATCCAAACTCTTAACCCCAATTTCAAATGTCAAAGTCAAATTAGGACAAACTAAAATTAAATAGGAGATAAGATGAAGTGATGCTTTGTTCGGCTGAGCAGATAAGAAATTAGGAACAGACAAAGTAAAATTAAACTGCTTTACCAATACTATTTTATAAAAATGTATTTATCCTTATTTTTTATTTTATTAAATACACCACTCCGGTCAAAATGTCAACTTAATATACTAATTAACACTTTGACGTTTGTTGTAGTTTCACCATCCCATTAACCCTACAAAGTAAAGGATTTCCATATCTTCACTGGGTTTGATTGGGTACTCGTCTAATTGATTGCAACTGGAATCGAAAGACTATAACGAAAAAACAACAGACTCCACTCTCTGCGACTACATATAACTCCTGGTAACTTTTTTTAAACAGCTAAACATTATTCCTGGTACTCCGATTTTTACTTTAATTTTGTGTTTTTAAATTAAGATCATGAGAATGAATGACATAATTTTCATTGGAAATTCCTTATTCACCCTCCATTTTCGATTAGTTTCTGCAATTTTTCACCATTGCTATCAATTCTAAACTTGATAAGTTCATAGATAATTAGGTTTTCTTATTGGTGCTATGTTGTTTTTAGATCAGTAGATTTTATTCTTATGAACACACATTAGGTATATAGAGTACATGTAACCAATAAAGTATTCAATGGTGTTGGAATTAATTCAGTTAATTCTTAATTTTAGATTAAGATTTATGCAGTAATCAAGTCACTTGATAATGTTAGAATGGCACACAAAACCAAGAAGGAAATCTAAGCAAGAGATTAATAGGGACAAAAACTTGACAATCAAATTACTTGATTCTTGAAAATGGAAACTTCACAGTGGACAAAATAACGAACAGGGGAGGAACACTAGACTAATATTGACCCATATTTTTTGAATTATCCAACAATTGTTCCTATTTTAATGTAGTCCAATTTGTACTGATTTTACTTTTCATACCACACTGAATGTTCAATGTCGTATCAAATTTTACAAGTTGGGATGAATATCTTTTACACCAGGTCCTTACAAAAACATAGACAAGTCTTGGATGGGAACTGATAGACACAAAAAGCCTTACATCGATGGAGTTGCAGCATTTTTGGATTATGATGTCCGCAATTTGAAGATCTCGATGAATATGGACCCACTAGATTCCAAAATAAAAATAAAAATTCCATGTCCATGTATTAATTGTGTAAACCACATAAGTCTTCATGTGTCAGAAGTAGATCATCACTTATTTAGATATGGAATCGATCAAAACTACACCAAATGGATTAAGCATGGAGAAAAAGAGGACCAACCAAGAAATGTTTCGTTTAAAGAAAACTACTCAATGAACACAACATACTTCGATGAATCCACGAGCTTCACAATAGGAATTCCAACGGATGCCGAAGATACAGTAGAGATGGTTGAAGCCACAGAAGAAACTTTCATAGGAGACCATGTCAAATTTCAAAAACTAATTGAAGATGCTGAGAAACCACTATACAAAGGGTGTCCTAACTTCACAAAGTTGTCTGCAGTTGTACAACTCCTAAACTTGAAGAGTAAGTATGGAGTTTCAGATAAGTGCTTTACTAAAACATTAGTTTTGATAAAGAAGATGTTACCTGAAGGTAACGAAATGTTGAGTAGTACCTATAAGGCTAAGAAAGCAATGAAAGCAATGGGTTCCGGGTATACAAAGATACATGCATGTATCAATTATTGCATTATGTACAGGAACCAGTACAAAGACGTGAAAGTATGTTCCACTTGTGGGAAATAAAGATGGAAGGTTGATGAGAAAGAAAAAATTATATATGAAAATATCCCAGCAAAAGTGTTATGGTATTTTCCCATTATCCCGAGAATGAAACGACTATTTCAATCAAAGACAATAGCACAAAATTTAAAATGGTATGCCAACGATAGAACACATGACGATGTTTTACGTCACCCAACAGATACACCTGTGTGGGCTGCCATAGATAAAAGATATCCTGAATTTGCTAATGATCCAAGAAATCTACGACTAGGCATTTCGGCTGACGGGGTCGATGTGAATAGAGGAAATAGGAATCATAGTGTATGGCCGATTTTAACTGTCATTTACAACCTTCCACCATGGTTGTGTATGAAAAGAAAGTTTATCATGCTCTCATTATTGATCTCAAGAACACCAGGAAACGATATTGATGTTTTTTTTAGCACCTTTGATTGATGATTTGCAGCTCTTATTCGATGTTGGAGTCGAAACATATGATGCGTCTTCAAAGGAGATGTTTACTCTACGTGCAGTTGTGTTATGGACGATAAATGATTACCCTGCTCTTGGTACACTATGTGGTTGTCCTTACAGCGGATACAAAGGTTGTGTAGTTTGTGGGGAACAAACGCATTGTATTAGACTTCCTAAATCAAAGAAGCAGAGTTATGCTGGTCACAGACGATATCTACCTTATAAGCATCCTTTCAGAAGTCAAAGGAATGCGTTCAATGGAGAACAGGAGTTCACAACTGCTCCAGAACCTTTGAGTGGTGATGAAATTTTTGACAATGTCAAATATGTTATAAATAAATGGGGAAAGGGAGCTAATAATAAGGAATCAGACATCCAAAAAACTTCGATCGGAAGAGGTGGGAAGATAAAAAGGAAAAAAGAACATCAAAAGAAGTGTGTAATTCAGATGTTAGCAACAAAGAAAACACATATTGGAAGAAATATAATATATGGTATCGACGTCTTAGGTATTGGCAGCACAATCTTGTCCATCATTGTATAGATTTTATGCATGTCGAAAAGAATGTAGGTGAGAGTCTAGTTGGAACAATGCTCAACATTCCCGGAAAAACAAAAGATGGATTGAAGGCTCGATTGGATTTGACACATTTTGGGTTAAAGCCAGAGTTACAAGCTCGTATTGAAGGAAACAAAACCACACTTCCGGCAGCAAGTTACACAATAACAACGGAGGAAAAAACCATGTTTTGTGAAACATTATACAATTTAAGGGTTCCACAAGGGTATTGTTCTAATTTTTCTAGTTTGGTGAGTCTAAAGGATAGGAAGCTTATCGGACTTAAATCACATGACTATCACATGCTCATGCAACAGTTTTTGCCCGTTGCATATCAGACTCAAATCAATATGTAGCAAAGAAATAAAAGTTAAGGAGTTTGATAAGTTGCAAGAAGAGTTATGTGTCACATTGTGCCTGCTTGAGAAATACTTTCCTCCATCATTTTTTGATGTAATGGTTCATTTAACTGTGCACCTGATTAGGGAAGTAAAATTATGTGGTCCAATATGTTTTCGATGGATGTATCCATTCGAAAGGTGTATGAAGGTTATTAAGGGGCACGCGCGGAATAAAAATAAACCAGAAGGTTGCATTGCAGAAGAGACGATTGAGTTTTTAAGTGAATTCCAAAAAAATATGAATACTGTTGGTATTCCACCTGAAAAGCATAACAATTTTGGAAATCAGAATGATGATTATAGTATTTCTCTTAGGGATGACACTCCAGTATCAGCATGTTGATCGGTTCAAGTTTCTCCGGACCTCTTCATCAAAGCACATTTCTATGTAATGCAAAATACAACTGAGGTTGTACCATATATTAAGTAAGTATTACTTACATGTATGTATTTATTTTAAAATTTTATAATATTGTGTATCTACTATAATATTAATCAATGTATTTACAGTCGACACAAGGCATTTCTAAAAAACCAACACCCTTTTAAACGAAATGCATGGCTATAGAATGAGCACAGTAAAATGTTTGGTCAATGGTTACGAGAGGAGGTATATTATTTTCATATTGAAGTTATTTTTTTCTTTGTTGTATATGAGTTGAAGCTTATCCTTCTAATATGATTCAGGTTGAAAAAGAGTTATCGGTCTCAAAAGAAAGTGTATTAGAGACTGTTAGGTGGATTTCACATGGACCAAACACCAATGTAATGAAATATGATGCGTATAACATCAATGGATATACATTTCCTACAAAATGTCGTGAAGGTAAAGTTCATCAAAACAGCGGGGTTAGTGTAGTGGCAACTAACACACATATTTCTAAAGAGGTTGTAACCTATGACCAAAACTCTTATTATGGGGTTTTAAAAGAGATATGGGTACTAGATTATCATTTTAAAAAAATTCATCTTTTCATGTGTGACTGGGTTGACAATAAAAATGGAGTCAAGAAGGATTCGAATGGGTACACATTGGTTGAACTTGGTAGGTTAGGCCACAAAGATGATCCATTCATATTGGCCTCACAAGCACGACAAGTATTCTACGTTACAGACCAACTGAATAAAAAATGTCAATTGTCTTCATGACACCTCCCAAAAATTATAGAGATACATATGACAACGTCGATGAGGAATTTAGTACTGTACTTTTTCCTCACAATGACAATATATTACCACGTGTAGATCCACTTGACTTGCGTAAAGAATCACGAAATGATTATTTTCAAACTGACTGTCCAGGTATAGTCATACATAAGGTATAAATTTCTCATTCACATTCTAATTCTATCATTTGTTTTATTTCAACCGTGAACATCCCATGTTTACATGTTTATATACATTTTTCTGATTCTAATGATTTCGTTTGTTTGTATCAGGAACATGAGAATCCTTGATCTTGGTGTTATTTCAAGAGGGAATTATAATCATTCTATTAAATTTAGGTAATTTTAATTATATTTATTGAGTTTTTGGTCAACAAAACTTATTTGAGTCATTTTTGTCGGGTGAACTAGTAAAACAGTAAAAAATTAGTTTTTTGGACATTAAAAAAGATAGTTTTACTAGTAAAAAATTTAGCTTTTAAATTCTTTTGGTCATTTTGACCATTTAGGTCCATTTTTGGCTAGTTGGTCAAAAAGACCAAAATGATCAATTTGGTCAGTTTATAAAGCTTTATAATAGAGAACTTATGGTTTAGGTATTCAACATTTTCACATTATAGGTCCAAATTAAAGTGTTTGGACCGTGTTGGTCATTTTGACAATTTAAGCCTTTTTTTTGGGATTTTGTTCAAAATGACCATTTGGCCCAATTTGGTGGTTTCATCCGGTAAAACAGTAAAAAATCAGTTTTTTGGATCCTTTCGGTTATTTTGACAATTTAAGTCAATTTTTGGCTAGTTGGTCAAAAAGACCAAAATGGTCAATTTGGTCATTTTATTCAGCTTAATCATAGAGAACTTATACTTTATGTATTCAACATTTTCACATTATAGGTCCAAATTAAGGTGTTTCGACCGTGTTGGTCATTTTAACTACTTAAATCTTTTTTGGGCATTTTGTTCAAAATGACAATTTGTCCAATTTTGGTAGGTTTATATGGTAAAACATGAAATATTTAGTATTTAAGTTATTTGAAACTTTGGCATTACTAGTATAAAGTTTAGCTTTTGGACCCTTTTGGTTATATTGTCTAATTAGGTTCATTTTTGGCATGTTGTTCAAAATAACCAAAATGGACAATTTGCACATTATATTCCGCTTAGTAAAAACAAAATTAGAATTTTAGTTTTTTTAAACGTCCCAATTCTAGTAGAAAGTTTCTCATTGTAATTGTACTATTCCCTGTTCTCTGTTAGTATTTTAATTTAATATAATTTATTTTGTTCTCAAATTTTCTGAATTTATATTATTTTATTTAATCAATGATCAATTAAACCACCACTGTATTTACTTTGACTATTTTTGCAAAAGATGTTTAGAGTTCAACTATTAAACATTGAGTATTAGTGATAAAAAATACTTATGGTCACATGTTTTTTTTTCTATTATCATAACAAAATATTCACTTTTCGACATACATAAGAATTAAACAGTAATCATGAAATACTAATAGTCATATGTTTCTTCTTTTTTCACGACGATTGTTTACTTTTAGTTGCACGTAAAAATTAAACCATAACCATACAACACTTGTAGTTCAATGTTCTTTTTACATTAAACCTTAATCATATAATACTTATAGTCCTTGTTTTTTTCCTTAAAACATGGTCGTAGAATACTAAAGGTCACATGTTTGTTTTTTTTATGATTATTAATATTTTTTACTTATAATCACCTATATATATATGAAATGAATAAATGTCCACAAAATAATAATAGTCATATATATTTTTTTCTTTTATCAAGATTATTATTAACTATTAAACATGCATAAGAGATTCAATCATGACTATGTGTTCTAAAAATTGGCAATAAAATACTCATAGTCACACGTTTTATATTTAATCATAGTTTTTTTTTTTTTTTTGCTTTTACACACCTAATAATTTAATCAGTAACCGTTAAATACT
Organism: Lactuca serriola; assembly: GCF_051521515.1. Lineage (NCBI taxonomy): Eukaryota > Viridiplantae > Streptophyta > Magnoliopsida > Asterales > Asteraceae > Lactuca > Lactuca serriola. The sequence goes on from NC_136412.1 coordinate 86,592,038, forward strand.
TACAATCAAATTTTTTTTCTTTTATTATGACTATCTTTTACTTTTATACATACACCAAATTGTAAAAAGTAACAATAAATTACTTATAGTTACAAATATTTTCTTTTTTCATTAATATGATATACCTTTTAGCCACACATAATATGTTTAACTATGACTATAACATACTTATACTTATACATTTTTTTCTTTTATCATGACAAATGTTTATTTTTAGACACACATAATAAACTAAACATGACCATAAAACACTTATAGTTACTTGTTTGGTTGCTCTTAATCAGTGTGTAATAAACGCTATCGTATGGACACACAAATAATTAATGTAGCCATATATTACCTTTTAGTTACCTTGCATTCAAATGTCAATATCTGCTCCATGATACAGACACATAAACATTTGTTTCATGTGACCGTATAATAATCTATTGTCTCTAATAAAAACCATCACAAAGTTTTTCCATATATCTAACAAAAATGTGACGGATGGTGACATTTGGCCTCATTGTTCCAGTGTGGCTAATAATTGTCACATTTGTTATGTTTAAACATGTCTAAAGGTTTCAACTATATTACTAATGGTCATGAAATACAACTTAAAATGTCATTAAAACAATGGTAGAATTTTAGCAATAACCTTTAGACACAATTTTAGTCAAAAGTGTGGCTGGGCGGTTTTGGCAAAAGTGTGACCATAGGTCATTTTTGTACTAGTGTATACCAATCAAAATTATGTAAATTTTATTTATTAGCAAAAAAGTAAAAAAAAAAAAATTATTTTAATGATTGTTTCAATACATATTCTGTTCGGTGATTAATATTAAAATATTGATTTATTATATAATTTTTTTTATTTTAAACATTATTAAAAACAATTATTTATTTTCCTAATTACACCGAAGACTTATCAGTCACCCCCAGCTGTAATACAAATGCAACCCTAAAATTATCAAGGCATAGATATTTCGACCACCACCGGGAACATCTCCATCGTCTTCATTTCTAAAAGGGTATTATGCTTTCTCCATTTGTATCGATGAAAGAACAGAAGAATATACAACCATAGAAGAAATCTTAGTTGAAGAGAAACTTGAATTTATTAAAAGTTGATTTCTATCGATGATAAGGTATTTGGACTGAAGAAACAAAATATTAGGGGTTCACGAGTGCAAGATCGAAGGTAAAAGATCATCAATTGTTTGTTAATATAAGTTTTTTAAAGAAAACATAATGTATAGATATAGAAGTTTACCTGATTATTTTGCAAGAAACTTGTCTTTGAAGATGTTAGCCAAATCAGAAGATGTTCAAAAGAATACCTTAAAATTTTGTAAGACTGGAAAAATAATTAGGTAGCTTTCAAAATTTTCTATGAGTATATGTTTAAAATTTAGAAATTCGAATTTGCTAAACATTAGGCTTAATTTTTTGCAAAATATTTCATTGATTAATATCTGTAAATAAGAGATTTATTTTGTTCGATATACCTTCCAAATTATATTACATTTTATGAAATAAATATAAGCTTCCAGTCGAACATTTATAGGTTTGGATATATATATATATATATATATATATATTTACTATCTTATAAAAGAAATCTCACTCTTTCTATAAATAGACTGAATATAATAATTTTTTTTAAGACGTACAAATCATTAAACTAAAGATACAACAACATACAAATATAATAATATTATAATTTAAGTCGTACAATTGTTAAAGCTAAAAGTGCAATTAACTAAATACATGCATTTCTTGTGTACGTTTCATTTTCAATTTTGACTTAGCTTCTTATATTTCCTTATTTTACTCTTTATCTTCTTATCTTAAGCTAACAATGAATTTCATCACCACCATAGCCGACGCCCGACAATCCCCCATTATCTATCTCGGTGGTGCTTTTTTTTAGGTGTGGGATTGATTGATGATTTGGTGAATATTGACTGGATTATGAAAAAACTCAGGTACCATTGTTTGATTTTATTTCTGATTTTTAACCTATTTGTGATGTGGATGTTTATCGACATACAAAGTGGCCAGATAGGAAGTGATTATTTTATCATGATGTTATGGTTTGCCTTGTAGGGCACCTGATCTCGAGGGAAAACTTCCCGGAGAAACATTGGATGTAACTGGACAAGGAGAATTGCTTTTTTTTTGTTGATGTTCATCTAACATACACAAAGGTAACCATTACACTACCTACATATGTCGATTTCTCCATCAAAGCATGTATCTTCTTTAAACTCACTCCCTATTCTCGCTTATATGTTCTATTTGGTAGCATAATCTCACTGATTTTAACAATACTTGTACATCAAACTTATTTGTGTTTGATGTTCATGTAGATTGGATTTGATCTTCTTTGTTTGGGGAAATTTATACCAATACAAACAACCACAAATTTGGATTTGGTTTTGATTTTACACCGACCTTCTCTATTGCTCCACCTGCACGAGACCTTCACCTCCATTGCTAAGCCGTCACTCATCCTCTCCCTTGTGTTCTGATCGATGTCAGGTTATGAGTTTTGTTTCTAATGCTTGTTCATGACTGGTAGTGAAACCAAAACCATCAATTAACGATTCTCGCATGCCTCTTCTCTATCACATGCAACAAGTAACGATCCCACCCCCATCTCTGGAAAGGAAGCCAAACGACCGTTTGCTATATTGTTAAGGTTTTCGATTTCTGGTTTTTTTTTCTCCAGATTATATGGTGGGTCTCCATCGATTTAGAATTTCATTATATCCCCCTTCACCCAGCATTCACTACGACAGAAATCCACTACCATACCACCACAATTATGTCACTGTCATTCAATGGTATGTTTTAATTGTAGCATGGATTTTTTGTTATGGATATTGCTCTTCTTTATGTCCCTCTGAAAAAACCCCTTATTTTCATTTGAGTCTTATATAAGAAAAAAATAGAAAGTTGAATCTTTATAGTTTTAATAATGTTTTCCATTGCAGGCTCTTAGAACTTTCAACTGATAATCAAAGTTAATCATGTTGGATTAGTGTCTAAGTCCATAACTATTTTGGTATGTACTTGACCCGATGGTGCATGGTCCTTTTGGGTTGCCTTCACCAAAGCAACTTGATAGGATGAATTATGGAGAGAAAAGATTAAATATGATTTATTAATATACTATGAGAATAATATATAAAAGGAGAAATCATATTGTTTAATTAATATTAGTCAAGAATTAATAAGAATTAAGTTTGTGACTAAAAAGAGATTAATTAAACTTAAGGGACTAGAATTGTAATTATAAGATAATTGCAATTGGGTCATGGATTGCCTTATATTATAAGGTTGGACGAATTCTATGGGGAAACCCATTGGAAATCGTCCAAGGCCTTTAAGGAAAGGAGTCCATGGGTTGCTTAGGGCTTAAGCATCCAAATTAGGGTTTCCTTGTTAGATAACCCTAATAGCCTCACTATATATAGAGCCCTTATGCCCCAAAAAACATGGAAAAGCTTCCTTCTAGGGTTTCCACATGTTTTGGGAAGCCTCCTTCTCTTCTCTTCTTCATCCTTTTGCTCTTGGTGTTTGTGAACCATTAGAGGAGTGACATTTGTGACTCTAAGCTTTCTAAAGTCAATACAAGAAGGATTTGAGATTGTTATTGCTACATAACAATCAAGGTATGATCTAAACCTTAATTTATATGTTATATTGATTATCATACACTAGATCTAGGGTTTATAGTCTTGGATAAATTGCATGTACAATAGAGAAACCTAGATCCAAGCATTAGGGTTTGTATGAGCACATAGGATGTTCTTATGACCAAAACCCATCAGTGGTATTAGAGCCTAGATTGGTTTCTATTGTATTGATGCATTATGTAGCTGAAAAATGTTTTCTGGCCTTCTGTTCGACCTGACTCGGCGAGTCACTACCTAGACTCGGCGAGTCAACCCTACTCGGCGAGTTCTAGAGTGTGACTCGGCGAGTCGGAGCGTCAGACAGAGGAAACTTCGGATTTTGTTGCTGTTTTGGTTAAGGATAATTACCATATTCGTTTTAAACCTATAAAATACGAATTTTATTGTTTCTTAATGAAGATCCTTGCCAGAACACAAGATAATTACCAATTAATTAGATAATAACTTCCTTATATGATAAAGATTGGATTATTTGTATTAATTGGGTAACTTATTTTGCAAGTAATTGGAAATTAGGTCAAATATAGATAATGACAAAATTAATTGTTTAATTTATATTATTTGTTATTTGATCCTTGTGTTATGAAAATTTTCAATTTTTTCCCCTTTAGGTTTTATAGTTTAAATTTAAACTCAAAAGTTTAGTTTTCAAATTTAAATAGTAAAAGTCAGTCTTACCGTTAGTAGGCCTCATTCACGAAGCTGGTCTATAAGGGGTGTTTAAGGAAATTGCCTTTAAAAAGGCGATTGAATGGGTATCCACTCTTACCCACCGCACTTTTGACTAGTGGAGGGTCGTTAGCCGAACGAGTAGGATAGGACGAGACCTTCCATTATAAGTATAATGAAGTACAAAAGTAACTAAATGTTTTACAAATTCCCAATCTTAGTTACCTAGGCAAAAGTGAATTCATGTAATTCCATGAAATTACACTTTGTGCCCTTGCAAAGACGTTAGTGGAGCGTGTGTGGTTAACCGGCACACTAAATGGTTCTAAGCAAAGGTTTCCAGCATACAGTGTAAATTGCTGGTGAAATACCATTACCTTAAGGTCATGAATTATAAGGTAACCTGGGATTCTCGTAACCATACTAACCGACACTAGATGCGACATCCCCAATTTCACGGCCAGAAAAGACCGATTTGTTTATGCTTTGTTTTTAAAATCAGAGTAACTGTTTAAAGAAAACTGTTGCGGAATTTGTTCCCAAAAACAAAAATATGATAACCATTTATTCAAACATTTCTCAAGGAGAATGTATTTTCATTAAATAATAAAACCTTGGGATGTCATTTTCGATACAGACCAAAAGCATAAACAATATAAAATAGACCTTACAATAGTTATTTATAACTACTGATCTATAATGCAAAATCTCTCGTCAAGTCCGACAACTTATACCCTTGTGTCATTACCTGTAATGAAAAGAAAACTGAGTGGGTTAGGCTTGGGAGCCTGGTGAGCGTATAGGGTTTTCAACCCACAATAATATAATTATTATATTTAATCAGCAAACAATCAATCCAATTACCCATCCCCATTATCTTCTCAAGGTTTTACCCTAAGAATCCAACTATCCTTCATTCATTTATTCCTAAGGAATTGGCACGAAATCCATTGCTGCCAAAGTTTATTTATCAAGTACTAAATTCATAGCTATCAGGCGCTAACTCCATAGTCACCAAGGTTCACCTAACAACCGTTAACTCCATAGTCGCCAAGGCTTACTCAACAAGCGCTTACTCCATAGTCGCCAAGGTTTACTCAACGTGCACTAACTCCGTAGTCGCCAAGGTTCATCAAATAGGCACGAAGTCACATCGTCGCCAATGTTTATACAATAGGCGCTAACTCCATAGTCACCAACTATCCCATCTACCCAAGTTCTACCCAACATTTTCGTAGATATAAATACTTACACAGTTTAAATCATTTAACACTTGTATAAAACATCAATTCCACGCCCATCTCAAATAGACAAATAATATATAAACACATAGCACGTATGTCATAGCAAATACTTCATATTTATGTGTTAGAAGAAAGTAACTACACACTCACATGATCAGAAGATGATCGGACAGCACTACAGCTTGTAGAAGTAGTATTCTTCGGCAGATCTGGAAGATCTTCACAAAAACCGGACTCCTCGCGGGCAGAGCTTCGGCTCGGGAATCTTACTTCTCGGGATCTTCGGGACTTCGAAACTTGCTTTGGGGCTCGGGAATAATACCGGGGCTTCGGGGTACTTCTGGCACGCAAAACGATGCAAAACGGGAGAGAGAAGAGAGAAAAAGAGCAAATGAGCCGACTACCCTCGCATCCTATTTATAGGAGGCTGGAGCCTCGAAGTACGCTGGGCGTACAGCAGTACGCGGGGCGTACGCGTCCGAATTCGTCATTGCTTACGTATCCGAAGAACTCGAGTGCGAGGGACGTCACTCTTCGATGTATGCTGGGCGTACAGCAGTACGTTGGGCGTACTTCGGATGACTCCGATGACTCCTCTTCGGATAATACCAAAATTTGAAATTAAATTTAAATATTAAATATTTAATAAACTTCGGAAATTCATATCTTCTTCATACGAACTCCGTTTTCAACGTTCTTTATATCCACGTGTAGGTGAGACTACGCTCTACAACTTTCGTTAAGACTCCGTCGGCTAATTTTGAGTTTATTTTTATTAATTATTTTTAGTAGGCCGGGACAGAAAACTTCGTTATAAATTCATAACTTCTTCGTTTGACGTCCGTTCTCGCCTAACTTTTCATCGCTTCGATACCAACAACAAGATCTTCGATTCTCGTTTATATTGATTTGACTAAAAACCGCTCGATCTCAAATCGAGTATTTCGGGCTGCATACCGCTAAGTCGAAACTTCAATAAATCATAACTTCCTCATACGAAGTCAGATTTGGGCGTTCTATATATGTACGGAATCCTTGCAACATATACTAAAACTTAGTTAAGATTATTCATTCTAAATAATCTTTTATCAAAAAGTCATTTATGATGCTTATCGTCTCTAAACTGACTAGCCCTAATCTACGGGCGTTACACTAGAGTACCTGACGCCCTACAAGCGTCTATAAAATGTGACACTTGTCACCCTTTGGCTTGGTAGGCCGTGGACTGTAGCTATCAGTCAGGGTGCGGGGGTGTCAATCCCGTATAGATCTATACACACAATGTCCGCTCTCCCTACAGGAGACTCTGGTTACCAACTAGACGACGGAGAAGGCCGTGTCCCGATGATGCATCCCAAATAGTGGGTAGTGGGTGTCCAATATAAGTGTTGAACTAGAGGTAGAGACTCATAACTAAACTGACTAGAGTGAACCTATATGTCTATGCTTGTATACATAATATATAACTAATAAATCAAACGACCTTCGGACGGACATCCGATCCCACCAGACCACATCTCAACGAAGAAAAGGAAATAGGGCGAACAAGCCTTCCTAAGTCCTTCAAACATTATTTATATGCATCTATACAAGCATAGGCATACATCCAACTACGTTTGAGTGTGTAACAAGTGGAAAATGTATCGTGAAGTATAACCAAATCGTGATGTATAATCGAATCGTGTGGAATAATCAAATCCTGGGGTGTAAACAAACAATGTGGAATAACCGAATCGTGTGGAATAATCAAATTGTGGGGTGTAAACAAATAGTGTGGAATAACCGAATCGTGAAGTATAAGCGTACAGTGTGGAATAATCGAATCGTGAAGTATAAGCGTACAGTGTGGAATAACCGAATCGTGAAGTAGAAGTGTATAGTGTGGAATAATCGAATCGTGAAGTGTAAGCGAACAGTGTGGAATAACCGAGTCGTGAATTATAAGCGTTACCAAATATAAGTGTATCGCGAAGTGGAAGCGTTATCGAGTAGGATTTTAAACTAAGTAAAAGCGAAGCAACGGTATCTAACGAGTAAAAGTAAAAGTATACGACATGAAAGAGAACTTTGATCAAAACCTTGGAAAAACCTTTATACTTAAGAAAATCACAACTTGGTATTTATTGGTAAAATAAGTTGTAAACCTTTTAGAAACTCTTTGGAAACCTTTCATAAACCAGTTTAGAAATGCACTTTGGTAAAACAGTATAAGTAAAAGATTTGAATAAGTGAAAACATTTTAGAAAATCATTTATAGGATCATACTCGGTAAAACAGTTTACAGTGTGGTAAATCCTTGTGCATGCGGGTTATCAATCACATGTGATTGATATGATAACTGGCATGTTTAACTTGTATTCCCCCTATAAAACATGTAAAAACATTTAAAAGGTTCATTTAGGGGTATGAACTCACCTGATGTCGAGTTAATCGGGTGAAAGTGTCGGTTGAGCGTTTGGTGTCAATTAAGGACTTGTACACCTTTTAAGACCCTATTAACATATGAGATATATGTTTTACAAGTAATTAGTCACTTATACTTTTTATTAAAACATTTACATATCCTAAAATCGATTCAAGGTCTTATGGATTAGAAGTGGTTCTCGGGGATTGTACAAGACCATAAAGAGGGTACTAGGGAGTCCAAGAGTTTACTCCCTTGGAGTTTACGGCCCAAAAGCCACTCCTTGCGAGTTTACGGCCGTAAGCCTCATGGCTTGGCCGTGAACTCTTGTTCACTCCCCAAATTTTGATGCTAAGGCCCTTAAATCAATCCCTTAAATTTTCTAGGTCCAAATCTAAATTGTATGAGTGGGTTTAAGGTGTTTAAAGGGACCATATGGGAGTTTACGGCCCATGAACCACCCCTATGGGAGTTCACGGCCGTGAACTCCTACCCTCTTGATTTTAGGGAAGTTTAAGCCCTTGATTCAATTCTAGTGATTTATAATGAAGGCATAAGGCCATTTGGGGGTCAAAAACTAACATTTGGCATGGTTTGGGGGTGTTTACGGCCTAAGCACTTGCTTGGGCTATAAACTCCAATTTACCCCACATTTCTTTGTGTTTAATTGTTCCAAACCCGAAATAGCAAGTCCCTATTTTATGTCTTAAGCCTAAGGGTGGTTTGGGAGTGTTTGGAACTTGATTTTACAAGTTTAGAGGGTGTTTACGGCCTAAGCATGTTCTTGGGCCGTAAACCCTCTTTTATATCCCAAAATTGATTGTTTTATGGTTCAAACACTCCTAGGCTAAATCCCCAATTGGTTTTGTTGGGCTGAAAAGAGTTTTTATGTTGCGTCTTTTGGGCTCGTTAGATTAGCCTTTTATTCTCCGGTTTGGGCCTGTCCAACCGAGAGCCTTTTATGTATAGTATTTAAGTTAATGCTTGCATGCATATTAGGTCAAGATTTATAAGATTCTAGAGATCATCGATTTAGCGATTTATCAAGAGAACAATATTTTCAGTAATCATTCTTGTAATCTTCCAATCCTTTACAGTTGATGTTCTTAATCGAGCTCTTCTAAGGATTTTATTTAATCATTCAACACGATTGATTCAAGCTGTTTGTTCTTATTATTGCGTTCTGCCTTGTTATTAATATTGTGTTCTTGCTGTTTAATATTCATATACTTGTTCAAGATCTAATCGATCTTCATAGATTAAAAGTCTGTTTTAATCCTATCAATTGGTATCAGAGCAGGAGGTTGTGTAATCGATACACATCTTTTCTGTGAAAAAGATTTCCATTAGGGTTTTCCGCAATCATCGATATTTATTGAGCCGTCATCTTAATTGACGTATCTTAGTATTTATTGTTTTGCCCTAATCTGCTTTATTACAAGTCTGATCTTTGAATAGGTTATTACGATCATTATGGACTCAACGCAATCAAACCCTATTAATATTTCCAGCAGCATCGGTTCGACGACAAAGATTCCAATCTTGTATACCCATGACTATGAAGTATGGGCACATCATTTTGAAGACTATGTGATTGGATCGGAAGATAATGGTTTTCTCATATGGGAAGCTATCATCAACGGACCGTTTTCTCATTCCGCGACTTCCAGAGTTATTAAGATGCAAAAAGAGTACAACGATCTGCTCAAGGACGTGACGAATATTGCGCAAGATGAAAAAGACAAATTCCAGTGCAATATTAAGGCACTAAGGTTGATCAGATTCTCCCTTCAGTCCGACACATTCAGACTGGTCAGCTCATGCACTACGGCAAAGGAAGTGTGGGATAGGCTTCGCGAACTGTATTCCACAGACGAAGATCTTGAACATTCCATCCAAACCTTGCTTCTATCTGAATTTGGTGAATTCAGGCAAGGGGCCGAAGAAACTGTGACCCAGACGTTTGATCGCTTCAATCATCTTCTCAGCAAGATGATCAAACACGACATTGAAAGGAAGCTCATCGAACAAAAGGTTACTTTCTTGAACGGACTGCGATTTGAATGGAGAGCAGTTGTTTCCACAGTCAAAGCCCATGAACAGTTTAAATCATATTCTTTGGCGAAACTGGTGGGTATTCTAAAGTCCCAAGAGAAGATTGTGGTTCAAGAGAAGAATGTTGTCTCCAGTCTTGGTTCGTTGGCCCTCCTATCTAAAAGTAAAGCTGTGGTGGAGGATGAAGAGCTCAACTTGGAAGAATATGACCTCACAACTGAGGATTATGCCATGATGGTATCCAATCCTAAGAGGTTCATAAAGAAGAGATTCCCCAACAACAAAAACAGAAACTGGCAGGGGAGTTACAGCTCAGAAAAAGAGAACAATGAACCGAAAGCTGAGGAGCCCAAAAAGGAACCGAAAGCAGATGGCGATTCCGGAGTAAGCTGTTTCTATTGTGGTGGCAAGAACCACTACGCTAAGGACTGTGTTCTTAAGAAGATGGCTGAAAAGGACAATGGAAATGATGAGGAAGCTGTGCTGCAGAGGAGATTGGATGAGTTGAGAAAGAAGAAGTCTACCGCTAACCCTTCTATAAATGCTCTTATTGTGCAGGGTTCGGTCAATGACGATGAGTTCGGTAGCACCGAAGTTTGGTCTACTGACTCAGAAGACGAAGAAGTGAGGAAGCCTACTCATGGAAAGGCATATGTGGCTAAGGAGGAAAGCAGTGGTGGAAAATGCTTCATGGTGACCGAAGTGTCTCAAATGAGGGGATACAACACCGATGGAGGAGGCAATGGACCGAAGGTGCAGGAGGATATGTGCTTTACGGCCAAACCACTCAGCCAACAGTTCAATGAGCTCGATGAACTGATAAAGAAGGTACAATCTGTTTTTATTTCATCTAAAGTACCATCATCCTCATATGAGAAAGAACTAAAAAATGTAAATACAAGAATTTCTCATTTAGATAGTAGCTTAACTCAAACTCGAGTCACCAATTCTAACCTGACTGATCAATTAAGTAGGGTGGCGTCGAAGAGTGAGGAGCGGCGAATGTGGATTGAGTTAAAAGAGTCGGAATTAATTAAAGTTAAAGACGAAAACATTTATTTGCAGAGAGACAATTTGAAATTGTTAAAACAACGAAATGTTTTTTGTTTAATAGCTAAACGTTTATATTCCAATATTACTCAACTTCACTTGGACTGTGAGATAGGCCAAAAGATCCATCGCATGATTTTGCCCTTCCTAGAATTTAAAGAGGATGAAATCGATGCCGAAGCCTACAATTGTGAGAGTGTGATATCGTCTGATGATGTCAACCCAACTTATAAAATTGGACTGGACAAAATTGAGTCCTTTATTAAGTCCAAAGACCACAAGGACATGCTCAAAAACCTTTTGGATGAAAATGACAGACTTAAACTGAGAACCGAAACCATACAAAAGTTTGACTCTCTTAACACCAAAGTAAGCTCAGAAAATAAAATCGATGTTGAAAATGCATCTGAGCTTAACGAGGACGAAAACATGAGTGAAATTTCTGTAGAGGATACGGTTGACTGCTCAGAATTTATTAAAAGCGAAACTGAAAATCACAAAAATCTTATTTCTGAAAATTCTGTGGAATTCGCTAGATTGTCCCAACAAAAGTCCCCGAAATTAATAGAAAAAGCTGTTGTATATCAAAAGGTCAGGACCACACCAAATCAAGTATACAAGGTCACTGGAGTAACCGAACACCAAACAGCTGAACTCACCGCTATTGTTAATGAAGACAATGCTGATGGCTGTGATGAGTATTTCTGGGAAGCTCCTATTGATAATGGAAACGAAACCGTCGGTCTGTCTGAAAGAACCTCCTGGATGAAGAAAGGGAGATACATACCTGAACCCTTGAACAAGCCTGATAATTTCAGTGAACCAAGCACAAGTGGTACAAAAGATACTCCTCAAGAGGTTGATCGGTCAGCAAAAGAAGACATTCCTTCAACGCCAACAGCTCAAAGTGAAACTTCATCAGATACTCCTTCCACTTCCTCAGGGGAAACTGAACCTTCTTCAGATATTCCCTCTGCTCCCTCGGCTCAAAGAAAAACTCCTCAAGTTCAAAAGGAACCAGCCAAGGAGACATCAAAAGCAAAAGCGAACGTTCATCATCAACCTAAACAGATGAGGGATAAAAAGATAGAGAGGAACCTAAGATATAGGAAAAACCTTTCTGAAAGGAAACAATTCTGGCACTCCCAGAATGCATACTACTCACACAAGGACAAGAATCTGAAGTATGAAAATCATCCCGTAAGAAAGCCTGATAATTCCAACAACCGAAAGCCAAGGTTCGGTTCGCAAGAAAACAACAACCGAAAGCCAAGGTTCGGTTCGCATTAAAATACCAACCGAAAGCAAAGGTTTGGTTCTGAAAAGGATTTCAACCGAAACCAAAGGTTCGATTCCAAGAACAATTCCAACCGAACTCAGAGGTTCGGCTCTGAAGTCAGACGAGAACAAGACTCAAAGGTTAATCCCACCAACGATCAAAAGCAAAAGGGTCACCTAGAGTCATCAGCAAGGAAGACATCTCCATCCAAATCCAAATCCTCTCTTCCTAATTCTTCTCGTTCATCTCCATCTTGCTCTAACGCTAATTCTGTTGGTTCTCAAAAACCTCGTCCATCTGCTGAACAGAAGGGAAAGAAAAAGGTCGATGAATCCACACCTGAGTCCAAAGAGAACAAACCCAATCCTAACAAAATAAAAGTCTTCACCATTAAAAAGAAAGATGAAACAACTCTAATAAAACGAACATATCTTGTTGACATCTCTCTTACTATTCCTGTTCCCATGAAAAACTCACATGGACCCAAGAAACTTTGGGTTCCTAAATCTGGTTAATTTTTGCAGGTTATAAGTGACGAGCAGTTTGACGAAGAATGGTACATCGACAGTGGCTGCTCGCGTCACATGACTGGGAGGAAAGAGGAGCTTAGGGAATACAGATCTCTTGCAAATGGTGGCAATGTTAAGTTTGGAAATAATTCTTTCAGCACCATAAAGGGATATGGGATGATAACGAATGGTGATTTTACCATAAGAAAGGTGGCCTATGTGGAAGGACTTCAACACAACCTCATCAGTGTATCTCAGCTTGTTGGAGGTACAGGTCTCAAAGTTTCATTCGATGATGAAGGTTCTGAAATCATAGAGAAAAAGACAAAGAAAGTGATTCTGAAGTCAGAGCGAAAGGGTGAAATGTTTCCTCTGAACATGAAACCCATCAAAGGAAACCCAGCCATATGTCTGCTATCAAAAGCTCAATCCGACGAAAGCTGGTTGTGGCACCGAAGACTCTCTCATCTCAATTTCAAAGATATCAACCGACTAGTCACTGGAGGTCATGTTAGGGGTCTTCCATTGCTCAAGTTTGACAGAGAGCATTTGTGTGCTGCATGCGAAATGGGAAAGCAGAGTCGTCAAAGTCACCCATCCATAATTAACACAAAAGTTGTTGAACCACTCGAATTGCTTCATATCGATTTGTGTGGTCCTTCATCTATTGAAAGCATCGGTGGTAGCAAGTACATTCTTGTTATCGTTGATGACTTCTCTCGATTTACATGGGTGTTCTTTCTAAAGCTCAAATCTGAAGCGACTCAAAAGCTGAAAGTGTTTATCAAGCAAATTGAAGTCCAGCTCAAGAAGGTCGTTCGCAACATAAGGAGCGACAATGGTCTCGAATTCAAGAACAAAGAGTTTGAAGAGTTTCTTGCAGAAAAGGGAATCAGTCATAATTTCTCAGCTCCCTACACACCACAACAGAACGGAATAGTCGAAAGACGAAACCGATCGTTGTGTGAAGCTGCCCGAACTATGTTAAGTTTCGCTTCCTTACCTCTTTATTTTTGGGCTGACGCTATTTCTGCTGCTTGTTATACACAAAACAGGTCCTATCTCAACAAGCGATTCACGCTCACACCATATGAGATTATAAATAACAGAAAACCCAACGTGAAATTTTTCCACGTGTTTGGCTCAAGGTGTTTCATCTTTAACTCTAAAGAACACCGCAACAAGTTTGATGTCAAGGCTGACGAGGGAATCTTTCTGGGTTACTCACTCACTTCAAAGGCGTACAGGGTCCTAAACAAACGATCAAGAAGGATTGAAGAGACATACTATGTGACCTTCGACGATAGCTATGTCAAGAAGCTACAGGCCATAGATGACACTGCCAGGGAAATCTTTCCTCAAACTGGTCAAGTCACAGTCTCAATCGCCAATATGTACGAGAACTTTCTGGATCTCTTTGACGAACCAGAAAAAGCTTCTCTCTCAGAAGCAGGGGCAGCCGACAACAAAATAGATAATATGAAGCGGATAGTCGAAGATGCTGCAAGAAGAATGCATGAAGGAGAATCGCCCACTAATGAATCTCCAACCAACAATGCATCAGTCGAGGGGGAGCCAAGCTCATAAGTCCAGGGGGAGCCATGCTCTACTACTTCAACCGAAGGTCCTTCAACAACCGAAGGTACCTCTCCTACCGAAGATCCCTCTCCAAGCAAAGGTGCTTCAACGCCTGAAAATCCAGCACCACAAGAAACCCCTGAACCTCGTGTTTCTCAAGACTCATCAATTGAGGGGGAGCATGATGATATGACACTTGATTTCGATAGCCAATCTGAGCCAGAAGAGATGATCAACGCCGAACTAGATCCAACCTTCGATCCAAATTACCCTCCTCTTACCAAATGGACCAGAGATCATCCCATCTCTCAAATAGTTGGTGATGTATCTGAAAAGGTTCTGACACGATCTCAACTGAAGGCAAAACAGACATCCTTATTCTCAAAGGTTGAGTTTTGTATGTTTAACTCATTCATATCAAAAGTTGAACCGAAGACATTGAATACTGCCCTCGATCACTCTGATTGGGTTCAAGCAATGCAAGACGAACTGAACGAGTTTGAAAGGAACAAAGTCTGGCGTCTCATTCCAACGCCTCCAGATGCTTTAGTTGTTGGTCTTAAATGGGTTTTCAGAAATAAAATGGACAAGGAAGGTAATGTCATAAGGAACAAGGCTCGTCTGGTGGTCAAGGGATACTGTCAGGAGGAAGGAATAGATTACGAAGAGACGTTCGCTCCAGTAGCTAGGCTCGAATCTGTTAGAATATTTCTGGCTTATGCTGCTCACAAAAACTTTGAGGTTTTCCAAATGGACGTCAAATGTGCGTTTCTCAATGGAGAACTTGAAGAAACTGTGTATGTGGAGCAACCTCCTGGGTTCGTGAATGAAAAACATCCAAATCATTGCTACATTCTGGATAAAGCTGTGTACGGCCTCAAACAAGCTCCGAGAGCCTGGTATGAAACGCTTACAAAATTTTTAAAGATGTCCAAATTCAAACAAGGTTCGGTTGACCCAACCTTCTTTCGCAAAAAGGAAGGTAACCACCTTATGATAGTTCAAATTTATGTCGATGACATCATCTTCGGCTCCACGAATCCCAGCTTAACAGCTGAATTCAGAAAGTTGATGGAGACTAAGTTTGAAATGAGCTCAATGGGTCCTATTAACTTTTTCCTTGGTTTAAACATAAGACAGGGACCCGAAGGCATCTTTATCAATCAGGAAGCTTACACGAAGACTCTCCTAGCGAAGTTTGGAAGATAGGAGACTCAAAAGTCAAAGTCCCAATGGCATTCGGCACCAAGCTGACCCCTTCACTAGATAAACCGGCTGTTGACATCACGCTCTATCATCAAATGATAGGCTCATTGATGTATCTAACTGCTAGCAGGCCTGATATCATGTTTTCTGTGTGTTATTGTGCTCGATTTCAGGCTAACCCACGCGAACCTCACATGCTGGCAGTGAAGAACATCCTACGGTATCTCAAGCGAACCGCCTCCTTAGGTCTATGGTATCCATCCAATTCAGGCTTCTTCGTTCAAGCCTATTCTGATGCTGACCTTGGAGGATGTGGACTCGACCGCAAAAGCACAACTAGTGGCTGTCAATTTCTTGATGGGAAGTTGGTTAGCTGGCAGTCCAAGAAGCAAAAATGTGTGTCGCTGTCTACTGCTGAAGCGGAATACATTGCCGCTGCATCCTGCACATCACAAGTGATTTGGATCCAGAGTCAACTTCGAGACTATGGACTCAATATGAAGAAGATCCCACTATATTGTGACTCTGAAAGTGCAATTAGGATCTGTCATAACCCAGTGCAACACTCTAAAACCAAACACATAGCACTGAGGTATCACTTCATCAAAGATCATGTGGAAGATGGAAATGTCGAAGTTCACTTCGTAAGAACCACTGATCAACTGGCTGACGTCTTTACCAAAGCTCTTCCAGAAGCATCGTTCAATAAAATTTTGCAAGGGCTAGGTATGATGGAATCAGAGTCAGTTCCTCACACTACCTCTCAATCTCAAACGTAAGAAGCGAAACCAACCGAACGTTCGGGTTCGGTTCAACCACTTCACTCGCTCATTACTTCAAAGGTAGTTTTTCTGTGTTGTATGTCTCTTGTGCAAAATTTGTTTTTCTTTATGTAAAAAGTTTTTTTTTATTGCATATCTAAACTCCTTGGTTTCTTAAAAATTTTCCAAAACCGAAACCAACCGAAGGTTCGGGTTCGGTTTTTCAAAATTTTCCTGAACCGAAACCAACCGAAGGTTCGGGTTCGGTTTTTCAACTTTTTCCAACCGAAACCAACCGAACGTTCGGGTTCGGTTTTCCAATTTTTTTTGAATCAAAAGTTTTTTTTCTTGTCTTATTTTTTTTTATCTTTTCTATTTTTTATTTTTATTTTTTTTTATCTTTTTTAAATTTCAAACACTCCAAAAATATGTTTTTATTTTTTTTGTATGTTCATTTACTTATGGGGATATATTTGCTGAATTACTTAAGTGTCCCTAGAAGCATGCTGCTGTATGTGTCCCAAGCCTCATAAGATTTTGAATAATTGCCTTCACGACTTGGTATACACAAACCTTGTCTTCCCAATAAGGCTAACTTATTTATTCTAATCGTGAGCTACCTCACACTCTTCTCACATGAGTTAAGAGTCTTCTGCTTGGACCTTTCTTTCGCAGCAGAGGTACTATGTCTTCTTTCACCATCCCCATTACACTTCTCCATAACATTCGTTTCATCACTGTAACCCTTGAGACTCTCAGAAACTACCACTGAGGTTTATGGTTACACAACATCTGTGTTTATGATCTTAGTTTCGTGCCACTACGAGCTAAGTGAAACCCAAAATTCAACACCAAAGAATTGACGGTGACAAATTAATTTGATCAAGTTTTCACCAATGAATTGACGAATGTACCTTCATGAAATCTCATTTTTTTTTCTGATTCCAATGAAATTGTTACACACCATAACATTTCTTCCCATGGGATCCAGTTATAATTTTTTTTATCTGAGATTTTATACTTATCCAAGTCACTCAAAAATCAGCTCCAACCTACTTGTTCAACAGACTACACCGGTCTCACAAGTACTTTGTTCACATTCGTTCTTATATCAAGAATTGAATTGTTGAATCAAAGCGTAACCACCCTTAATTAGCCTTATTAAAAGAAGCCTTTCAACATTTATTAATAAATGTTTGATCGTAATTCAACGGGATTCCACACTAACACTTTGAGGTCTCTCTTGATCTTGAAGGCAGAGATTCGTGCCCGGGATCATCAGTTTCGTGTCATAATTGACATCATAGATAATCCCAAAAAGAGTTGCTTTATTTCCTTATCTTTTACACTCTTTGCACGAAAATCCTAGATTTTCAAAATTCCGTTACTAATTATTTTACAGGCTGGTTTATTACTGAAGAATTACTATTGAGGTAGTGGTCAAAAATTAGCCACGTGGGTCCTAAATTGAATACAGCTGATTAAAAAGGGGAAATGACAAAAAGTTGCTGACGCGGCGGAAGTTCAAAGGATAGAAATTCAAACGACGGTAAAAAGGAGGGCGCGTGAATTTGAAGCGGCCGCGCTTTTTCTGACACTTTTGGACGCGTGTGCAGTATTGAAGCGTCATCCATCAGGCATTAATGGCGCGTGTGGAAATGGAAACGGTTCCTCTCTCTGAACCGGCGCTTATTGGGCGGCGTGATCCTAGGAATCTGACACTCTCTCTCCTACGTGATCATCGCACGTCCCAACTGTCACCAATCAGTCACTCAAAAACCCTTCCGTATTTCCATAAGAGATTTGAATCGATCTTTCTCTCTCCTATCACCTACTATAAAAACCCATCCACACCACCTTTTACCTCTTTACTGCCCCATAATTTCCGAAGCAAAAATACTTCCACACTCTCTCCCGGTTATCTTCTTCTCCAACCTGCAACAATGGCTGAATCCTCTTCCGTCCATGCTACTTCTCAGATTCTTCCAATCCGTCCTCAGCAATGCCTCGTAATTGATCTGAACCCACTGGCCTATGATCCCTACATGTCGCCGGTCATGGAGTGTCTCAAATACTCCCAGCTTGCTCCGGCACTGTCACGGATTGAAACGGTGCCAATGGTGGCCCTCTCTCAGGTCTACGCAACGACTTATTACGACAAGGCCGTTGACAGGGTCTTTTTCGAAGTGGCGGAACACAAGACGTCGATTTGTCGTTCCCGCTTCTGCTCTATGCTTGGGTTTGCTGCTGACCCATCGCGTGTTCACCCGGAGACAATTCCGGTTGGTATGCTCTACAGCATGTTCTACAACATGGGCTACACGGAAGTTCTCACCTCCGTCGCCAGATTCAAGAAGTCATGCCTACCACCCCAATGGAATGGGTTATTTACAGTTCTCTTCAAGGGACTGTCAGAACGAAGCTCAGGATCGGACGGGGCCAGTCGTCTTTTCCTGTCGATTATGTATGCGGTGTACAACGGGATCAATCTGGACTATGGTTTTGTCCTTTGGCAACAACTGATTCAGAGCCTCTCTTCCGCTTCCCGACACTCCGAGGTGTCACTAGCCCGGTTCTGGATCTTGATCACAAGATGGGCTATGGACAGGTTCGATGTTCAAACTGCTGACGGTGCACCGATGTCTTCAATTGGTACGTTCCACACCAAGAAGATCATCGTCTCGGATGCATCAAAATTCTCCTTCATTGGCTCCATCCCGGAGACTATGTATGGAAGTGTGCCTTCAGAGAGCAGTATGATCAAGGCGATCAAGGAGTTAGGGCCCTCTGGTCCGAGGGAACTGACACCGGACATGTTGAGATCGATTCATGATGCCGACAAACCGGTGGCCAGGGGTAAGAAGGCAGACAAGGGGAAGAAACCATCCAAAGCCCCAAAACCTACTCCCAAGAAACGCAAACAACCGAAGACTGCCTCTTCCCCACAACCGAAAAGGAGGAAGACCCAACCGAAGCGAAAGCTCCTCATACCCTCCTCTTCAAGCGAATCCGAAGGTGGGAGTTCGGACTCTGAGGGCTCCCAAGGCGACGAATCTCCTCAGCGAGGTAACACACCCCCTCGGTCCCCAACCCCGGAGATGGAAATTCACCAATCCCCAGTTCCTTCCCCTCCACCCACAATACCTATTTCCATTCCCACCATAACCCCCACTATACCACCAACCTCATTCCCTATACCTCCACCCATATTCACCACATCAACCGAAACACCACCTGTAACCGAAACCCCTCCCGTAACCGAACCTCCACAAACCGAAACCCATACACAACCACCACCCGAAACTAACCCCCCACCTACTCAACCTGAACCAACTAAACCCATAACACCCCCAGCTTCACCACCACCTCAATCTCCTGAAGACGCCTCCGATGGCGATGATCAATTCCTTGGTGGTGATCACATGAACTTTGATTCGGTCTATTATAGTCCGTTTCAAGTTCAAAGTGATGAGGAGGATGATGCTCCGGTGACAAAGAAGCATCTCCGCGAGCTGAACGAGAAGGTTGATCAACTTCTTGCCTCCTCTTCAAACCAACAGTCCACCTTATCTGAAGCTGCCCTTCAGAGGATAGTTGATGCCTTCTCCAAGGCTCAACATGACTCAGTAGCCTCAGCAACTGCTGCGATAGACGCCTCCACCCGAGCCTGTGAGGCGGCGACCGAAAAATTCGATAAACTATTCTCCGACGCTTCGGACCTGCTAAAGTCTCTGCAGGAAAGCGCCAATGCCACAAAGACGACTCTTGAACCGATTGTTCAACAATTGGCCAAGTTCGTCTCGACGGAGTTGACTTCGTTCGCTACCCTCCGCCAAAACCTCAGCGACGACAACTCGGCACTCCGTGCCTCCATCGATACCCGCTTGGCAAAGCTACAAGAGGATCTTGCGGCTGAAAATTCCCTGATGGACGTCCTGGCGAGTAAGACTACTGCCCTTAAGGTCAAGAGCACACAGCTTTCCAACTCTCAAGAACAATTGGAAGCTCTTCGATCCGAGAGGGAAGTCATAAAAACGTGTGTTTCGGATGTCCACGCAGCTCTATCCAACATCCTGGAAGCACACGACCCCATCCTTAATCATTCGGTGAGGCGCACCCTCGCTAAAAAGCTCTCCCCAGCCATGGACCTCCTAAGCAAAATTGAAGGCCTGCCGAGTTTCGTGTCCATTCCGAAACAAGGGGGAGATGAGAAGAAAGGATCGAAACCACCTCCGTCCTCCAAAGCTACTCACACAACCGAACCACCCCCAACTGGTCATGCCTCGGGTTCGGGTGTGAAGAACAAGGGCAAACACATAGCAGAGGATGGAGATGAAGATGAAGATGAAGACAAGGAGACTATTGCGGACATGTTAAAGAGAAAGAACAGTCGCAATACTGATGACGATGTCAGTCGTGTGGCACGTGAAGCTGATGAAGCCGAACATAAACAAAAAGAAGACAACGATCTCCTTGAGAGCCGAAAGTTGCTCTTCCCTGCCTGGACCAAGGATCGGTTGATAAAAGAGGCCATAGAGACTCCATGCATACTATGGCTCGAGCCGGTGATATCGTTCGACTGCAACAACACCATTGATTCGCAGTTCGATATGCCACTGACTCGAAAGGCGTTCATCTTCCACGCCTTCTCTAACATTTCTGAAGTCCCGCATCCGAACGATGAGCTTGACAGGGAGCTCATTTACTTCTACCTGGAGGCCGCTCGCCCTCAATACCTTACATGGAGCGCCCAGAAGATTGTCAATGTTCGGGTGATGAAGCCTTTTGCCGTGGGGAGATTTACAAACGTCAAGTTCAAGCTTATCCGAGGATCTGCAAGAACTGCTCACATGATCTCTCTGGCGGATCTGCCCAATCTGAACCCTCATGATTGGATAGTCTTGTACAACATCCTGCTGACAAACGAAGCCGAATATGGTCCCATCTTAGACCATGTCAAAAGGATGCTGGCATGCTACATCATGGAGGTGGCCCTAATGGATCAGGAGGTTGCCACAGTTTTTAAGAAGAAACCGAAAGTCAAGCCTGTGGGATCGGCCAGTGATCTGAATCAAATGCTAATGGGCAAGATAGATTCGAGGCGAAACTCTGTGATGTTCACTAGAGCCGAAGGACAGAAATGTCTCTTCGCTTTAGCTGACAAACATCTTTACACTACAACTTGCTTGGAGCACATCTTATTCATCATCAAGCAGTGTAAAGACAATTCGGCTGATGATATCAAGTACTTCAACGATATGATCAATTGGTACATCCGGTTTAGACAGACCATCCTTTCCATAACCAAGTGTCTGTTTAGTACTGTGAAGAAGAAGGTACCAGCTTCAGCCGCCGGCCCAAGTAGAAAGTGAAGGTCTCGCTCCAAATTGACGCAAAGGGGGAGATTGTTGGGCTGAAAAGAGTTTTTATGTTGCGTCTTTTGGGCTCGTTAGATTAGCCTTTTATTCTCCGGTTTGGGCCTGTCCAACCGAGAGTCTTTTATGTATAGTATTTAAGTTAATGCTTGCATGCATATTAGGTCAAGATTTATAAGATTCTAGAGATCATCGATTTAGCGATTTATCAAGAGAACAATATTTTCAGTAATCATTCTTGTAATCTTCCAATCCTTTACAGTTGATGTTCTTAATCGAGCTCTTCTAAGGATTTTATTTAATCATTCAACACGATTGATTCAAGCTGTTTGTTCTTATTATTGCGTTCTGCCTTGTTATTAATATTGTGTTCTTGCTGTTTAATATTCATATACTTGTTCAAGATCTAATCGATCTTCATAGATTAAAAGTCTGTTTTAATCCTATCAGGTTTCTAAGCTTCAATGGTCAAATTTGGGTCATTTTGGCCTCTTTTTAGGGGTTTACGGCCTAGGGAGGCTCTTAGGCCGTAAACTCCTTTTCAACAGCTTAAATGGTCGATTTTTGTGCTATAATGACATGCAATAGGTTGTAAAACAAGCTAGGGTACAAGAACTTACGATTTCGAGGCGGAAACTGCGGTTTTTTTTGGGACGAAATCGGGTTTTATGAGAGAGAGTATAGAGAGAGAGAGTCAAAAGGGGTGGAATGAAGTCCATTCCCCCTTATATATGGGTTGGTGTTGGAGCTCAGCGGAAATCTACCCAATACTGCCGTTAAACGGGGCTTTTGGTCGCACCGGATTTAGTGGTCGCAATAAAATTTAACTTTTTCCAAATTAATATGGAAATGTAATTTACATGCTTTTACTTTATTTTATTACGACGAATAACGACATAAAATATAAATAAATAAAACACTTATTTATTTTACAACCTCAAATTAACGGAACTTATATAACATGGAATATTCCGTTAACGGAAACAGGGTAATGTAACAGAATAAACTTTGGGTTGTCACATCATCCCCCCGTTAGAGGGAATTTCATCCCGAAATCCAGGTCTAGGCAAGGAAGTAGGTATGAATGACCGAGTAGAGGCAGGAGGTTACTTCCTATTCTGTTTGTCCTCGCATTCCCAAGTGAACTCCGGTCTGTGTTTGTCATTCCAACAAACCTTCACCTACAGGATGCGTATTCCGTCTCGTGTAGTTAGCGAGTTCCGATTGGTGTATCTACGAGGTTATGGTTCTCAATGGTCTCTATCAAGATGAGT
This sequence comes from Lactuca serriola, assembly GCF_051521515.1. NCBI lineage: Eukaryota > Viridiplantae > Streptophyta > Magnoliopsida > Asterales > Asteraceae > Lactuca > Lactuca serriola. Next base: position 86,615,125 of record NC_136412.1, read on the forward strand.
GGGATACGAAGAGTGACGTCGGGTAAACACATATCAAGTCTAAGAAGTGGATTGATCGGGTGTGAAGCTTGTGGAATATACGAAAGTAGTAGTGGTCTGACGAGGGTTGGACCAAATCTCCATGAGGATTCTCAGATGGTCCTAAGCTCTCGGAAGGGTAGAGCTTTTTAGTACTTAGAACATAGTGTACTTCTATGGCGAGATCATCACTGGCGTGATCGCCATTCCGAAGTTCCTAAAGTTCTCTCCCATACTGGTAGTGTAGTCCTTCAGGTTGGTTCTTAGGAAGCTCAGGTTGTCCTTGGTTTCGCGTTTTCCTATCAATTGGCTTTTAGAGGCTTTCTAGATCATCGGATGGGTTGCGTGCCTATGGTTATCTGTCTGCTGTAGAGTTTCTATCTCAAGCTCGTGCAAAATGAACCTGCACGATGAATCTTGAGATATTCCCAATGGAAACCCTCAGGGTCAGGGAGATAGGGTTTCACTAGATGAGTGTTGGACTATCTCGGGAGGTGGTTCTACTATTTCTGCGTGAGATAGTATTTGTGGAACACCTAATAGTGTGGAAAGCGCATGCTCCTGCATAACCCCTCGACTAACACCAAGGCTGGTGTTAAGTCTATAATCTCTTCGGGATCTGGGTCATGAGGTTTAACGCAACTACTTTCGCACTCTGATCAAGTATTCTTGGCTACGTAGGTTATCCTGTGGTTCTCGGTATCCTAGTGTTCACTTCGGAGAATGTAGTCTATCGTCTACCAGGCGACGGTGACTTCCTCCATGCGGGAGGGCGGAGGATCTTAGGCACTACTAGTCTGTAACAGGGTGGACGAAGTGCCTGAGTAGTGCGAGCATCTACTGCAACTACTCTTCAGAAGGTTCTAAGTTTTCTCGGTGTAGGTCAAATCTAGTGAGTATAGGTTCCCATCACTCGAAACTTTAATCTCTTTACTAACTGTGGGTGTTAGTTACTATGTGGGCTTAACCGGTATGACTCTAGCTCTTATTTTATGTGGGCTTAACCCGCAGTGGTTCTCTTGACTCCAGCTCCTATTTTATGGAATAGGATGAGGGTCTCACTATGAGGTTCATGGTAGAGCTCATACTTGGCTTAACCACTAATACTTGGTGTATGCAAACCGTATATAATTGAGGTCGGCAGGATGTTCAGTTGTGCGACTCCACCCCAGACCCACAACCCAACGAGGAACAGGGAGTAGGGAGGAAGCACACATCTTAAATCTTTTTTATCTCAATTATATACCACTTTTACGCATATACTCAGTTATAGTGGTTAGTCCCATGAGTTCTATCCTCTGGATTCACGAACCTGATGTGCGAGGTGCGAAGGGTCTTTCTGGGGAATCTACGGAGTATGCTTCGGATGGTTATCATCTTCTGGAGTATCTTGCAGTGTCCTTCGCTTCGGTTTCCATATGACTAAGAGGAGTCGGTCAACAGCGCGCGATACCCTTCTCCTGGGTACTTCGGAAGGTTTGAGATAAGAGGGACGACTGGCGGATCGCATTAGGTTTAATCATTTGTGTTATGTTTTAGGTTCGGAAGAACCTTTATTTGCCGACATGGCTACGGAGAAAGTTCTTTCTACACAACACTAGGGATGTACACATGGTTGCACTACGTCAAACCATGATCGATAGAGTCATCAAAATTGGCATACTTCGACATGACATAAAGTGAGGGTCGATAGAGTCATGCGCCGAACAGGCACACAAGTTCTAGGCGTCTCGGGTTTCGTCCTGTGTATCACTGCCGCGGATACTTGGACCGATAGAGTCGACGCGGAACTGTAGAGAGTCCTAAGTGTTTCTGAGTAGAGTATCTTTTCATGAATGGATTCTCACGAGGCATTTCTATAATCGCCTAACATTTACTAGTCATGTATAATTAAGGTGGGGAGGACTGTTGACTGAGCGACTCCGCCCTAAATCCACAACCAAACGAGGAACAGGAAATGAGGCGGCATTCACTCACTCTAGGTCTATCCATCTTAACTATACATGGCCGTAACGTATATGTTTAGCCCTTATAGTTTTACCTGATGAATTTTAAATTTTATAACAGTGCTGCGACTTTCGCCTTAATGGGGAGGTATTTACATTTGAATTAGCCTTTTGATGTTTTGTGTTAGTTATCTGAGATCGAGAGACGTACCAAAATCTACCGGGTTCCTTGATGCTTCTCCTAAGAAGTAGAGTTAAGCTCCTCCTGTGTCCTTGTTGTTTCCTTCAATTGTGCAATCCTTCTTGAAGTGTCCAATCTCGCCACATAGACGGCAAACTGGATTGGTCGTCACATTGGTGATTGGTGCAAGACGCTCCACCGGAGTTCTGCATCCACGAGCTGTATGCCCCTTCATGTTGCACCTAGCACATAAGAGTTCCCGGCATATACCATGATGATGGTAGCTACACTTGCCGTAGTGGGGAAGGTTTTCAAGGTATGGCCTTCTTGGAGTCAGGAGGGAAGGATTGACAGGGGTATTGATTGTCTCAGCTCGTTGCCTCTCGGAAAGTCCTTGAGCCGAGGTACCTCCCTCCTCAATCTTGAGTTTTATCTTTAGTGGATTCGGTTGAGGTTCTTGGGTGGCTGGGTATGCAGGTGTTGGTTGCTGCTGTCCATTGCTAGGATCGGAATTCCCAACAGGGCCCTTGCTAACATTGGCGTTGTTAGCATTCAGGTGAGCCATGACAGCTGCTACGGCTGCCGAGACTGCATCTTGGAACGTGGCTTCATCGAATAAGAGAGTAGGTTTCTTGCTAGTGGGTTGGTTACGCTTGCTCGGAGGCATGGTTTTCCTACACGGAAGGAATACATGATAATGAGAGACGGCGGCTAACCCTGGACATATCTGTCCTGACTGTATTAGGCATAAATTTTTCCCGTGCCTCAGGTACTGGTTGTCTGAGTGTCGACCTACATCCCTATGATGTAGTCCTGGTGTACAAGGTAGGAGTAGGAGTATCGGGAAAAAGCCATAAGATGCGAGTCGTTCCTACTAAGTTACCTTTATACTGGGAAAGGTTCCACTTTCCGGTCTGGAAAGATTTGAGAACAGTTCGGAACGAAACCGCGGAAAGAGAGGCTCATGAAAGCTTATGGCTAAATACTCTCAATAGAGGTGTGGGGATCCACTCTAATCGTGTGACTGGCAACGGGAAACGACGATTTACCTAACACATAGCGTGAGTAGTGTAACCACTAACTCACTAAATTGTATTATTTTAAGGGTGTATTAGCGTGACGAACACGATGAAAAGACACTTCTCGGGTTCCATGTACTGGATCCCTCTGTCTGCCTCGTATCTTTGGCTGGTATCGGCGTTGGTTTCCTTCGGGTATTTACCTAGGTTTCTCTTCTCGTATGGACATATTGAATCTCTACTCCGCCTTAATCCCGAATCCGACTCTGGGTGTCATCACTTCATGATGGATGACTGGAAATTTCGGAAGTTTAGGCGAATTTCTCACCGATGTCCCTAAAAAGATATAGGCACTTGGTGAATTCAATAGTCTCAACCCAGTTCATTTATTTCCGAACAGGAAATCTTCTCAATGAACCTCCTCTGGGTCTGCATCAACTCTTCTGTCAAGCACTGAAGTGGATAGGTTGTTTACAGGGTTCGTGCGAGAATGGAAATGTCTAAAGAATCCTAAAAGATTATTAACATTTCACTGGATGATCCATATCGAGTCTTGCTACCATTACACAGGGTATACAAATCATATATAGCTTAGATCTGATAGGCCTTCAAATATGTGATACTACTCTATATCCACATCCCAACGAGGAAAAGGAAGTAGAGCGAAACCACACATTCTTAGCTTATGGGATCCTTATTATATATAACCTTGGGAGTATACCCTCTGTAGTTGTAGGTATATCAATAAGGATCTTTTTAGTTCTTCACACAAGGTTGGTTATGGATTCTAAAATACCCCTATGGTATTTTAATTTCTTGTTGGTTTTCTTATCTTCTGAATGTGATTCTGGGATTTGTGTGAGTCTTTTAGTGTTCCAAAATACTCCTATAGTATTTTAACTTTATGTTTGGCTCTAGCATTCCTAGTTGGTAAGTTTCAGACCTGTTACAACACCACTATCACTCCCAAGCATATGTTCATCGCATCTCGAATAAATGTAGTTGATCAGGTTACATTTATTCCAGCTTACGATTACATAACTGCCCAGGTTTGACGGCAATGCTCAACATCCGAAGACTTTTATTATTGTTCTTCTTGTGATACTTGTGTTCGAGTGTTTAGGTTTTGGATGTTCTTATACTTTGGTAAAATATGGTTATATTTTAAACTGTAATTCTTGGTTAGAGTGTTTTATCCCTTTGTATTTATAGGATGTATATCTTTTACGAATTGATATACGCTCACTATAAACAATGCTCTGATATCAATCTGTCACACCCCAAACCCGGAACGGCGGAAACATTCAGGGGTGGATGACGTCATGTCAAGTATCACAACACATGCATTATAGTAATCAAAGTACAACAACCATTGCATTAATAATAATAGTTTTACATGGTTTACATTATAATATATCATAGTAATACAAGTAATAGAATAAGTACAGCTTGGTACTAAGCTATCTTCATCAACAGCTCCGGGGATGTACCTGTATAATGCTGACCTGAGAATACAAGTTATTTGAAAAGCGAGTATCAGCATTTTTACAAATGCTGGTGAGTTCATAAGTATTTAGTGTCATTTTATCCAAATAACTTTAAATAAAGTGGTAGTTTTAGAGTGTCCATTACATTAGTGTCTTTTCCAGAAAATCCTATATTTTCTTTAATAAAAGCAGTCTTCTACCAAGACTGGACGGAGTTATGTGGTAAAAAGTAGTTTTCCCTTAATCGCTATCACTATCAAAATACAAAATTTGATTATTACAGAAAGCAGGAGAAATCAGGGAAACTAACATATGCCTCAGCAGTGAAGACTGCTGACTAAGGCGAGAGGAATCATAGACTCCAGGAGAGTATCGAACAAACAACACGCCTGGCTCAGTCTAACAAAGAGAGACACAGACCCCAGACGGTACGAAATGAAAGGTACAGGTGGCAAGGTCTAAATAGAGAATACAGACCCCAGACAGTATCAAATGAAAGATACAGCTAGTAAGGTCTAAAAACAGAGAATACAGACCCCAGACAATATCAAATGAAAGATACAACTAGAAAGGTCTAAAAACAGAGAATACAGACCCCAGACAGTATCAAATGAAAGATACAACTAGCATGGTCTAAAAAAAGTGTGACTCTGAGAGTGGGTTTCCAGCATACAGTGTAAATTGCTGGTGAAATACCATTACCTTAAAGCCATGAATTATAAGGTAACCTGGGATACTCATAACCATACTAACCGACACTAGAGTACCTAACGCCCTACAAGCTTCTATAAAATGTGACACTTGTCACCCCTTGGCTTGGTAGGCCGTGGATTGTAGCTATCAGTTAGGGTGCGGGGGTGTCAATCTCATATAGATCTATACAGACAATGTCCGCTCTCCCTACAGGAGACTCTGGTTACCAACTAGACGACGGAGAAGGCCGTGTCCCGATGATGCATCCCAAATAGTGGGTAGTGGGTGTCCAATATAAGTGTTGAACTAGAAGTAGAGACTCATAACTAACCTGACTAGAGTGAACCTATATGTCTATCCTTGTATACATAATATATAACTAATAAATCAAACGACCTTCGGACGGACATCCGATCCCACCATACCACATCTCAACGAAGAAAAGGAAATAGGGCGAACAAGCCTTCCTAAGTCCTTCAACCATTATTTATATGCATCTATACAAGAATAGACATACATCCAACTACGTTTGAGTGTGTAACAAGTGGAAAACGTATCGTGAAGTATAACCAAATTGTGATGTATAATCGAATCGTGTGGAATAATCAAATCGTGGGGTGTAAACAAACAGTGTGGAATAACCGAATTGTGTGCAATAATCAAATCGTGGGGTGTAAACAAACAGTGTGGAATAACCGAATCGTGAAGTATAAGCGTACAATGTGGAATAATCGAATCGTGAAGTATAAGCGTACAATGTGGAATAATCGAATCGTGTAGTATAAGTGTATAGTGTGGAATAATCGAATCGTGAAGTGTAAGCGAACAGTGTGGAATAACCGAGTCGTGAAGTATAAGCGTTACCAAATATAAGTGTATCGCGAAGTGGAAGCGTTATCGAGTAGGAGTTTAAACTAAGTAAAAGCGAAGCAACGGTATCTAACGAGTAAAAGTAAAAGTATACGACATGAAAGAGAACTTTGATCAAAACCTTGGAAAAACCTTTATACTTAAGAAAATCACAACTTGGTATTTATTGGTAAAATAAGTTGTAAACCTTTTAGAAACTCTTTGGAAACCTTTCATAAACCAGTTTAAAAATGCAATTTGGTAAAACAGTATAAGTAAAAGATTTGAATAAGTGAAAACATTTTAGAAAATCATTTATAGTATCATACTCGGTAAAACAGTTTACAGTGTGGTAAATCCTTGTGCATGCGGGTTATCAATCACATGTGATTGATATGAAAACTGGCATGTTTAACTTGTATTCCCCCCTATAAAACATGTAAATTAAAACATTTAAAAGGTTCATTCAGGGGTATGAACTCACCTGATGTCGAGTAAATCGGGTGAAAGTGTCGGTTGAGCGTTTGGTGTCAATTAAGGACTTGTACACCTTTTAAGACCCTATTAACATATGAGATATATGTTTTACAAGTAATTAGTCACTTATACTTTTTATTAAAACATTTACATATCCTAAAATCGATTCAAGGTCTTATGGATTAGAAGTGGTTCTCGGGGATTATACAAGACCATAAAGAGGGTACTAGGGAGTCCAAGAGTTTACTCCCTTGGAGTTTACAGCCCAAAAACCACTCCTTGCGAGTTTACGACCGTAAGCCTCATGGCTTGGCTGTGAACTCTTGTTCACTCCCCAAATTTTGATGCTAAGGCCCTTAAATCAATCCCTTAAATTTTCTAGGTCCAAATCTAAATTGTATGAGTGGGTTTAAGGTGTTTAAAGGGACCATATGGGAGTTTACGGCCCATGAACCACCCCTATGGGAGTTCACGGCCGTGAACTCCTACCCTCTTGATTTTAGGGAAGTTTAAGCCCTTGATTCAATTCTAGTGATTTATAATGAAGGCATAAGGCCATTTGGGGGTCAAAAACTAACATTTGGCATGGTTTGGGGGTGTTTACGGCCTAAGCACTTGCTTGGGCCGTAAACTCCAATTTACCCCACATTTCTTTGTGTTTAATTGTTCCAAACCCGAAATAGCAAGTCCCTATTTTATGTCTTAAGCCTAAGGGTGGTTTGGGAGTGTTTGGAACTTGATTTTACAAGTTTAGAGGGTGTTTACGGCCTAAGCATGTTCTTGGGCCGTAAACCCTCTTTTATGTCCCAAAATTGATTGTTTTATGGTTCAAACACTCCTAGGCTAAATCCCCAATTGGTTTCTAAGCTTCAATGGTCAAATTTGGGTCATTTTGGCCTCTTTTTAGGGGTTTACGGCCTAGGGAGGCTCTTAGGCCGTAAACTCCTTTTCAACAGCTTAAATGGTCGATTTTTGTGCTATAATGACATGCAATGGGTTGTAAAACAAGCTAGGGTACAAGAACTTACGATTTCGAGGCGGAACCTGCGGTTTTTTTGGGGACGAAATCGGGTTTTATGAGAGAGAGTAAAGAGAGAGAGTGAAAAGGGGTGGAATGAAGTCCATTCCCCCTTATATATGGGTTGGTGTTGGAGCTCAGCGGAAATCTACCCAATACTGCCGTTAAACGGGGCTTTTGGTCGCACCCGATTTAGTGGTCGCAATAAAATTTAACTTTTTCCAAATTAATATGGAAATGTAATTTACATGCTTTTACTTTATTTTATTACGACGAATAACGACATAAAATATAAATAAATAAAACACTTATTTATTTTACGACCTCAAATTAACGGGGCTTATATAACATGGAATATTCCGTTATCGGAAACGGGGTAATGTAACGGAATAAACTTTGGGTTGTCACATCGGTGGAGCGTGTGTGGTTTATTGTCACATTGAATAGGTGACTGTAACATGTGAGGGTACCATGTAAGTTTGCATGGTTATTCACACCCGCTTTGTGATTCTCGGTATCCCGGTCACAAACTAGAGGGGCATTTCGATATTTAAACATGCCATTGAAATGTTCAATGAATCTCAAAGGATCTTGGAGTTTTCATAAATTTAAAACTTAAATTTCTTTTTCGTTTTTCGTGGTGGAAATTAGTGAATCGTCATTCACTTACCTTCAAATATTCTGCAACTAGATTACGACATCCCTTTTCTAGGTTGTAGCGTATTGTGTTGGGTCCTAGCCTTAGTATCTCATTTGGGTGATTTACTAAGGACTCAATCAATCAACTAACTTGAATTCGTTTTCTCCCGTTTTGTAGATGTCAAAGTATGACAACTATGGTCTTCCCAAATCTCGTGGAACAAGTATTCCACATGAAGATGATATTCCACGATTCGATCGAGGAACAAGAGATCATGCTTCACTTCCTCCACCTCCTCCAATTATTCTCCCTAACCCACAAGTTCGAAGGATTGAAAAGTTCAAACTCACTCAAGCCGTTTGGCAAGTAAACATAAAGAAGGAAAGTCAGTGTGTGCACACGTCCTAGGGATGAAGTCACACATTGATAGGTTAAGAATGTTGGGATCTGTTGTCTGTGAGGAGATGGCTGTTGATTGGTTTCTTCAGTCACTTCCTAACTCATATAGTGAGTTCGTAATAGAGTACTATATGATGAACTGCAACATGACCCTTATAGATCTCACATATATGCTTATTGCTGCTGAATCAGAAATGGTTTGGCGCAATAGAAAAGCAAAGTTGATTGGTGAATTTGCCTTCAAGACCTCTATGGATATAGACAATAGCAACGAAAGACATGCTATGATCGAAAAGTTTGATCATAAGAGAAAGGCAATGTCTAAAGTAGTTCCATGTTATGTTCCAAAAGAGTCAATTTGCTTTTATTTCCAAGAGAAGGGGCATTGGAGACGAAGCTGCCCTATTTACCTAAGAGATCTAAGAGATGGGAGAGTCAAAACATATGGCTCTGCTTTAGGTAAAATCCATTGACTAACTCTTTTAAGTTCCTATTCTAGATTCTTAATACATAATGTGATAAGATTACAATTGATGTTTTGTAGGATCGAAGAAAAGAAAGGAAGCTTAAGGGAAGAAGTGAGCAGAATCTAACCGTGAAGAAATGGATTTCGATCGCATTACTTGAAGATTAGATTCTTGAGCTACTACTTAGAGTTAGAATTAGAAATATGTATTAGCATAATTTTTCAATGAATTGCATTGTAAGGACAATTTTTTCCGCAATAAAATAAATTTTGATTTTATATTATTTATTTATCCTTGCAATGGCATGCATGAAAATTGATGTTTGCAGGTTTCTAATATTAGCAATAATGGATTTGATTCTTAATTATGTCAACAATTTACCAAATAGGGAGAGTTTCTCATCGCCCAAGCTTCAATTGGACAGAAACTTGGAATCATGCAACTTGGTTGCACGATGAATGAGAAATTTCATATTTGGAAATTAGACTAATTCATTGACAAAGTGTCAGGTGAAGGACTAGGAGATCGAGTACACAAAGTTGCGTGTTGATCAAGTCCACCATAAGAGTAACAAAGATATTCGTCATGGTTTACTAAAGGTTTAGTAAATATGATTATACTTATAAGATTAAGTGTAATTCTGAATTGATTGAAAAAGTTTAAATCAATAGCAGAACGAATAAGAAGAATCAAGTAGGCAAAAAAATAAAAGTTTCTCCATTCTTAGAAGAAGGGAGAGTACCTTTTATGCTTTATGATAGGTCTTAATGATTAAGAACCATATCTCAATTGATCCTCTAAGTGATTCTTAGTACAATTGCATGTCTAAGAAGAGGAATCAAGAATTGAAGAAATGGTTAAATCAAGAAGTCAATCATACTTCGTTCCAAAACAAGTCTTAGAGTTAAGATTGTGAAATTGAGTGATAAGTATTAAGAAGGTTTATAACATTCATCAAATATGGAAAGTTGTGATGTCTTGGATAAGACAAAGACCAACTAAGACCAATTTATGAAGTGTTTTGATAAAAACTACACTAACTCTTGAATATTTGTTTGCCAAGAAATGTTTATTGACAAGAGAATCTTATATGTCAAGGAGTCAGTGGGAGTCTTAATGGTCTTAAAAGGTTTCAAGAACTAATCAAAATAAACCTTATCGATCAAAATATTATGCTTCATTTAAAATCTAAAGGTTTAGGTTGTGGAATGTTAATAAAGTTAGTCAAGGATCAATAGTGTGTTCTCAAATTTCGATTATGATTACGGCATTCCTCTTCATAGTTTGAATTTTGAGAACGTAGCACATAAAATATTATCGCAGAAGATTGATAAAGTATCAAAACTTTATGTAAGACATTATGCATCGTGTCCCATACGCTTCGGGTATAAGATCGATTGCAAATGCTATAATATTTAACCATTCTAAAATTTCCCAAATGTCTAGCACATTTAGAGGGAAAAGGGACAATAATAGGTTTTGACTAAGATAATTAAACAACTATCAAAGGACAATCCAAAGTTCGCCTAGGATTGGTCGCTTGTAAGTAGTTGGAAGTATAGTATTGGATGGACCATATCGACATTATTATGAATAGATAAGATTATATTGAGAATGAGTTGTCATATGGTAAGTATGGAAAGTTTTCCATATTGGGAATTGAATATTGAAAATCTATGTCTAGATTAGAAACTTTTATGCAATAGGATGTTCAAAGGAATGTACTTTGAGTGAGAGACATCATATCTAAGGAATTGTCTTGTAACAATCTCCGATAGAGGAATTTGTAATATCATTGGCAATAGTTATTGTTACTTTGTGCTATGACATTATGAAAGGACCAATGCATAAAATGTTAGAATCTAGCATATTCTATAAATGGCAAGAATTTGATATTCTTTCATTTATGAAAAAGGATTGGAAGTTGTGAAATGAGTATGATTGGAAATGTATTCATTTGATCTATTTCACAAAGTAAGAACCATAGGTAAACATTGTGTGCATGCTAAGAGCATGGGACAAGTGTTGTAATAATTCAAGTAAAAAGTTGATTACCCGAAACAACAAATAATGAGTAATCGATATGGTGATAAATAAAAGGTGTTTTATTTATACTCAAGGTTGAGGCCATATGGGATTAGTATTATTCTTGTGTTTCACTTTGCATGTTTTGACTTCCTGAATAATTTAATTGGTTAGGAACAGTCAAATTATTCGAACGGGCCACAATCGTTCATATGTTGGAAGTAGGTATGAATAAAGACTGTCGTGAATTGGTGTGTGGATTGTCTAAAGAGTAGTAGACATAAGCAAATGTTTGTTGCAACGTTCATGAGTGCTTATGAATATGATTTTAGCATTGGATTAAACCCACGCTCACTTGGATCACTCCATGAATTGTATCACGAGTTATTGGTGATACGATAACATCTTATATTCTTGAAACCGAGATGTGTGAGTTGTATCTTGCAAATCGGTTGCACATTGATAATATGTAAACGGACCAGTAACTTGGTGTCATAAAACGTATTGTTGTGTGTGATTCGGTGAGTGAGTGCAAGCGAGCATTGAATCAAAGTTTATCCGTTCCTTTTATCCAAAGTAGGATAAAAGCGATATCTTTGGGCCCCTTGATGATTTAGTGATGACAAACGTAAATGCTCGGCCGGGCTAGGGCTAATGTGATTTGTTCAATTATTCAGTTGTCATAAATCGGAAGTCGAGAAATAGTATAAAGAGAATGGTTAGAAATCATGTCTTACGATATCTAGAATGGAGGAATATATGATCCCTTATCTAAAGGACACGCGTATCTGATAGGATCAGAGTTGACAGCGGCTTTGGAAAACTACGATTGCAGATCAGGATCTAAAGTCATACGCATAATAGTTATTAGACTTATCCAAGTGGGAGACTGTTGGATTAGTGTCTAAGTCCATAACTATTTTGGTATGTACTTGACCCGATGGTGCATGGTCCTTTTGGGTTGCCTTCACCAAAGCAACTTGATAGGATGAATTATGGAGAGAAAGGATTAAATATGATTTATTAATATATTATGAGAATAATATATTAAAGGAGAAATCATATTGTTTAATTAATATTAGTCAAGAATTAATAAGAATTAAGTTTGTGACTAAAAAGAGATTAATTAAACTTAAGGGACTAGAATTGTAATTATAAGATAATTGCAATTGGGTCATGGATTGCCTTATATTATAAGGTTGGATGAATTCTATGGGGAAACCCATTGGAAATCGTCCAAGGCCTTTAAGGAAAGGAGTCCATGGGTTGCTTAGGGCTTAAGCATCCAAATTAGGGTTTCCTTGTTAGATAACCCTAATAGCCTCACTATATATAGAGCCTTTATGCCCCAAAAAACATGGACAAGCTTCCTTCTAGGGTTTCCACACGTTTTGGGTAGCCTCCTTCTCTTCTCTTCTTCATCCTTTTGCTCTTTGTGTTTGTGAACCATTAGAGGAGTGACATTTGTGACTCTAAGCTTTCTAAAGTCAATACAAGAAGGATTTGAGATTGTTATTGCTACATAACAATCAGGGTATGATCTAAACCCTAATTTATATGTTATATTGATTATCATACACTAGATCTAGGGTTTATAGTCTTGGATAAATTGCATGTACAATAGAGAAACCTAGATCCAAGCATTAGGTTTTGTATGAGCACATAGGATGTTCTTAAGATTAAAACCCATCAAATCAATTGGTTGCAGATCAAGTGTTGGATGAAAGCCTCAGTGGGTTTTGAAGCTTTTACAATACATATTTGGATATTATCCAATAGCCAAAACTATGTGTCCTTGAATCCAAACTCTTATTTTTCTAGAAATGATTTTGCTAAAACAAACATGTAATGATTATAACTTTTCATGTTGTTCTTTTATCTACACAAATTTATCTAATACCAATCCGCTCACAATTGATGATTTAAAAAAACATGAGAGACGTTTCTATTTGAAGACATCATACAAGATAGATCACACACAAGGCAAGTTCAAGATGATGCCTTCTCTTCCCCACTAGTAACGCTTCATCGCTGTCAACCGACTTTCTCTTTAAAAACCCAAGACACAGGTCACCACCAGTAGGGCTGTCAACCGACTTTCTCTCTAAAAACCCAAGACACATGTTACCACCATTAGTTGTCGTCTAGGATTCTCTCTCTCTCTCTCCCTAATATGATTCAAGACAAAACCTCTTCCTTGCGTCGGGATTTCAGGTACCATATCCCTTTTACTATGAATCAAGCCCAAAACCTTTTAATATATATATATATATATATATATATATATATATATATATATATATATATATATATATATATTATCGGGAACCAAAACAAATCAGATGCAAAATGAAGAATGTCTGATGAAGTTGGAATTGCTATAGAAAATGTAGAAGGTGTTATGTTCATAGATTCGGTCTTCTTAATATATTTTGGTTATTAGATCTGTGTTTTTTTTTAAAATTCTTGAATTATTTGGGGAATCAGTTAAGTCTACAAATTAACCTTTTTAGGTTAAATAATGATGTGACATATTTTGTTAAGTTTCTTGCAGGTTCATGGACAAAACCGGAAGATATTAGATATTGGAAAGAAATGATGCATTAATAGATAAGTTTAACTGGAGTGAGTCAAGAAGTAGTAAAACAATTTACTCTACTTCTATTTGTTATTTATTTGTTTGAAATTATGTTAATGTCAGTATAATATGATAGAGGTGACTATATTGCATTGATATTTAGGTGCCACAATACTTTATTTTAGCAAAGTCTATGATCTATAATGTGTGGTTGCACCTGCTTTTGATAACGATGATGTTTATGTGGAGAAATACATTCAATATCCAAGGTGCATTAAGTTCCAAGTAATTTTTTTTTGCTTCCATCCTTTGTAAATGTCCATTTTACTCTTTACTATTGCGACATTAGTCTTGTGTTGTCCATTTCTTGACATAGTAAAATGTCAAGAAATGCAGGGTTTCAAATTGTCGATGATGGCTGAGCAATGTCTGAATGCATGGATGATGGTGGAGAACATTAAGATTGGTTTAAGTGTATAGACATGTGTTGTGGAGTCATGAATTAAAAAAAGATGGTGAACGAGCTTATGGAAGGAGATAAATAGAAAAAGGTTAGAAGAAAGTTAAGCAAGTTGGTAAAACAACAAATGAGGAAATTATTTAATTATTTAAAATTAGAATAATCCATTTCAATGTTAAGCTGCTCCTCATAATGGAGCCATTCAAAACATATACTCAAAGATATGTTCTTAGGATACAATTTTGTTACTCTCTTTTTATATCATGGAATGTTTTATGTTATTACTATTGCCATATTTTGCTGAGTATTGACCATCAATCTAGAAAAAATCATTGCAAAAAAAAAGAGAATAAATTGTACGGTATGTATGTTATGGTTTTTTTTTTTTTTTGCTTTTTCTTTAATCAAAATTGCAATTTTCTCATTTTGCAAATGTATTTGCATTTAAAATTAAAGACTTTGACGAGGTTAAGGCATCTAATAGGGAAAGAAAACCTTTTATAATAAGAAAATCTCAAATATATGCATGTGTAAGTCCCTAATCTGCTTGTGTATCAATCATATCCGTTTGATGGTGCGGAATCCCAATCAACCGGATGATGTCAGATCAAATAGAAGAGAAGAACAAGAAGAAGATGATGATGATGAATCTATGTATGATATGATTAGAATGAAGATCCGGATACAAAAGATTCACACACAAAACTTCTCTCAAGTTTCTCTCTCTAGAACACCTTCAAATGCACACACTTAAGCTCCTTGGTGTTCATCATCCTTTTCCTCACACCCCTCACCCCTATATATACTGGACTGGGCCGCAAACTGAGTTTACGATCGTAAACTCACTTCCTGACCGTAAACACATATACAATATTACATAACAAATCAATTTCCTAGAAAAGCAAGGTATAAACCAAAATATTGACCCAACAATCTCTCCCTTGGTTCATAGCTTTCTTTTCTTTTCTTAAATGACCCAACAAGCTCCCCCTAAAAACTAGCTGGCTTTCTTCATAATCTTCATTGGGAACTTGGCTTCAGCATTAATCTTCAAATTCTTCACGACTTCAAGATGAACTTGATGAATCTTCAATGAATGACTTCATCTTGAGCGGTTGGGCTTTTCTTTAGAATTTGGCATTGAACGCACGTTGGGTGAGGAGGCTTGACATACTGATTCTTGAAAGATAGTGCTTTCAGCTTGAGAATCTTCAGAGAGAACATCATAGAGAACAAATCTTCTGGATCACTTAGCAGGTACAAAGATAACAACAAACTGATTGAGGACGCTTCAATGCAATCCGTCACATAATCTTCAATTGCAACTTCACCTTGCTTCTGGGGTTGAAGGATTGAATGTTGAAAGAATAATCTTCATTTCTTGCTCTTTCGAATGCGAATTCTTTGATGCTCACGGACGAGGCTTTGGCTCAGAAATCTTCAACACAAACTCCATGAGTCTTATCTATACTTGAAATCAGTTTTCTAGACAAAACAAAATTAAAAGAAACTTAGCACACAAATTAAAATAGAAACAAAAATATTTTTGGATTGTTAATTTTTCTGAACAAGAAATAAAACAGAAATAACACTATTTTTTGATTTTTAATTTTTTTTAATTTTTTTAATTCTCCCCTTTTATTTAAATTTGAAGACCACTATGAACAAACTTAACAAAAATAAAAATGATATCTAACTTTAAGAGTGATTTGGGATCAAAGTTTTTAGACAGCCTTTATCCACTTGTCGGTACCTTCTATCTTCACGTCTTTGTCTGGTCGATCGTCAGTATTGTGGCCCACTTAAACACGAAAATTGTGACATATTTAGGACATACTATTTGTTACAAGACAAGGTGAGCTCAAGTTCCTAGATATTATATCTGATCCTAAGTTCCTAGATACTATATCTTAAGGACCATTTAGCTAACGACGACCAGGGATATTGGTGTCCACCTAAATTGAGCAGCGAGATCTATAGACAATCTTTGAGTGTTCAATTTTAATTGTACTGGAATGTGTTTCCCGCTTCCTGATATGCCCCAGTCATCAAGGACTTCCAGAGTACTCCTTACACCGGGTGAGCAGACCATCATTCAGAGAGAGAACAGATTTTGATTGGTATTACTTATTATTTCAGAGGGGTTAAGAAGTAGAAGGTTGCATATGTCGTGTACCAGGTCGGATTGGAAGTCACACAAAGGAGACAGCATATGGCTAACAGATAAGAGGAATTTCATATATATAACATGCAGAGAAATAGAGTTGCATATGTTGTGTACCAGGTCGAATTGGAAGTCACGCAAAGGAGACAACATATGACTAACAGACAGAAAGAAAGAAAACGATTTTCTACAGACCTAATTTATCGGAATTTACCGGTCGCCCTATCCAACCAGAATTAATGACAAAATCCGCACATCGAGGAAAAGTTAAACCACAGTTCCAAGTACGGGTTCATTTAATGTGACGAGTGGATTCCCATATATATCTCCCTGCTCAACCTATCCGAGCGTCGTATTGTCAGGCTGAACGGATCTAACTAGGTTAAGATTTGTCAAGACTAAGAATTTCTTAAGTTCAACTCTACCTAGTCAAGTCCATTTGGAATCTTTCGTGCCTACCGACTCATCAAACCAGAGCAAAGACCCTTCAACTTCGGGTACGTTACGCAAACTCAGGTTGCATGTTATCAATTGATAATATCACTTCCCAAAAAATCTCCCTCAAGCACACTTCATAACCAACATATTTTTGATTTTCTGATTTTCTAATGTTTTTTGATTTTTGAAAATTTTCTAATTTTTGCTTTGTTTTTATTTCTCCCCCTAAATTTGTGCATAGGAGAGAAACAAAAGTAAATGCGCAAATTTAAACTATCCTAAAACAAAAATTAGTCTTTAAAACGAATCAGCTTAAGAAAAACTCAGGAGTATAGAGAAGAAAACTCAAACCGTAAGGCACCGATTGAATTTGCATCCAGAAGGTCTGAGAACAGCATGCGTAAACTCAGAACATATCCAAAAATTCTTCATGTCATTAAGCACAAACCCCGTGAGTGATCACTTCTTTTCTTCCCTTCCCGCAAAGGACACATTCTCCCAAACAATGTTCTGAGTGTTGTACAGTTGAGAGATGTCTCCTATCAAGTGCCAGGAACAGCCACTACCAACAAACCGAAGTCTGATCATATGCCTCCATAGCTGCTCCGACACAGAGCGGGATTAGTTGGTCTTTGGAACCCAATCCATTTTGAAACTGAGCCGACCTTTGTCATCCTTGCACGGTACTTTCTCCCATGACTTATCCTGTTTATCACAAACAGAAGATATAGAAATATTAGAATCTTTAGAAGATTTGGGAGATTGAGCCTTCGGAACCCATTTGTAGTTGGGTTTAACCCATTTCTTTTTCGATATGATGGGTGGCTCAGTACTTGCTTTTGATCTTGATGTCGGCCGTTGAGATGACTTTGATTTTGACTTTACGGGATCATCTCTTCGATTTGGCTTCTTGGCCGACATTCCTTCTTGACTTTGGGATTCAGAATCTTGGCCTTTTGGGTTTGATTTTTGGCCTTCTGAGTTGAATTCTTGACCTTCTTGGCATTCCAGTCGTTAATGTCTGATCGTGATCTCGAGGGGTATCTTTTGGAGTATCTCCCTCTTGGCGCATTCTGCCAGCCTTGTGTATAGTAGGGAACGTATGCACGATTTGGACAATTTCTGGCAATGTGTCCAAGTGCTCCACAATGAAAACATGTCTTTTTCTTCACTGTTAAGTTGTTTCTTCCTGCCCCTGGTGGCGTATTCTTGCCTTGTCTCTGATTTTTCCCACATGCACAATTGCAGGAGGCACTCTGTTGCGTTGGAATTGGTGGCCTATATTTCTCAATGGTAGGTTGATTAGAAGCAGTTGAGCTCGAAGCAATAGATTCAGAGTTCAAAGAGACGTTGGTTTGTTCAATGGTGTTCTCCTTGTTCTCAACCTCTGCTACTTTACCTGCACATAAAGGAGAAGCATTAGTATTTTCAACTTGAATACCTCTTGACACAAATCCAGCTGATTTTCCATATCGAAGATGTGCCTCCCTATCAATTTCTTCCTGTGTCATAGGGATGGATGTGTAGTTATGATTGAAAGGTGGAGGAGCACTATCATACCCAAGACCCTTGTTTTGATTTTCTTTGAATTTTATTTGGGTTTCATACAAGGACTCAATTGTCTGACTTGACGCAGTTACAGCAGCAAGTTGTCTCTTAATATAGTCATAATTTTCACACTTGTTGTTATACTCTTCTTGAAGCTTCCTAAAGTCCTTGGTTTTTGCTTCTAATTCATCCTTCAGGGGTTTCTGTCCTTTCCTGTGACAACCCGGAATTTCCATTCTGAACAACCCATATCAAGACAATAGAGCTTAGAACAGTTTCAGGGAAATTCCAGACTTCGGGTACAAGTTTGGCAGTTTTTTAGGAATTACACTTAAGGAGATATCAGGAGAGTGGTTGCACTAGGGTTTTGTGCAACACTGATATTCCAACACTCTATTATATTAGAGATCATTTTAGGAATAAAATATTTTCTGCCAAAAATATCTCAGGACTTTAAATAGAATTCTGAACCAAATTCATTCATTATTCGCATTTCCAACTAGAGAAAAGCCATTTTCTCTCTCACGGATCTTCGGGTTTTTTTATCCCAAATCGTGAGTACCTCTTTCTAGTAGTGTTAGAAAGCTTTTTATGTGTTAATAACATGATTTAGAAGACTAAATCACTAGATTTAGGAGTTTACTCCCCAAGGTGTTCTTGGGCGGTAAACTCCCGAAACAAAGCCTAGACCGACCCTTATGTTATGCTACTGCCTTAGACTCAATCGTAGGTGTATAAAGGACAAGAAAACAATCAAAGAACATAAACTCCATTGAAATGGAGCAAAGGGTGCTTTTAAGAAACCTAAAGCCTAAGACCTTTACATGGAATTGTTTCCCACTTAATTAAAGGACAAAACCACATCAAAACCACCTCTTGAAATGAGTTTACGGCCTTGGTAATGCTCCTTGGCTGTAAACACCAAACAAGGGCACCAAAGTGTGCCTAGGGTCCTCATTAGCTTTAATCAAATGATTAGAACCTATCCTTCATATGCAAAAGACTTGAAAACAACAAAAACACCATTCCAAGGGAGTTTACGACTGTAAACTCCAAAGGAAATGGCCTTGGGGCCGTAAACTCCTCTAGGGAGTGTTTCTAGGCCTTAAGCCCTTTCAAGAATTGAACCAACAAGTTGGAATAATTCTAGGAATCATTTGGAACTTCAAAACACACAATACACCCATGGTTGGGAGTTTACGGCCGTAAACTCAAGAGTTTACAACCGTAAACTCCATGAGTGTTAGTATATGAGGAGTAAACTCATATATAGGGTCCTTTGGAACCCTAAACACAAGTGCCTTGTCCCACCTTAGCTTAGATGCAATCCTTAAGGCTTAAAACACTTATATAAAGTGTTTATTATGTCTAGGATGTCTTAACATTTTCAATTAGTGATTTGAGACTAATTGAGTGCATATATGTGTGATTATATGTTCATTAGGATCGTAGTGTGTGTACAAGTCCTCGCTTGACATCTAGCAATCCTATACCGTTCAGTTCATCCCAATCACCAACTACAGGTGAGTTCATACCCCTTAATCAATGTTTTAAATGATTTTAAACGTTTTAATGGGGCGGGGGGAATACAAGTAGAAAACATTATGTTATTAAATCAATCTTATATATTTTATAACTGTGTTTTCACTCAGTAGATTTCACATAATTCAAAAGGTGACACATGAAGTGGTTTTCTATCTTAAAATACCTTGATAACAAAAGTATTAGTTTTGAAATGTTTATTAAAATGACATCAAGTCATTCTTAATTATTGTTCAAAACTCCTAGATATCTTGCAAAACCATTATTTTACCTTCTTGAATCAAACTATACTTATGCGCATATGTTCATTTATATGTTAGAGATTATAGTTTTCATCCTTCATTCAGTTTCCCACACCCTGTGTATCGAGGGTGCATAAATTTACTTGAACAATCACTTACTTTCCAGTTAATTATCATAGGGATAGTTAGAAGAAACAAAACATTATTACTACTACAAGGAATCACACAAGATTCAGTTCATTCATGGGTCTATACTAATACCTTACATGATACATTAGTACATGTACTTAGGAATATGTTTACATATACTTACCTGTTACATGAACACACTTACATGAATACCATACAGGAACACTTCTACATAGGTGCCTTATCATGTATTCACTTACCTGGATACTTGTACTTAGAACTACGAGGATGATTTATTAGTACTTTCTGTGTAAATTATCTTTCCTATCCAGGTTCAATGGGATAGCTCGGCGGGACTTACCTTTCCGAACCCCACTGATTAGCACCAGTGGTCGATGACCATCTACGGAGGTCTAAGGTTACTACTTATACTAGGTAGATCGATAACCGGGGCTAACCCCTCCACCCACCTGCTGCTGCTACAGAGGACAAGTGGACAATCTTCGGATGTTCATTAGGTTATACCTTTCGCTTATTGTGATGTTGTGTTACTCCTAGTACCCAGCGATGACACTTACATTAATGCTTGTTCTGGACAATCTTCAGATGTTCATTAGGTTATATATTTCGCTTAATGCGATGTTGTGTTAGTCCTAGTACCCAGTGACAACACTTACAGTAGTACAACTTACATTAATACTTGTTCTGGACAATCTTCGGATGTTCATTAGGTTACATATTTCGCTTAATGCGATGTTGTGTTAGTCCTAGTACCCAGTGACAACACTTACAGTAGTACATTTTCCTGTTTACTTTATTTTGTGATACTTTCACATAAACGATGAGTTAGACTAAGTACTTTAGTACTAAACAATTAAAGGAAAAACTATCATTTTACTTACCAAACATTCGGGTCTTGGTAGAAGACTACATCTCAAACTGATAGAAAATAAGGGATTTTCTAGGGTTTTCATACTTACATCAACATTTTCATTTACAGGTTTACATGGCCTTCATAACAGATTTTCATAAGCAAGACAATGACACTTAATTACTTATGAATTCACCAACTTTAAAGCTGATACTCTCTTTCAAATAACTTGTACTCTCAGGTCAACTATAGACAGGTACGATGGCCAGATTTTGAGAAGACGGAGCAGACAAGTTGCGTCTTTTATTTTGATTGTATATTTTGGTGTCTTACTACCACGAAAGAACACACATGTATTAAAACTTTACTTATAATGCAATGGATGATGTTGTTGCTCGTTTATTATATTACACTGTTGTCATATTGTACATGACGTCCTCCACCCCTGAATGTTTCCGCTGTTCGTGGTTTTGGGGTGTGACAGATTGGTATCAGAGCATTGTTTATAGTGAATTAAGTATATCAACCCATAAAAGATATACTAACTATAAACACATTGGGATTAAAACACTCTGTCTACGAGTCTATACCTTTAAATAATAAAATATTTAACAAGGTATACGTGCCTGCATTCATACTAAAATCAGTGTCACAACGACAAGAACAAAAGTATTACGATTGTTGAATATCACAAGTAAGCCTGGGGATATATGGTCAGTCTTGGGAATGGCATAGCCTGATCAACTATGCTGGTCCGAGGAGTGATTAGCATATGCCCAAGAATGGTTATGATATGGCAACAAGTCTAAAAACTTACCAACCCAACCATAAAGAAATACCATAGGGGTATTTGGTCTTACTGTAATTATCTTAGTCAATTCGTCTATGTAGCTATTTCTTATATCCCCAAATTCTCACGTAGATAACATGGCTGGATTCCATCCTCACGACAACCTATTCCTTCTGAACGCGGTAATTGCTGGATGGTTTGGAGAAGAATCAGTTAATGATCATCCAATCCCTCTGAATGATCACCATGTTGAAGACCTTTCAGACGATGCCATCTCCGAAACCGAGGTTGAGAACCTACCCCAGGCAGCTCCCATTCCGATTCCTAACCCTCGTCCGGCTTTTCATGGCCCAACGCCTGAGTGGGTGGAATGTTTGGAAACATGGAGCCAAGGACAAGATCAGCCCATGCCATTTAATGGTGACCGAAGCTTCTATGACCTGAGCAATGGGGGCTCAGCAGACAGAAGCATGCCAATTCTGATCCGAAGAGTTGCCCGAAATGAAATTCAGGGCAGGACAGCTCAACGACATATGGCAGAAGTTGATACAAATGGAGGAATTCATATGCTTCGCATCAGTCGCCTTGAACATGCTCGGGAGAGGTCTGAGAGAGACCATGAAACCCTGCTACAATCACTGGCTGAATCACGATCCAAAGTCATGGAACTTCGGGTACGCCAGAGAGTTTACGAAAGACACCTACTTGGTGTGGAACGCCAACTAGCTGAACTGAGAGTTCACCAGAGGGACGACCGTCGCTAGTAGTAGATTCTTTACTTTATATTCCTTGTTAGCTAGAAAGGAACCGTGTTCCTGTCTATGCCCGAGTTGGCATTTTCTATGAAACTATCTTGTACTGTAAGTACTTCAGTTAGGTCTTTATGCTGTCAAGAACTATCTTCTCTGAATATGATGAAAGACCTTTTTACAAGGTCATTTTCCCGAACTTGTACGTCAGGAATATCAAAGATATTGATAGTCGGCTAACTTCTGTGTCGTTCTTTATTCGAATACTCTTACCATACTTTCATTAGAGACTATTCGAAACATGCTCTAGTCAAGTCATTGGACTATAGCAATTTAACTCCGGAGACATCCCCAAGTCTCTGGTAATGGTTGGATCACGATATTCGCCAACCAACGATACCTCGGCTAGAACGACAAACATCTTGAGACCATTGCATGAACTTACTTCCGATCTTTGCTAGGACTGCATCATAGGGATGTAGGTCAAACCTTCGTGAACATACGTCCATTCCATACTAGGACTACATCATAGGGATGTAGGTCGAACCTTAGAGAACATACTGCTATTCTTTACATGAACAATCAAACTACGTTTAGATTCAACCATTTTCTCTCACAAATTCATTTTTCTTTCGGTGTAACAGAATCATGAATCCCAAGAAAAACGATCAGCCCATCAACCAAACACCAACTCTTCAGATTGATGCAGCTACCTTTCAAGATGCAGTTAGGTCTTTATGCTGTCAAGAACTATCTTCTCTGAATATGATGAAAGACCTTTTTACAAGGTCATTTTCCCGAACTTGTACGTCAGGAATATCAAAGATATTGATAGTCGGCTAACTTCTGTGTCGTTCTTTATTCGAATACTCTTACCATACTTTCATTAGAGACTATTCGAAACATGCTCTAGTCAAGTCATTGGACTATAGCAATTTAACTCCGGAGACATCCCCAAGTCTCTGGTAATGGTTGGATCACGATATTCGCCAACCAACGATACCTCGGCTAGAACGACAAACATCTTGAGACCATTGCATGAACTTACTTCCGATCTTTGCTAGGACTGCATCATAGGGATGTAGGTCAAACCTTCGTGAACATACGTCCATTCCATACTAGGACTGCATCATAGGGATGTAGGTCGAACCTTAGAGAACATACTGCTATTCTTTACATGAACAATCGAACTACGTTTAGATTCAACCATTTTCTCTCACAAATTCATTTTTCTTTCGGTGTAACAGAATCATGAATCCCAAGAAAAACGATCAGCCCATCAACCAAACACCAACTCTTCAGATTGATGCAGCTACCTTTCAAGCTGCAGCCTCAGCTGCCGTGTCAGCTGTTATGACCCACCTGAACGCTAACAACGCGAGTGTTAGCAGGATCGCTATCAATCATTCCAATCCAGGTAACAATCCATCCCCGTAACGACAAACAAACTACCACGGTACCCCGAGTGTCGAGGCCAAGAGTAACAGCCAGAAGTTTTGGGCCAAAAGGAAGAACAAATCGCTTCGAGGGGCGAATAAGAACACAGCTACGACATCTGCACCTCCTACGACCATTCCTCCTGGTGTCCCAATGGTCCCCAAAACAGCCAAACTCTATGCTGGAATTCTCCCAAAATGCATTAAATGCAGTTTTCACCACTATGGAACTTGTAAGGAGATGCAGTGCTCACACTGTAACAGGAAGGGGCATACAGCCCGTTACTGTAAGACGCCAACAGCTCAGGCCACTCAAGTGCCAAACACCAGTGTGGACCAGGTTTGCTACGGTTGTGGCAAAGTAGGTCACTACAAAAGGGACTGCCCAGGGGTAGAAATTGCTGGCACAGGCGAAAGTCTACTACCAACCACCGCCGCAGGAGAGTCTAGTCCGGACCCATGTTAATGTAATTTAGGCGTTCGTTGTAACAGACTTATGAACCATCCCAAAACTAGTGCAACCAAAGTCTTATCTTTTGCGGGATCCCGTCCGCTTAGGGATGCTCGTGTTGCGTATACTTGTCTTTTGTAGTATACCTTGTTCGCAGCAATAGTCTTGTGGTAAATCCTAAGTTCAGTAACACTGTTAATGGTTGCACTGTAGTGTTTTGTCTGTAACGCCTTATGTTCAAATCTAATGTCTTTAGTTTTCATATGTTTCCGACTTTAACATACGACGTGAGTAAATTTGATCCTCGCAATACCAGCTCCATACGTGCATCTCTTTCTCAGTAAACGTCTTTTAGCGATGCCGTCATATCAGAACTCTGAGGTACTCGTGCATGAAGTACCTATTAGTTCTTTTCCTTTCCGAAGGAATCCCCACAGTATTTCTCGTGTAGTACGTGAAGATCAATTCCAGGCTTCATACAGTTGACCTATCACTGAAGAATGTATACATGGGAGTGATATATAATCAATGTTCTACAGGTTTAGAATTGATGATTCCACTTTAACTTCTTTTCCCTCGATGGGATGTGATATTAAGGAAGAATCAGTTATTCGACTACCTTTTCAGTCTTAATTATATACGACTCGTATACACGAAACTGTGACCATTGAATCACGTATGAATTCTAATATTAACTTCAGGACGGAGACTGTCCAGGAGTACGAGTAATTACATTGGCATAGGAACAAACCTAGAACCCGAGATGACTCTTATAACTAGATCACCTTCAGTCTAAACACCTACTTAAGATACAAGAACAACCCGGACAACACAACGAACTACTCAAAAACAGAATTAGAAGACCAGGCTTCTCACCTTTGAGAGCCCCGGTCTTATTCTTACCAGAAGTCGATGGAGTGCATTTTATGTACCTCAACGACCGGAGACTTCATTAAGATTTCCTTTAGAAATCGTTGTCTCTGCCCCGCATAACCGAATTGATTGGGCAAACACAGGGAAAGAATTACTTCAGAAATGGACCTGAGATCCGAATATCACCAGTTCGAGTGTTAGGGAAGGATGTCCTAAAGACTACCCTCCGAACTCGATGCGGACACTTTGAGTCCGTAGTGATACCCCTCGGATAGGATCAATACGCCCGTTGTATTCATGAGCTGAATAAGTAGAGTACGCCTTTCTTACTGGGATCAGTTCGTCATTTCTCCATTTAATGACTACTTATCTACCCTCGTAGTAAGAAAGAACTCATAGAAACATTACCCTCGGAGATACTTTTCGCAAAGTTCTCTAATCAGGAGTTTTGGAATTTAGAGTCAAATTTCCTGAGACACACTATTAGTGTTGTGGAAATTCTTGAGTACTCTGCCAAATTATCCGAAACCGTTGGGAATTTGTCTGCACCGTAGTCACCGACGGAAAATTCGCCAAATCCTAGGTCTTACAGACCTACTATCATAGTCCATTCGGAACTCCCCACAAATTTCAGAAACCCTTTCGACTTTGACCCAGCAAGGGATGGCCCTTGACTGGGAAGTAAGCGAGAGAAAGAACCTTTGGAATTCCAAGTGAGAGACCAAATTCTTTAGGAAACCTCACTCTAGGAACGGCTTAATACACTTCGTAAAGTGTGGAAAGCTAAAATCCAATTTAGTTAGGACCTCCGAGATTCTTACCAGAATCGGTCCTGCATTTCACCAGCTAGACCTACTCCGCGAACTCAGTAATGTACATTTTCCCCTTCGCGTCTCGAACTTGAAACAGTACCCTTCCATTAGGACTTTCGTAATCCCTCTCGACGAGATCGAGATCTACGAGATCCTTGCCTTCGTATTAGAACCGTAGTGACCCTCAACCGAGTGGCCAAGCGGACGAAGCAACGTCGTCGCCCATTCGTGAAGGTTCGTTGGGATACCAACTGAGAACCCGATTTCACTTGGAACCGCGAGAGCAAGTTGATTAGGAAGTTTTCACCTAACGACTCGATCATTTATACCTACTTCCTTATCTAAATTCTAATTTCGGGACGAAATTCCCTTTAACAGGGGGATGATGTGACAACCGAAATTTCCATTATGAACAACCCATATCAAGACAATAGAGCTTAGAACAGTTTCAGGGAAATTCCAGACTTCGGGTATAAGTTTGGCAGTTTTTCAGGAATTACACTTAAGGAGATATCAGGAGAGTGGTTGCACTAAGGTTTTGTGCAACACTTTTATTCCAACACTCTATTATATTAGAGATCCTTTCAGGAATAAAAATATTTTCTGCCAAAAATATCTCAGGACTATAAATAGAATTTAGAACCAAATTCATTCATTATTCGCATTTCCAACTAGAGAAAAGCCATTTTCTCTCTCACGGATCTTCGGGTTTTTTTATCCAAATCGTGAGTACCTCTTTCTAGTAGTGTTAGAAAGCTTTTTATGTGTTAATAACATGATTTAGAAGGCTAAATCACTAGATTTAGGAGTTTACTCCCCAAGGTGTTCTTGGGCGGTAAACTCCCGAAACGAAGCCTAGACCGACCCTTGTGTCATGCTACTGCCTTAGACTCAATTGTAGGTGTATAAAGGACAAGAAAACAATCAAAGAACGTAAACTCCATTGCAATGGAGCAAAGGGTGCTTTTAAGACACCTAAAGCCCTAGACCTTTACATGGAATTGTTTCCCACTTAATTGAAGGACAAAACCACATCAAAACCACCTCTTGAAGTGAGTTTACGGCCTTGGTAATGCTCCTAGGCCGTAAACACCAAACAAGGGCACCAAAGTGTGCCTAGGGTCCTCATTAGCTTTAATCAAATGATTAGAACCTATCCTTCATATGCAAAAGACTTGAAAACCACAAAAACACCATTCCAAGGGAGTTTATGGCCATAAACTCCAAAGGAAATGGCCTTGGGGCCGTAAACTCCTCTAGGGAGTGTTTCTAGGCCTTAAACCCTTTCAAGAATTGATCCACCAAGTTGGAATAATTCTAGGAATCATTTGGAACTTCAAAACACACAATACACCCATGGTTGGGAGTTTACGGCCGTAAACTCAAGAGTTTACAACCGTAAACTCCATGAGTGTTAGTATATGAGGAGTAAACTCATATATAGGGTCCTTTGGAACTCTAAACACAAGTACCTTGTCCCACCTTAGCTTAGATGCAATCCTTAAGGCTTAAAACACTTATATAAAGTGTTTATTATGTCTAGGATGTCTTAACATTTTCAATTAGTGATTTGAGACTAATTGAGTGCATATATGTGTGATTATATGTTCATTAGGATCGTAGTGTGTGTACAAGTCCTCGCTTGACATCTAGCAATCCTATACCGTTCAGTTCATCCCAATCACCAACTACAGGTGAGTTCATACCCCTTAATCAATGTTTTAAATGATTTAAAACGTTTTAATGGGGGGGAATACAAGTAGAAAATAGTATGTTATTAAATCAATCTTATGTTTTTTATAACTGTGTTTTCACTCAGCAGATTTCACATATTTCAAAAGGTGACACATGAAGTGGTTTTCTATCTTAAAATACCTTGATAACAAAAGTATTAGTTTTGAAATGTTTATTAAAATGACATCAAGTCATTCTTAATTATTGTTCAAAACTCCTAGATATCTTGCAAAACCATTATTTTACCTTCTTGAATCAAACTATACTTATGCGCATATGTTCATTTATATGTTAGAGATTATAGTTTTCATCCTTCGTTCAGTTTCCCACACCCTGTGTATCAAGGGTGCATAAATGTAACAGCCCGGAATTTCAGGTATTGTTATATTTATGTTTTGGGTGTTTTAAGAGGGGACTCGGCGAGTTGGAGCCTAGACTCGCCGAGTAGGATCGCGGATCTGGTCGCGGGTTCGCGACTGGACTCGACGAGTCCGGATATGGACTCGGCGAGTCTGCGCTGTTTAGCGAAAACCCTAACCGTTCAGGTTTGGGACGTATATGAGGGACTTTATGGCCGTCATTGTCCACCCTAGTCCTCTGAGAGAAACCCTAAATCGATTGTGAGTTCCTGGAGCAAGGTTGAAGACCATTGTTGATTTTGGAAGTGTTGTTTTGCAAGGAAGAAGAAGCTTTGGTTAAGGGAACAACAAGGGAAGCCACGTTCTGTAGATTGGGGACACAGAGAGCACGTTATTCAGGTAATATTTCGAGTTACATTCCTCTATGTTGATGTGTATAGGGATTTAGGGTTTATTGGACCCTTTTGTGGCTAGATTGAGTATTACCTTAGTCCCCCAAGCGATTGGAACTCTGTATTGGGACCTTTGGAGGTCCAGAATGTCCCATGCCTGAGCATTTCGGGAATCAATGGAGGTTTTGGATTGGAATCCTTATGCCTTAGGTCAAAATGTAAATTATGAGTCATGGGGTGTATTATGAGCACCGAAATGAGGGCCTTACGTGATGAATCAGTATAGGAAGGCCAAACCTAGGAATGGTCGGAGCAGTTCTGACCTTAGAAAGCAGTTTGAGCGGTTGCATGGCATAGACTCGCCGAGTCCGATGAACAGACTCGGCGAGTAGCTTGAAGATTAACTGGGACTCGTCGAGTTGTTCTTCAGACTCGGCGAGTTGAGTCGGGGTGGCCCCGCGGTTCTTCCAGGAGAAACTCGTCGAGTCAAGGAGGATACTCGACGAGTAGAAAGGGAATCTTAGAGAACTGGTGAGGACGTCTAGACTCGTCGAGTCGCCCTAGCACTCGCCGAATCAGGTCAGGTTGACCGTTGACCGTTGACCAGGGTTGACCTATGTTTGACCTCTTAGGGATAGGCAAACTTAGAAGATAAAAGTGTTAATAAGAGATGTATGATATTATAGGGAGATTATAGCTCGGCGGATCGAGTACGAGTGACTCCGGGATTTGCTAGCTTTCGACATTCACGAGGTGAGTCTTCTCACTATACTGTACCCGGAAGGGTTTGACTGTGTGACCAGAAGGTCGAATATGATATGAGATATATGTGCTATATGTGATACGTTAATTGTTATACGTGCTATGTATGATATATTTGATATGGGCCGGAAGGCATTATGTTATGGGCCGGAAGGCGAATATGTTATGGGCCGGAAGGCGTTGTGTTATGGACCGGAAGGTCGGCGTGGGTAGGACCGGAAGGTTTACCCAGCAGGGACGGAAGTCCCCTGAGACACATGGACCGGAAGGTCAGGGCCTGGAAAGGCGTATGTGCGTAAGTTGTATATTGGGGAACTCACTAAGCATTTATGCTTACAGTTGTTATGTATGTGTTTCAGGTACTAGCGAGGACCGTGGGAAGGCGCCGGCGTGATCTGTACACACTAAAAGATGTTTTGTGATCTTGGGATTTAGATGATTTGTATTTTGACATGACACTTGAAATGTTTATGCCTTGTTTTGGAATAAAATACTATATTTTGAAATGAAAAATTTGTTTGAAAATTTACGGTGTTACAATTGGTATCAGAGCCTTGGTTTGAGGGATTCGGGTGCACCTTCGGGCGTAACTGAACTCAAACCGAGGATTTGAGGAACACTTTCAAAAAAAAATAAAGGCATAAACTTTTATAAATGATTTTATGGTAAGCAAGAAAGAAGCAGTGTGTACGATCAGTCAGCGCCCGAACGGTAAAGATCCCCAAAATACCTTACAATGTTATGTTAAGAGATAAAATATAATGTGAACTGTTATGCATGCTAGAAGACTAGGTATTCATGATAGGACTAGAGTGGCTTGATTTGTGATGCCTTAGTCTAGGGAATTTTGCTGATATGAGATGCTTTGATAGCGTACAGATAGATAGTGCATATCAAAAGTAGAGTACTCACTATTCGGTGTTTGGGGAGGAAGATTTGGGATGAATGCTGATGCAGTGTGGTCGGTAGTATTGGGCCCGTACTACCGAAGACACCGGGTCAGTGGGAGGCCCAACTAAGAATCCCTGGATATCGGAGACTGTGTAGGGTTGCGTTATCGAGTGCGATTATACTCGATGGAGTCTCTGATAGTTTTATGTCGTATTTCAGAGACGTCATGGTTAGACCACGCCACGGAGCTAGTTCGAGCGGTGCGAGTGACGAGGATATTCGTCAGATGATTCATGAGGAGGTGGCTGCAGCGATCCGGGCTGAGATTCCGGAGATGTTTGGGTCTATTAAGACCATTTTGATGGAGACTTTCGATGAGCGGTACGCCGCATTGACCGAGGCTGCAGCCGCTGCAGCTACCGCAGCCGTGGCCGCTGCCAGGCCACAGGGGGGTGACTCGTTGCTGTTTCGGGAATTCAGCAACACGAAGCCACCTGAGTTTGATGGGACGCAGGATCCGATTGCTGCGATGACGTGGATCGCTGATATTGAGGGGTGCTTCTACACTTGTTCATGTCCGGAGCATCTGAGGGTACGGTTCGCCTTGAACCAGCTCCGTCTGGGAGCGAAGGATTGGTGGAAGTTCGTGACGGCGAACTTCACGTTGGCAGAGATTTCAGCAGTGACATGGGAGGGGTTTACCTCTATGTTCAGAGACGAGTACGTTCCCCCGGTGGAGAGGGAACGATTGGTTCAGGAGTTCTTGACCCTCAAGCAGGGTACTGATTCGGTTGCGGTGATCACGCGGAAGTTTCATGAGAGGGCGATGTTCTGCCCCGAGCTGGTGTCCACAGAGCAGGCTCGGATGAGCCGATACTTGGGAGTTTTGAGGAGGGATATCCGGGAGTTTGTGTCAAACTCCACCTATCATACCTTTGTTGAGCTTCAGGCGAATGCCAGGAAGCGCGAGATTCAGTTGGACACCCAGGCCAGGGAAGAGGCCGAGTCTCAGCGGGTGGACAGGCGGCCGGCTCAGTCTCAGCCGGCAGCCAAGCGGACTAAGTCCGCCGATTCGAGGACGGGAGGTCCAAAGGGCCGCAGTTGCGGAAAGTGCGGCAAGGGTCATGATGGGGCATGTCGATCTGGTGCTTGCTACAAGTGTGGCAAGGAGGGGCACATTGCTAGGGAGTGCCCCCAAGGGGTTTACGGTCTGCTTTCATTGCAACCAGACAGGCCATCGGAAGGCCGAGTGCCCGCAGCTTCTTCAGGGATCTGCACCTACTGCTGGAGCTACTGCGACTCGACCGGTGAAGGCCGAGGCCCCGAGGGCTCGTGGGAGAGCCTTTCAGCTGACTGCGGAGGAGGTCCGCGCTGCGCCCGATGTTGTGGCAGGTATGCTTTATTTCATGTAATTATTTTGATGTCGAGATGTTATGCTTATGTTATGTTATGCGTAGGTACTTTCCTTGTGAACTCTGTGCCTGCTTTAGTGTTATTTGACTCGGGTGCGAGTAGGTCCTTTGTATCCTTAGCTTTTAGTCAGCATATCAGCGTTAGTCGTGAGCCGTTGAGGCGGCCTCTGAGAGTTTCTATAGCTGACGAGAGAGTGATTTGTGCCACGGAGGTTCTCCGGGGATGTGTGCTAGAGATTTTCGGGGTCGAGTTTCCGATTGACCTGATTCCTATTACGATGGGTGATGTCTGTGTCATTGTGGGCATGGATTGGTTGAACCGATTCGGCGCCGTCATCGACTGTGAGCGTCAGCTGGTGACTATACGAGACCTTAGTGGGGGAGTCCTTTCAGTGTACGGCGAGGGTACCCGTTCGGGATCAGCTTTTTGTTCGGCCGCTAGGGCGATGCAGTAACTACAGCAAGGCTGTAAGGGTTTTGTGGCGTATGTGATGGATACGCGAGAGGTTTCCGAGAGACCGAGATCAGTTGAGGAGGTCCCAGTGGTGCGTGAGTTTCCAAACGTTTTTCCCGAGGAGCTGCCGGGAGTACCTCCTGTGAGGCAAGTAGAGTTTGGTATCGATCTGGTTCCGGGGGCCGCGCCTATTGCTAAGGTGCCTTATCGTCTTGCACCTCCAGAGATGCAAGAGTTGTCCTCGCAGCTTCAGGAGTTGCTGGGGAAGGGATTCATTCGGCCGAGCAGTTCGCCGTGGGGAGCACCTATCCTGTTCGTCAAGAAGAAGGATGGTTCACACCGGATGTGCATTGATTACCGGGAGTTGAACAAGTTGACGGTCAAGAACCGTTACCCGTTACCGAGGATCGATGATTTATTCGATCAGTTGCAGGGAGCATCTTGGTTTTCCAAGATCGATCTGAGGTCAGGGTACCATCAGGTGAGAGTGCGGGATGAGGACGTCCAGAAGACAGCGTTTAGGACGCGATATGGGCATTATGAGTTTGTGGTGATGCCTTTCGGGCTCACCAATGCCCCGGCTGTGTTCATGGATCTCATGAACAAAGTATGCAGGCCGATGTTGGATCGGTCAGTGATTGTATTTATCGATGATATTCTAGTGTATTCAAGATCTAGAGAGCAGCACGAGGAGCATTTGAGGGAGGTCCTTGAGGTTTTGAGATCGGAGAAGCTTTATGCAAAGTTCTCCAAGTGTGACTTCTGGTTGCGGGAGGTCCAATTCCTAGGACATGTTGTTAATCAGGAAGGGATATTGGTCGATCCGGCCAAAGTTGAGGCGGTGATGAGTTGGGAGGTGCCGAAGTCACCTTCTGAGATCCGGAGCTTCCTTGGGTTGGCAGGGTATTATCGGAGATTTATTAAGGATTTCTCCAAGATCGCAGTGCCGCTCACCAGATTGACCCGGAAGGGTGTTGCATTCTCTTGGGGACCCGAGCAGCAGACCTCCTTTGAGACACTTCGCCAAAGGTTGTGCGAAGCCCCGGTATTAGCTCTCCCGGAAGGGATGGAGGATTTTGTAGTATATTGCGATGCATCGATTTCGGGGCTGGGTGCAGTGATGATGCAGAGGGGTCATGTGATAGCTTATGCGTCGAGGCAGCTGAAGCCTCATGAGGCGAGATATCCCACGCATGATTTAGAGTTGGGGGCAGTAGTGTTCGCTCTCAAGATTTGGCTTCACTACCTGTATAGGGTCCGATGTACGACCCCGGTATCAATATCATTTATTTTAAAATTAACCACATCCCCGTCAAATTCCATCGAAAGTGTATCAGCAAAAACATCGAATTTTATTCTAGCAGTTTTCTGAAAAAGGTCTTCCCAAAATGATTGAGTTTTTATCTGATACGTATAAAATGCCCATGCCCAGTGTGTAAAAATCAGCAGGAAAAATTAATTCATTCACTTGGACAAGAACATCCTCCAATACACCTTTAGCGTAACGAGGAACTTGTTTAATAACATCTAAAAGTGGGATATTTACCTCCACCTTATGAAAGGTGTCCATGATCTCTTCGTCCACTTGCTCACGTTTTGTGCTCTTCAGTCGCGATAGGAATGGTGGGATTGGCTTGTACTCTTTAAGAATTGGTTTGGTTTGCTTAGGAGTCTCTTTTTTCCACCTCTTCTTCAACTTCTTTCTTACCCAAAACTTCTTCATTTTTTTCAGGCTCTTTTTCTGGTTCAGATTTGCTTGGACCTTCATAACTCTTCCCACTTCTCAAGGAAATTACACTCACATTGTGCTTTGGATTGTTTTCAGTTTGCCTCTGTTACTTTCCTTGAGATTCAATCTGACCTACACACGTAGCAAGTTGAGACACCTGTTGTTCCAGTTTTTTGAATACTCGCTCTGGATTCATTCTGGAACACATAAGTGCTGGTGGCTACGCTCTTAGAAATATCTTCTAAGGCTGCAATGGAGTTGTCAGATTATTGATTTGAAGGGTGCTGATGAAAACTTTGATTCTGAAACCGGTGCTGATTTTGAAAATTCTGATGAAAATCCGGTTGCTGAAAATTTCGTTGTTGTTGGAATCTTGGTGGATTCTGAAATTGTTGTCGTTGCTGAAAATTATTTTGAAAATTTTGCTGATAGCCACCGATAGCTTTTTACTACACCTATATCGTCTTGCAATAACAAGAACATGTCATTAGGATGGTCCGTCTTCAAAAGATTCCACACTGTTTTTTCGCAACTGCTTTTTCCATTGTCAGCAACCAAACTGCTTTTGTCAGTTCATAAATATGAGCTTCCACATGATGTGAGCTGACTTATTCGACACCCCTTGGTTGATCAGCGTGCCACTCCTTTTTTTTCCTGGAGTGCTTTGACACAAAAGCAAGCTTTTTAATCAGCTCCCAAATTTCAGTTGGCGTCATATCGCTTAAAGATCCATTACTAGAAGCATTTATCTGTCACACCCCCGAACCAGACTACGGAAACGTCCGGGGGCTTGTGCATGACTGCATCTTGAAATATCATTACAGTGAATATAAATGAAACATAACATCATCATTACCATGCATAAAATAATACAACTGCCACTGTTTACATCAAGTACAATCTTTTAAATAACATGAACAAAACATTAAATGTATGATGTGTAACAGTACACAAAACAAAATCCCCTTTTCTTGTCGATTCTTCTACTAAACGAGTCCTTGAGAATACAAGTTATTTTGAAAACGTCAACATATATAACGTTGGTGAATTCATAAGTATATTTGAGAAAATGATTTGTATAACTTTGTAATCATATGAAAATCTTGTATTTTCTTAAAATAGTTTGGTATGTTTATGTCTGATCTTGTATTAATGCATGTGTGTTATTGTTTAATAGAATGTCAAAAGTGATTGAAGGGAATGTATATAGAATGTCCCTGGACAACCCGATGTTGCCCAAAAAAGAAGAATAGTTAATGCTACCATACCAACACCGAGGTGGGGTACCATTGTGAATAAGTTACCGAACAATCCAATCATAAACGAAAATAGACAATGTTGCGGTACCAACATCGAGGTGGGGTACCAATGTGAGTAAGTTTCCTAGTAATCCAACATAAAAGAAAATAGTCTTCCGCAAACTTCATAACATTAATTCCTCCAAGTGAGCCATTATAACCATACTAAATAATGACAATTTCGTCTGTCTTGGCGTTCGTGAACGCCGACTGAAAAATAGAATACAGTTATAGTCACCCTAGACTGATGTAGTCTAACTGTAGCAAACAGCTCAGGTGTGGGGTGTCATCCCCATATATATCTATACACAAAACCCCGCTCTCCTTCCAAGAGACTCTGATTATAACTATAGGCTACGATCGAACACTTAATAGGTGTCAACCGACAAAAACTCACTAGATCCTTAATCGAATTAAGCGAAGATAAACGTATAAAACTCATTCCAGGCCCAACGAACCATGTAAGTGAGCCACTAGGTTATCGCTAAACATGTGAGTCATTTCAAGACCTAATAGGAATGAGATTTATATAACATGGGCCCAAAATATATGTAAAAGGACAACTAAGGCCCATTTCACATGTAAGGTATTTATAGGCCCAAATAGCACGCAAATAGTATTCACAACCTATCAAACATATAAATTGGCCACTATAGCCTAATAACCTAAAAATGATCAAAATTAATCTGTTTATTAGTTTATTGTTGGTTTTGATTCAAGTATTCACTAAAAGAGCATAAAAGTCCAACTTTTTTGTAAAAATGACGTTCTTGGCCCAATAAGCCAAAAATTTACAATTAAGGCTCAATTTTTGTAAAAATAACACTTTAGTCCCCATTTTGTTCAAAACTTGTGTTTATGACTAGTTTGTGGTAAAAATAACATTTTAAACCCATTTTTGTCAATAATATCATGTTTGGCTTGATTTTTGTGAAAACACACATTTTTCTGGTTTTTGGCTTTTATGACCTAGTTGTTGGAAAATTTGTAGAAAAATCATCGTAAGTCGAAATTTGGATCCGTAAATTCTGGAAGTTTTGAAATTTTTTCTACATTGTTCACAATTTTTCTTATAATTTTTAATGGCCTCTAACTAGTGTGAAATTGCACACCTTCATAGGCTGGTCCGAAATTATTTCAAATCTAATAGATAGTTTTGTAAAATTCGCCCAAAATTGTAGAAAAATCGTATGAAAACATGAGAGTAGTTGTTTTAAAGGTATAAACCTGTTCTTTTTTCATGTAAAACAATTTTGAAAAATATTATCATTAAGTTGGTCAAAACAGTCCGAGATTGGACCAAAAATTTTCTATCAAGGGCTGATTTATGAGTCTAGTTGATAGATCTTTGAACACAACACTCCTTTTAGCTATTTTAAGTGTATAAATCCCAGATCTACAAGTTTACATGTATTATATGTTATAACACATACTTTTCTCAAGGTTTTCATGTAGATCCAAGTGATAAACTCAATATTCTTAACATATTTTTAGATTTATGAAGTAAATAACACATAATCAACAAACAAGTTATGAAAAACACACATATTCATGCATATACACATAGATCTATATAAAGCAACTTGTATTATCCCCTAAAACCAAGTAAAAACTGAAAATAGGGGGTATGAACTCACTTTGCTTTGAAGTTTTCGGTTTTTGGTGAAGAAACGAGGAGATCTCGGCCCTTGATGTGTCCTTGAGGAGGTTTTCAAAATCTATGAAGTTATAGGAGCATAGATCATGAAATAAGAGTGGTTTAAGGAGAGATTTCTAGTGAAAGATTGGATTAAAAGTTGTAGGGCTTCATAATAACTTACGAAGTTGACAAGAAGCTTGAAAATGAACCTCTTGAAGCACACCAATTCACGATTTTTAAGAGGAAAAAGGAGGAGTTTTCTTTGGAGAGTTTATAGGATAATGTGTTTTAAAAATGAAGGAGGATGATGGGGGTTTCGCTCTTATGGATGTGAGTAAAGAGAGGGAATGGGAGAGAGTGGTTCTTGAAGTATGTTGGACAATTCTTGATTTCCTTGATACATGTTAGACAATGTATCAAAGTATGGTAAAGAATAATGAGGTGGCACTCATAATATCTACCATCATTCTCTCTTTTTGTTTTTTCAATGAATGGGACAAGATTTTGGGCCAAGAAGGTAGGAAATGGAATAGCTTGAGACCATTAAACTTTAGTTCGGATTTTTGGAGCCTAATCATAAAATCGTTCGGCCCATTGGGCCTTTAGGGTATGTCATGACCCAATAGTATAAAAAATGGGTTCTAAGGTCCATTAAGGTTAATTGGAGTTGTTATGGCCCAATAAGGCCCATTAGGGTTAGAAGGAATCATCCTAGGCCCAAATGGTCCAAAATATTATAGATTTGTGAATTGGGTCCATTTTGAATCCAAATAGGGTTTCCAAGCCCAAAATGGTTGAATTAGATGCTTATGGACTCAAACCTAGGCCAATATGGACTCAAACCGGGATTCTTAGGGTTTACGGATTCTTTGTTGAACATAGAAAGGTGAATTTAAATGAGCACTGAGTGATATCTACTTAGAGTATAGGTTTTACAATAGTTGTATGATTACATAAGAATAGAATTTCCTAACTAAAATGCTAGTTGTGACATTATTAGCTTTCTCTCCATTAGTGTCAGCCCTTCAAAAAAACACTTGTAAAACTGGTAGTCACTAATCCCATGTTGTGGGCACCAAACTAGTAACTTCTTGAATCGCT
The DNA here is from genome assembly GCF_051521515.1 of Lactuca serriola. NCBI lineage: Eukaryota > Viridiplantae > Streptophyta > Magnoliopsida > Asterales > Asteraceae > Lactuca > Lactuca serriola. Next base: position 86,653,198 of record NC_136412.1, read on the forward strand.
ACCAGTACGTCTGTAAGGTTTCTCGTTTTATCTGTATGACAGCAAGGATCTCTTTGTGAAGGTTTGCGACTCGCCCTTCCAACAAAACTATTTTTCTAATAATAATTTCGCGACCTCGTTCCTAGTTGTTATGGAGCCGGATGGTATATCGTAAAGCCATTCTTTCGCCGATTGTTGAACTGTAAAGGGGAATGCCCTTAACTTTATCTGATCTTTTGTGATGGCATGTGACTTCATTCCTGAATACACCACATGAAATTCCTTGAGGAATTTATGTGGATCTTCTGTAATGCCCGTGTATCTAGGCTAAGCATTATGATGATGTAATAGTTAGGGTCAACAATTGTAACCAATTTTAAAGTAATGAAGAGCAATTATTTGAGTATTACGCGATTTATGTGAGTTATGTGCATTATACTTGATTATAATGATATAATAAAATAATAATAAATATAAGCGTCAAACATAAAATGAAGATTTGACTCAGTATCTATGAAGAAAGTTTAATTCGTTGTAACCAGGATTTCAGAGATATAAGGAACGCTAAAATCCGACTTATAACGAAGAAGTTATGACCCGTCGAAGTTTCGCGACTAAATCGACACGCCGCCAGGAATCATAAAAAGTGAATTTTTGATAAACTACTTTTTAGCTTTAGTAACCTAAACGAAAGTCATGGTATACGATAAACCGAGAATGATAGAACGTTGAAATCTAACTTCATATGAAGAAGTTATGATTTTTCTAAGATTTAGCATAATAGTGCACAGCCAGAAATTCGAATTTTAGATCGATCAATTTCTTGCCGACACAAACTAAGTGAGAATAGAAGATCACATTATTAGGAACCCAACGATATAAAGACAGACAAAAATGGACGTCGGGTGATAAAGTTATGAATTTTTAACGGATTTAATCAGTCTAAGTCTGTTAAAATATAACTTTAAAAATAAATTCAAAATTAGCCAACAGAGTCTAATCAAAAGTTGTAGATCATCTCACCACCTACACGTAGATATAAAGAATGTCTAAAATAGAGCTTGTATGTGAAAGTTACAAAATTTATAAGTTTATTAAATTTCGGGCGGATACGAGGCTGACACATGGCACCATCCGAGCCCTCGCTTTCTCCCTACGATCTCGCATGCGATGCCGACAGCTGTCCCTCGTATGCATAGCATAGCTCTTTGTATACGCAACGTAATAAGTACACGCAACATACTCTGATGTTAAGCCTAGCGTAACCGAAGATCTCAGCCTATAAAAAGGTGCGAGGAGCACCCCATTTCTTCACACCAAAACCCTTCTTTCTCTCTCAATACTCCTAAACTCTCCCTCCCCTTCCCTAGTACTTCCACGTGCTAGAGGTGAGTGCCGAAACACAAGAAGGCTCCGAGAAGAAGAGCTTTCGGCTCAATTCCCTCGCAGAGCCCGGTTCCTAGCCAATCCCCCTTATAAGCAAGTGATGCTTACCCTACTTTAAGTATAACTTATGTTTAAGTTCATTATAGTTATTATGAACCTATAAACAATATATGTGCTAAGTGTTATAATATATAAAGTGTTATTATAATATCTTTTAATTGCTCGTGGTACGGGGAATCTAGTTTGAAGGGCCGCATAGGGTTGTTGGATTTCAGAACAGCTTAAACGCCAAAATGGTCCTACCCTCTGGTGTTTCATATTTGTCCCCTATCTGTACATAGTGGTTGAAAATTATTGTTTAATACTTAAATAATACAAGAAAAACAATATCACTTAGACTAATAATTAGTCGCAATGAATATTCGACCAAGATCTAGTGATAACGATACTAGGTTTCGTCGATGGAAAATAAGATTGTTAGAAGCGAAGCGCTGTCCAAGTTTGGAGTCATCACTTTAACAAGTGAGTGCTAGTTACTTTATTCTTACACATAGATATGAAGTATTTAATATAAATTACGTGCTATATGTGCATATTATATGTGTTCTTGATATCTATGCTGGATGAACGATGTATACATGTTTTTACTTGATTTAAATTGTATATGTATTTTATACATATCATTATGTTGGGAAAGATGGGTAGATGAAATAGATGATGTGTGATGAAATAAAATGATGAGAGGCCTCGATGTTTAAGCTGATTTAGTCATCTAGCAGAGTGTAGCTGATGACCACAGACTATTCTAGACATTCTAGTGGAATGCAGGCAGGCTTGCAACCTGTAGGTGTTTGTGAAAGATGTGTTCACCGGTGTACTCCATGTTGGGTTTTAGTATACTACAACATCCTATGGTGCACATACAACCCTAAAAGCTTTGGATCTATGTTTTTTCTAATTATACATGCAATATTGTTTCCTTTAAGTCCCCAAAATGCTTGAGTATCAATCAGATCCGTTTGATGGTGCGGAATCCCAATCAAACGGATGATGTTAGATCAAAATAGAAGAGATGGAGAAGAAGAAGATGATGAATCTTGTATGATTTGATTAGAATGAAGATCTAGATACAATATTCACACACACTAACACACACTAAAGCTCCTCTCTCTCTCTCTCTCTCTCTCTCGTATTCCGTACACTTACCCTTACACTCCTCACCCTATGTATATACATGAGAAACATGGTCCGTAAATGGGTTTACGATCGTAAACTTGTTTACGGCCGTAAACACAACCGTAAACATATAATACAAAATAGAAAAATACAATTGCCTAGAAAAGTAAAGTATAAACCATATTTTTGACCCAACAATCTCCCCCTTGGTTTATAGCTTTTTTTCTTAATTGACCCAACAAGCTCCCCTAAAAAGTAGTTGGCTTTTCTATTCAATCTTTATCGAGAGCTTGGGTTCAGCATTAATCTTCAAATTCTTCACAGGTTCAAGATGAACTTGATAAATCTTCAATGAATGACTTCATCTAGAGCAGTTGGGCCTTTCTTCAGAATTTGACATTGAACGCACATTGGGTGAGGAGGCTTCTTGTACTGATTCTTGAAAGATAGCGCTTTCAGTTTGAGAATCTTCAGAGAGAATATCAGAGAGAACTAATCTACTGGATCACTTCAGCAGGTTTAAGATAGCAGCAGACTGATTGAGGAGGCTTCAATGCAATCTGTCATATAATCTTCAATTTCAACTTCACCTTGCTTATGGGGTTGAAGGATTGAATTTTGAAAGAATAATCTTCATTTCTTGCTCCTTTGAATGAGAATTCTTCGATGCTCACGGATGAAGCCTTGGCTCAGAAATCTCGATACAGACTCCATGAGTTTCATCTTCACTTGAATTCACTTTTCAAGAAAAAACAAAACTAAAAGAAAACTTAGCACATAAATTAAAACAGAAACAAAAGTATTTTTGGATTTTTTATTTTTTGAACAAGAAATAAAACCAAAATAACACTATTTTTTTTAATAATAATTTCTTTAATTCTCCCCCTAAATTTGTGCATAAATGAAAACTATGAACAAATTTAACAAAAACAAAAACAAAAGCTAAATTTAAGACTATTTTGGGATCAAAGTTGTCGGACAATCCAATATCGTTTATCTGTACACACCTACATGTTTAGATCTGGTCAATCACCGGTATTGTGATCCACTTAAACACAAAGGATGTTGACAAATTGGATAGGTTATAAGTGACAAGACAGTGATATCTATATTCTTAAATGGACATTTAGCTGACGACGACCAAGGATAATGTTGTCCACTTAAATTAAGCAGCGAGATCTATAGACAACCTATTAAATGGTTCGATTTTAGATGAACTAGAACGTGTTTCCCACTTTCCGACATACCCCGGTAATCAAGAACTTCCAATGAACTCCTTACATTAGGTGGGTATTCAATCATTAAGAAAGAAGTCATATATAGAAGTGCATATGTTGTATCCCAGGTTGGATGTCTTCCAATCACACAGAGGGAACAACATATGACTCACGTAGGTAGGGGTTAAAGAGATACTAGAGTGAATATGCTGTGTCCCAGGTCGGATCTTCTGATCACGCAGAGAGGACAACATATGGATAACATATAGAAAGAATTTCATAGATATGAATATGCATAGAGATAGAGTTGCATATGGTGCATTCCAGCTCGGATATATTCCAATCACGCAAAGGAAGCAACATATGACTGACAAATAGAAAGAAAGAAAATAATTTCCTACAGACCTATTTTATCATAACCCCCCAGTCGTCTAATCAATACTGATATTACGAACATGAGTCCATACATCAAGAAAATGTTGAGCCACAGTTCTAAATAATTAACTTTTAGTGTATCTCGCAGGCTCCCATGTTTATCTCACTGTTCAATCTACCTGAGCATCGTATGGTCAGTCCAAATGAAACTATCTAAGTTCATATTGTCTAGTCCTTTCATTTTTCAATCTAAGTCTAGTCCTTTTGAATCCTTTGTGCCTACCAGCACATTGAACACAAAGTCTAGACAATTCGGCTTTAGTGCATTACACACATTTTATATTGCCCTTTAGCACTAGACTTCATATCACATCCTAAACAATAACTACTAACGAAAAACTATAAGAAAATAAAAAATTGTCTTCAAAACGAAACAGTGTAAGATAAACTCAGGAGTATAGAGAAGAAAACTCAAACCGTAAGTCACCGATTGAATTTGCATCCAGAAGGTCTGAGAACAGCACACATAATCTCAGAACAGATCCGAAAATTCTTCACATCATTAAGCACTAACCCCTTTTGTGATCTCTTCTTATCCTCCTTTCCCGCAAAAGGACACATACTCTCAAACAAAGGTCTGAATGTTGTACAGTTAAGAGATGTCCCCTATCATGTGCCTGGAACAGCCACTACCAACAAACCGAAGTCTGATGATATGCCTCCATAGCTGCTCCGACACAGCGGGATTAGTTGGTCTTTGGAACCTAGTCCATTTTGAAACTGGGTCGACCTTTTTCATCCTTGCAAGATACTGTCTCCCATGACATATTCTGCTTATCACAAACAGAAGATGTAGAAATATTAGAGTCATTAGGTGATTTGGGAGATTGAACCTTTGGAACCCATTTGTAATTGGGTTTGACCCATTTCTTTTTCGATCCGATGGGTGCCTCGGAACTTGATTTTGAACTCGAAGTCAGCTTTAGAGATGATTTTGACCTAACCGGTCTTCGCTTCACATGAGCATCTCTTGGATTGGACTTCTTGGCTGGCATTCTCTTCTTGCCCTTGGGATTCAGATTCTTGGACTTGTGGGTTTGATTCTTGTCCTTGTGGCTTTGATTCTTGTCCTTCTGTGCGTTCCAGTCACCATTGTCTGAACGTGACCTTGAGAGGTTTCTTTTGGAGTATCTCCCTCTTGGCGCGTTCTGCCACCCTTGTGCATAGTAGGGAACGTATGCGCAATTAGGACAATTTCTAGAAATGTGTCCAGGTATTCCACAGTGAAAACATATCTTTTTCTTCACTGTGAATTTGTTTCTTCCTGCCCCTGGTGGCGTATCCTTGCCTTGTCTCTTATTGTTCCCACAAGCACAATTACATCAAGCACTCTGTTTCACAGGAATTGGTGGCCTGTATTTCTCAACAACAGGTTGATCAGAAGCAGCTGAGTTCGAAGCAACATATTCAGAGTTCAAGGAGATATTGGTTTGTTCAATGGTGTTCACCTTGTTCTCATCCTCTGATACTTTACCTACACATGAAGTATAAGCATTAGTATTTTCAACCTAAATACCTCCTGACACAAATCCAGCTTGTTTGCTATATTGAAGATGTGTCTCCTTGTCAATTTCTTCCTGTGTCATTGGGATGGATGTGTAGTTATGATTGAAAGGTGGAGGAAAACTATCATACCCTAGACCTTTTTGCTGGTTATTTTTAAATTGCAGACAATGGTCTATCATGTTTGCAACTACTTCTCTTGACACATCAATTTTTTTAAAAACAAAATCTGCAGTTTCAAATTTGCTTTTTAATTTGTCAAGCTCAGCAGTTAACTCAACAAGTTTTTTCTTAACATAATCATAATTTTCACATTTATTGCTATAATCTTCCTGAAGCTTCCTAAAGTCTTTAGTTTTTGCTTCTAATTCAGCCTTCAGGGGTTTCTGTCCTTTCCTAAGTTGATATCCTTCGTATTTTAGGTCATCGACTTCCCTTTTTAGCAAATCTTTATGTTCACGAAGAATTTTTATCGTATCTTCACAAGATGGAGTACATGAAACCTCATTGACCGGGATGTGTGCAGAACTTATTGTTTTTCCACACTTCAAAGCGTCAAGTTCTTCAGTTACAGCAGCAAGACTAAGACGACTGAGATCTTTTGTCTTCTTGATGACAGCCACATTCATATCCCACGAATTCGGAAGTGAATTCAGCAGCTTTTTGTTTATCTCATATTTAGTTAAAAAGATCCCAACTATATTCATCTCAGTAGTAAGTGTAGTAAATTGCTGCAACTAAGCTTCCAGGGTTTCTCTAGGGATATAGTTGAACATGTTGAATTTTTGTCTTAACATATCCTGACCCTCTTTCAAGTCTTCATTTCCCTCGTAGACCTCAAAAGCCATTAAAAGCACAACTAGAAGACAAAATCAAACTCAAAAGTCAAACCCTTTGACTACAAACCTCAAAAGTCAACCTTAAAAGCCAAATTTAAAAAGTCAAACTGAAAAGCTAAATTTGAAAATTTAAAAGTTAAATGAGAAAGTCAAAGCTTAAAGTCAAAGGTCAAATTTTAAAAGTCAAAGTCAAAATTTTAAGTAAAAAGTCAAAAATTAAAAACTAAAATTTTTGGTTGAAAATGGAATTTTAAAATAAAAGATTTTGAATTTTGGGCTAAAAATGACAAAGTTGCGAAACTGGGCTCGAAAAGGAGTGTTTTTCAATTCAAATCGGAAGGAATGGAATAAGAGGCTGGCAGGGCGCCGATTTATGGAAGTAAGGCACCAGGGTTCGAAACTTGTAACCCTCAACAATTTTTAATGAACGCTGCTACGAAGACTATATAAGTGAAAAGAGTGAAATGTTAAACATCCATCAATGTAGATGAGCTAGTAAGGAGTGTGTTTGATCAATTAGGGGACCTGGGTTCGAATCTAGGCACCCCCAAAATTCCATTTCCCTTTTTTTTAAGTATAGGCACTGAACGAAAAGGAGGTGGCTGCTGAACGAGTAAGATGCTGAAAAAAGATGGGCCGTAAACACAGACCGCAAACTCTGGCCATAAACTCTTCGCAGATTACGTGAAAAATTGCGTTTTCACCCCTTTTTGCTCCAAAACTCAATCAAAAACTCGTTTTTATAAAAAAAAAGTGAGGAACAAACCCCCCTAATTTGCCAAGATCTATCCAAAATGCAAGAATCCTTCCAAAATAAGATCAAATAAGTCCCCAAAATGCTTGAGTATCAATCAGATCCGTTTGATGGTGCGGAATCCCAATCAAACGGATGATGTCAGATCAAAATAGAAGAGATGGAGAAGAAGAAGATGATGTATCTTGTATAATTTGATTAGAATGAAGATCCAGATACAAGATTCACACACACTAACACACACTAAAGCTCCTCTCTCTCTCTCTCTCTCTCCCCCTCTCTCTCCTATTCTGTACACTTACCCTTACACTCCTCACCCTATATATACATGAGAAACATGGATCGTAAATGGGTTTACGGCCGTAAACACAACCGTAAACATATAATACAAAACAGAAAAATACAATTGCCTAGAAAAGTAAAGTATAAACCATATTTTTGACCCAAAGTTTCCAAAGCTTTAAGCCTACAACTAGCATACAAATGATATAAACTACATAAAAAAACTAGTTAGAAGTTTACCTCTTTGTGTAGCTTGTAGAACTTGATGAATTTGGCCTTTAAAATCTTAGCCCCAACAGTTTGGAAGCCTCAAATGGAATCACAACACATCATGGACAAAGGTGGAACTTGAGAGAGAATCCTAGCCTCACCAAACCATCCATATCCTCCAAGAATACATTAGTTGTGATGTCGGCTATGAAATAACATATTTATATGTGGGATTCCAAAGGTCATGGGTTAAACCAAACCCATACCCATGGATTTTATGATCCATGGTTCATGTGGCCCAACTCTTTATGCATCCATACATAAACTTAGTCCAACATGGATCATAAGCCCAACACATATAAATATCACTAATTATCATAATTAGTCCTCATAGATTAAATTAGTCTCTTTTGATCACTAAATTAATTTTCGATCAATACTAATTAAAACATATGATTTCATATTAATAGATTATAACTTATAATATATTAATAAATCATATTTATAACCTTCTCTCAAGAATCTATCCTAACAAATTGTCCTGATGATATGCAACCCAAATGGACCATGCTACTCTCGGGTCGAGTACTGTGATATCCCCAATTTCACGGCCATAAAATACTGATTTTGTTTATGCTTTATAAAAATCAGAGTACTTCTTTTAATAAAAAAGTTACGGAATTTGTTCCTAGAAAAACATGATAAATACCTTATCAAAGCATTTCCGAAGAAATGTCTTTTTATTCATTTTAAAACATTTAGGATGTCATCGTCAATACAGAAACATAAGCATAAACATAACTTACATTCATTATCACTAATGATCTACATCTCCTTTAATCTCTCAGTGTAATATAGCTTCGTATCGACACTTGTGATACAAATATATTGAGTGGGTCAGGTTGGGAAACCTAGTGAGCACATAGGGTTTTCAACCCACAATAATATAATTATTATGTTTAAACATCAAACAATTAACCCAATTGCCCATCCCAATTATCTTCTTTACTCTTAAGGATCTACCATAAGAATTAGCTATTCATCATTCATTCATTCCTAAGGATCATCGTAAGGAATCGGCACGAAATCCATCGTTGCCAGGGTTTACTCAATAGGAACTAAGTCGCATAGTCGCCAGGGTTTTGGCACCAAATCTGCATGGTCGCCAGGGTTTAGGCACCAAGTCTGCATGGTCGCCATGTTTATACAATAGGCACTAAGTCCTTAGCTACCAACGTTTATCTAATAGGCACTAAGTCCATAGCTGCTAGGGTTCTTAAATTACAACTGGTGAACATGTAAATCAAAAATATCTGGTGAACACTTAGTTCTAAAATACCTAGTGAACACACTCAGTTCAAAAATACCTAGTGAACACACTTAGTTCAAAATACCTAGTGAACACAATTAGTTCAAAAATACCTAGTGAACACACTCAGTTCAAAAATACCTAGGGATTATGGCGCATCTACCAATATTCATCTATATCATATTTCATCCCTCAATATTTATCTACCCATGTTCTACCCAACATATTCGTACATATAAAATATATATATAGTTTAAATCATTTAAAACATGTGTAAAACGTTCATCCGACATAGATATCAAGAACACAAATAATATGCACATATACCACGTAATTTATTTAAATACTTCATATCTATGTGTAAGATGAAAGTAACTATGCACTCACCTTAATAGCGTGAGTTGATAGAATCTAACTAAAAACGGTCAACGGTTTTTAGGTGTAAGATTGGCTGAGGTCGAACTTGCTATTTATAGGCAGTTTTTGGGTCTTTCATGTCTTAAGAATTCATTGCTCACGTCGTGAGCCATGGCCGAATCACCTCGTAGCTTTGCCACCTGCGTTCTAGGCTTACATAGTGTCCGATTGACTCCTCACGTCGTGAGAATTGATGCTCATGTCGTGATCCCGTTCCGTAGACTTGGCATCTGCATTCTAGCCTTGAAAAGTGGCATTTTGACTCCTCACGTCGTGAGTCCAGTCATATTAGGGTTTCTGACACGTGTCATGCTCTCAAACAGCTACATCTTCGGAAGGCCATAACTTTTGCATACGAGCTCCGTTTTTGACGTTCTTTATATCCATGTGAAGGTGGATACATACTCTACAACTTTCATTTAGAATCCTATGAATAAAAAGTATTCTATCATAAACTCACTTTTTATGATTCCCGGTGTCGTGTCGGTTTTGTTGCGAAACTTCGACCGGTCATAACTTCTTCATTATAAATAATCCTCTACCAAAAAGTCATTTTTGACGCTTATCTTCACCAATTTGACTAGCCCGAATCTGCGGGTGTTACAAGTACATACCAATAATAGTTATGGGCTTAGACATCTAATCCAACAGTCTCCCACTTGGTTAAGTCTAAAACTATTATTGCAAGTACGACTCCAAAACCCGACTAGCAATCATAGCTCTTAAAAGTCGTTGTCGAACTCTGACCTAGTCAATGACGTGTCCATTAGATTAGGTTTCATATATTCCTCCATTCTAAATACCATATGGACTGAGACATGGATTATAATAGTTCTCTCTGTCTATTTGTCGTTTCCTGATTTCCGATTTATGACGCTGACTAATTGAACAAATTCAAATCAGTCTAGGCCCGACCGAGCACTTACATTTGTCATCACTAAATCATCTAGGGGCCCACAGATATCTCTTTTATCCCTCCAAGGGTAAAACGAATTGATCTTCAAGGGTAATCGATACGGATTAACACACTCAAATCTCAAATACAATCTTACTTTCTTGATGGGACTTCAAAAGGAATGGAAAAACATCAACTTAATGATCAAGACACAACAAATCTTCGATGGTTACTCATTGAGAGACCTTTACAATGTACTCAAAGTTCATGAGAGCGAAATCAATGAGATAGCTAAAGAGGTAAAGATGAATCTATGTGGTCCTCTTGCTTTGATGTCAAAGGTGTCTGCAAAAGAGTCTGGGATCAAAGTGGCTAAGCAGGTCGATTTCGAAGATGAAGGTTTTCTTGTGAATTCGGAGGATGAGGCTATGGCGTATTATTCCAAAAACAAAGTGAAGAAATTCTTTAAGAAGCCTTTAATCCTAAGTACAAAAGCAACAACGAATTCAAGGGAAATTCGTCATCTAGGAAAGGAATGAGAGAGGGGTCGAAGGTAGAGAAGAAAGAGAGCAAGACTATTGTTGAGAAGGCTGAAAAGAAACTGAAAGGAGATTTTGGTTTCGACTATAATTACTGCAATGGTGCGAACCATCTGGCAGTTAATTGCCTGTTGACAAAGGGATAAGAGAAGAAGGATCATGTTAACAATGAGGCATATTATGTTAAGAGGTTGGAAGAAGTGAGAGCGAAGTCGAAAGGAATGTTACTTGTTGCGAAGGGAAGCGTTGATAGGGACAGAACCTACTAGATTTGGTCGTCTGGTTCTGATGATAAGGAGATGAGGAACCCCACACATGGTGCACTGTATGCAAGGTTCGAAGAGGGAAGTTCTGATGAGGAAAAGATTACTGGGAAATGCTTCGTGTCGACGGGAGCAAACAAATCTCCTATGACATCAAAGGTACGTGCTCTTGTTGAATATTTTAACATTCCTTCCAGTTCTTACCTTAATGTTTTATCTAACTTTGATGATACTCTTCCTTATGTTAATGACAAGCTTATTTATGTTAGTAGCAAAGCTGAGAAATCAAAATCTTTATGGCTAGATAATCAGAAACATTTGGAGTCTTAGAGAAGTCGAATAGATAGTCTAGAGCTACAAATGAATAATATTACTCTAGATAGGGATTTTGGTAGGGCATAAAATGTTATGTTGATGAAACAAAGAAACATTTACTGTAATAGTGCGAAACGATTGTATGCTAAACTAACTGCTCTTCATCACTCCTCTTAAATTAGAAAAGAAAAACATGAGAAGTTATTGCCCTTTTTGGTATACGAAAGAGAGAAAATCAATAAAACTTCTTATGATTGTGAGAAGAAAATCTCAGAATTTGACAAAGTCTGTAATGATTCTTAGGCCTATGGGATTGTTTGAATTGATGAATGTTTGAATGCTAATGAATTAGAGCATACTGTGAATGAGACTCTAACTAAGACTGAACAAGTCAAAATTTTGAACATGACTGAAACTTTGGCTTTAGACTCCCATCAAAATTTTGCTTATATCGAAGATGAATCTGACAATATAAGTGAAATTGAGGAAGTGGAAATTGTTGATTGTTCTCAATTGACTGTCATTAATGTCACTTCGATGTCCAAGGGCAAATAAATTTGTTATGATTCAATGGAGAAGGTTAACACTGACCGACCTTCTACATCAAAAGTTCATGAATATGACCATGTTGTTGTCGAAGATTGTGAGACTAATAGTGATGAAGATGATGTTACAATTGAAAAACTGTTCCCCGAGTTGTCGTCGAACAAGTTTATGAGGAAAAAAAATAGTTCAAAAAGGTGATGAAAGAAAAGGATTCTCATTATCTTCAATCCAACTCTGTTGTTTATCCGAATTTCGAATTCACTGATGAAGTTGTGTTTCCTAATCAAGTGTTTGTTACCACTAGAAATGGTGACAAATTTAATCCAAAAATCAACAAAATTGTTAAGGAAGACAACAAAGCAGCAACCAAAGAAGGGTTTTTCTCAAACCAAAGCACCGCAAAAAATACCCTAAACAAAAACTCATCGACTTTTTAAAGACAAAAACCGACACGGGGTGGGAAGTTAAATCGGAAAAAAATTAAAAGTTGATGTTCAAACAAATGAACCAATTTCAAAATCTCAGAAAACAAAAGCACAAATTTTCAATGAGAATGTTCAAAAAGTTGCAAAAGAGGAAGGAGTTTTGATGTCAAAGGCTCGAAACAAAGTCTATTGGAAAAATGTCAAAACGTTTCAAAAGCAAAACATTTTCAAACAAAAACCATTCGAACATGTTAAGACGTTTTCTCAAAATAAGACTTTTGTTCAAAATAAGTCCACTCCAAAGCGAAATAATTTTACAAAGGGTCAATCTAACGTTCACAAACCAATTCAAACATCAAGTGTTCAAAAAGAAAGAAATGAAAATTTTGTTCACAACCAACGTCCAAGGAATTTTTTTCCTAATGAATGGTTTTCACAAAACAATTTTCAAAGGAATGTTGTTCAACATAATGTACAAAGAAATTTTCATCAATTCTGAGGTCAAAGAAGTTTTCTAGAAGAACAAAATGTTTTTAATCAAACATCATGCGATTACAATAAATATTTTCAAAATTGATAGAACTTTAAGACTTGTCATTGATCCGAGAGCATGAATTTGACTTAGTTATGCGTCTTTAGTACGAGAGTATGGAGAGGACATAGTTATTTATCATTAATTCGGGACCATGTATAGACATAGTCAATTATCCCTAATCCGAGAGTATGGAATAGGCATAATTATTTACCTGAGAGCATCTATTAGATATACCCGATCTGGGAGTATGGATTAGATAAAGAGGTTAACTTTAGGTCTAAGAATATAGATCGTGTCGTCGTGAGGATCGACGGGGTGAGGTAAAATTACTTATACGAGGTGAAATTGTATATACTGTGAGTTCTAATATATATATATATATATATATATATATATATATATATATATATATATATATAACATTGCGGGATTGAAATCCTTATGTACTTACCAGGTTTCCCAACCTGACCCACTCAGTTTATTTGTATCACAGGTGTCGATACGAAGCTACATTACACTGAGATATTAAAGGAGATGTAAACCACTAGTGTAAATGAATGTAAGGTCTGTTTATGCTTATGTTTTTGTATTGACGATGACATCCCAAAGTTTTAATATAAACAAAATATATTTCTTCAAAAATGTTTTGATAATATATTTATCATGTTTTCTAAGAACAAATTTCGCAATATTATTCTGTAAAATGTATACTCTGATTTTCAAATAAGCATAAATAAAGTTTTTAAAATAACTGTGAATTTGGGGATGTCACATTTGGTATCAGAGCATTAGTTTAAGCGAACTAGGAATTTGTAGGATTTCTAGATTTAAACATAGAATGCCAAGCGATGATTGTAAGATGAGTGTCTGATATATTTAGGAAGTATGTCTGAATAGACATGAGCACTAACTTATTTAGGGAAGATTCCTAAATTGATTTTATGTGCTAAATGATTTATGCTATAAGATGCCTTATAAGCTTTATGATGCTATCGTTTAATTGGATCTATGGCCTATTTCCGACCGGATATGGAAATTTTATATGCTCAAGTTTCTAAAATTTTGATTACGGTATTAGAACTGACATGTAACTTTTTGGAGTAATAAGGAGGATTACATGTCTAAACCTTCTCTATCTATATTCTCATCACGATACATTGAACGCCTGCATCCATGAACATAAAGTCATGGTGAAGACTCATAGTGAATTGAGTAAATGGAGGAAATGAGAAGGCTTATGATAGTGTGAATGATACCTATCGGAAGATATCGTAAAAGTGGCATCTTGCTTTTAGAATACATATTATAAAATAACAGTACATACAGAGAAGTACAATAAATCCAAATGTACACATTTAACTGGGGAATGAGAGAATGATTGGTGTAATTCCCGAAGTTTTCCTATTGTCTGGCGTTTCCATCACCAATCGAGTTGAAGCATAATTGATGATTGAAGATACGCATGGAAGAAGCCCTAGTAGATTCTAGGGAAAATTATATGATTCTTTGGAAAACCAAGAGAAAAATACTTGGGATGAGTATGAGTAGGTGTGAAAGGTAGTAAAGGCCTATACTACCGGAAGCACATGACTCGCACTTTGATCAGGGAAAGTCAAAAGGTTACCAAGGCACTAGTAATTGACTCTGTTTTGTTCATGTCTGCCGTTACCATCGTTTTGATAATGACTAAGAAGATGATTATTATTCCAACCCTAGTGGTCATATCATATCGAGTCTGACTAACATATGTATTCTATGTGGTTCAGAGAACCAAGTTCGATGTAGCGACCAACTTAAGCCAGAAGATTGAAGTAAAAGATAATCGAAGCAATCAATTGAAGTATTGTGATCATTGTTAAAGTAAGAAGCTTGTAGCTAGAAGTGCTACATGCTAGAATGTGATTATGTCCCATTAGAACCTGAAGGAAGGTATATTCCATTCTGGAATCTGATTAAAAAAAACTTGAATTTAAGTGTTGCATCATACGATGTGAGGTCATTAGAACATAACCCATCGATCAATTATGATTATATCACATAAGACTGTTAACAAGAAGAAGGAGTCTCCAATAAAGCTCAATTTTGTAATTTGAAGGTTACAATTGAAAGTCCAACATAATATGAAGAACGGGTGCAAGGTAGAGCACCGTCAACAGTCAAGAAGTCCAAAAGTGAGATACTAATTTGAAAGTTACGGTTATTACCTAAGATGAAAAAGTAACGTATGGAGTCATTCTACAAGCCCTGTTTTGTTGATGATTACGGGACATAATCATCCTAAGGGGGAGATAATTGTAACGCCTACAGATTCGGGCTAGTCAATTTAGAGACAATAAACGTCAAAAATGACTATTTGTTAGAAGATTATTTAGGATAAATAATCTTAAAAAAAGTTATAGTATATGTCACAAGGATTTCTTACATATAAAGAACGCTGAAATCTGACTTATAACAAATAAGTTATGACTTGTCGAAGTTTTGCAGGAAAACCGACACGACACCGTGAATTGTAAAAAGTGAATTTATGATAAAATACTTTTTAGCCTTCGTGATCTAAACAAAAGTTATAGTATACGTTAAACCGAGAGCATGCATTAAAAGAACGTCCAAATATGACTTCGTATGACGAAGTTATGATTTTTCTAAGATTTAGCATAGAAGTGCACAACCCGGAAATTGAATTTTAGATCGGTCGATTTTTATACAAAAAAATCTAAACAAGAATTGAAGATCTCGTTCATAGGAGCTCAACGATAAAAAGACAGTCGAAAAGGAAGCTCGTATGCGAAAGATATGGACGAAACTTAGTTCCTACTCTTCGAGCACGACGAATTCGATACAAATTTGTAAATCTGAGATAGAATGAGAATTAGCCGATGGAGTCTAAATGAAAGTCGTAGTAGTCGTAAATACCAAAACGTGGATATAAAAACGCTGAGAATAGAGCTCGTATGTTAAATATATGGACGAAACTTAGTCCCTACTCTTCGAGCGCAATAAATTCGATACATATTTGTAAATCTGAGATAGAATAAGAATTAGCCGACGGGGTCTAAATGAAAGTTGTCGTACTCGTAAATACCTAGCATGGACATAAAGAACGTAGAAAATGGAGCTAATACATGGAAGATACGGACGAAACTTAGGGCCTACTCTATGATCAAACCCCTATAAATAAAGGATGAATTCTTCATATTTTCTTACACCATTCCGCTATACTCTCTTTAGAATCCTTCATTCTTTCTTGATCAATTTCTCCTAGTTTTAGGGTGCAATAGAGAAACACTGAGTCGTCAAAAAGCCGATGAAAGAAGTTTTTAGAGTCGGAGTTTTGCCTGCGCAATTTCCAGGTTTTCGTTAAAAACCCGATAAGTTAAGCTACACTATTTTGTTTTCAGTGTAACTTATATTTATAGTCATAAGTCGTTATTATGAACCTATAAACAATATATGTGCTATGTATTATAAAATATAAAGTGTTATTATAATATCTTTTAAGTACTCGCGGTACGGGGAATCTATTTTGAAGGGTCGCATGGGTTGTTGGATTTCAGAAGTGCTATAATGCCAAAATGGTCCTGCCCTCCGGTGTTTCATGTCTGCCCCTGTCTGTACATAGTGGTTGAAAAGTATTTTTTAACACTTATAAAACAATTTTGCTCGTAGATAGTCACTATAAATATTAGACAAAAATCTAGCAGTAATGATACTAGGTTTCGTCGAAGGAAAATAGAATTGTTAGATGCGAAGCGTTGCCCGAGTTTGGAATCATCACTTTAACAAGTGAGTGCATAGTCCCTTTCATGAACATGATTTTAATACAAGTATTGATTAAAGTATTAAATATATTTTTACGTGTGAAATATTTGATATTTCATGAGATACGTGTTAAGAGAATATATGATAAAATATGATGATTCAGGATATAGAGTAAACCTAAATTAATTAGAGGAATATTGGGTAGTACCTCCTTATGAGTACGAGTGAGATATACACGGAGAGTATAACTTTAAAACTTGTCATTGATCCGAGAGCATGGATTTGACATAGTTATTCGTCTTTAGTCCGAGAGTATGGAGAGGACATAATTATTTTTCATTAATCTGGGAGCATGGATTAGACATAGTCAATTGTCCCAAATCTGAGAGTATGGAATGGGCATAGTTATTGATCCGAGAGCTTGGATTAGGTATACCCAATCCCGGGGGTATGGATTAGGTAAAGAGGTTAATTTTAGATATGAGAATATAGATCGTGTCGTCGTGAGGATTGACAGGGTGGGGTAAAATTGCTTATATGAGGTGAAATTGTATATATTGTTGTTGAGCTAACCCATTAAAAATGTGATTTAATGGGAGCTCAAAAAGTTGTTGGAGCCCAAAAATTGTTGACCCAACGATAGAATTTTTTAGCCCTATTTGAGGAGCCCAAGATAAAATATAAAGAGCAAAAAATGGGTTGTTGGATCCCATTTAAAATACTTGGCCCAATTCTTCTCCTTCTTTTTTTTTGAAAGATCTAGTCTTTTGGACCACAACACTTATTCTGAAAGCGTATTTTGTTGAGCGGAGCTTGCGGCACGCAACTGATTTTTATTTTGCAAAATTAGTTGGTTATTTGTTGTTGAGATAACCCAATAAAATAGCTAACTTAGGAGGATCCCAACGTTCATTTGAACTGGACTGTGCATCAAGGGTATACCTATGGGGCCTACTTGTGTTTCCCTATGGTATGGGTGAAGACTTCTCTAGCCACGTCTATCACCATGTGATACCCGAAAGGAAGAGGTGCCGACGATTGGTGGACGAACCTTACTGCCTAAGGAGGTCGGAATAATGAACCCGCAAGCAGCGTCAGGCTGTTGGGTGACTTGTTATCGATGGGGACGATGGAGACCGATGGAGCTGTTTCATCAGATCTCACATCAACAAGTCAGGGAGGGCAAGTTGTGGTGACGTTGTGCGATGGTCCGGAGATCACTGTTGGTTGGCGATGGTGTTGTTGGTGGTGGGGATGAAGATTACAATAGATGCGACATATTTTTTCGTTAGAGTCGTTTAGTCGTAGATGGAGGTGACCGGCAATGGCGACTCCAAGGGTGTAGCTGTGAAGCGATGGTTGTTGGAGAGTCGCCAACTGCAACAGAGATCGGAGCAGTGAGCTCCTCCAACAATGTTGGTTTGTTGACTCATTTCTTGAGGCTGATCGGAGCCAGAGTTGGACGATGTTGCTTGTCAGAGCTGGAAGCTAAATACGTGGGGCTTACCATCTTTTTGATGAAAGGGATGGTCTAGGTGGGGCCCACCGGAGATGCTATTTTGTCTTCTCCTTGACATCTTTTGGCCATTTTTTTTGTTTTCCCTACTTTATGGTCAGCTGACGAGAGGCACAAGTGTACCAAACTAGAGACCATTGTTGTAATTTAATCAAGTGTGTACAAACTATCTACTGGAATAGCTTGGTTTAACTTCTATACTAGGGTATTCAAAAATGATCACGTGTGTTTTGGTAAAAGATGGTAAACACCAGCCAGTATCAATAGGCAAAATTGCATACGGAAATCATTAATTAAAAAATGGATTTTCTGGGAATATGTGAATGGGGTAAGGTAAAAACCCACAAAAACTTATTTTCTCTTTGTACAGTATTCTTGTACATTTTATTACCCTTTGTAAAATCATGAGCTGTAAGTTGTTATTTTCGAGGTATGTACTAGGCAACATGTACCATTTCTTCTACCCTTTTTTTACCAAGCAATAAAATTTAGATAGGTAGAGTAAATTTTTGTATGGTCTTCAAAAATAACTCATGTATTTTGCTCAAAGAATACATGATTTTTTTTTTCTTTTTTCTATGAAGATGAGATAAACACATGCACTTTTCTTGTATTTTTGTTATGATTTGTACAATTTATGAGTTGTAATTTCGAGATTCGTTCCTCTAAGGTGTGTTTTGGTGAAAGTGATAAATATGAGCATGGCTCTTAGGATTTTGTTGAGTTTCTTGGTATGTACAAGCTTTACAGCTATATGTACAAATACCAACTTCAAAGAATGAAGTTTTATACAGAAAATCACCAAATAAAATGGATTTTCTTGGTAACATGAACTGATAAAGGCATAAGAACTCATAAAACTTCCTTTCTTCCCCAACTTTCTAAACAAATCATTGAAATACAAACGCAAATCGATCTGAGTATGTTTTTACGAACTTCAGAAATGTTCAAATGAACAAGAACTGAACAGATCTTGAGATCTGAACGAAAATAATGAAGCTGATCTAGAGACTTGGGAAAAAACAGAATAGATATAGAGATCTAAGAGAAAGAATGGAGCAGATTTAGAGATCTGAATGTTTGGGAA
This sequence comes from Lactuca serriola, assembly GCF_051521515.1. NCBI lineage: Eukaryota > Viridiplantae > Streptophyta > Magnoliopsida > Asterales > Asteraceae > Lactuca > Lactuca serriola. The sequence continues at coordinate 86,672,585 of NC_136412.1, forward strand.
ACAAATATGGACAGATCTTGACGAGAGCCAAACGGATCTGAACAGGTAATGGTAGAAATGAACAGACTTGGGCAATCTTGAGGCGAAGAAAAACATATTTGAAGAAATCGGAGGCGATACTGATCTTGATACCAAGAGACGATTGTTATTCGTTCTTGGTCCCACAGATGACGCCAAATGTTGTGACATGTGCTCAGGCTGCCGGATATTCTGTGTTGGATCCGGATCGGAGATCTGGAAGTGGTGTCGTCATTGAGTTTTCTACGAGATACATAAGCTATAGTTACAACAAAGTCATTAGAGTTTCCCCAGGGACAGTGCCCTGGGAGCAAGCTCTGACGATTAAGTTAGATCGGTTGGTATATATGAGATGGTTCTCCCTAGCTAGAGAGAAGCATCTTAGTATGTATGGTGTATGTTTAGCCATGAAGGCTCTTGGTTGGAGAAGGTGACTAGAAGCATGTTCTATTTATATAGGATAATTTGGTCAAGGGAGAATTAGGTTAGGCATTAGGCCAGCCCAACTGAAGCCGAGCTAGCAAGGAGCTGAGTAAGAGAGCCCGAGTGCCACGCGTGGGCATCAGACAAGGCTAACAGGCGAGCATCATGAGAGCGCTAGGCAAGGGTAGCCGTATGGGCCATGCTAATGGACCATACGTTAACAACCTACATATCCTATACATCGTTCAACTCATGGAATCTAAATAACTTGAAATTTCTTAATCGATTTTCATTTATGTGGGGAATTGACTAAATGGGTTAACCATTTTGGAACATGAATTATATTTTGTTCAAACTTCAAAGAGATATATACACTAAAGTCTCAATATTTTCATCGATTTGACAAGAAAGTCCTAAACTTTATTTTTTGACAGTAAAGTCCTAACTACTTGTAGTTTTTGACATGTTTACCCTTTTTTCCGATTCGCCGGTAATTATGATTTTACTGTCAAAATCATCAAATCGGACTTTGCTGTCAAAAAAATAAAGTGTAAGATTTTTTTGTCAAATTGTTAAAAATATTATGACTTTAGTGTATATATCCCTTTTTTTGGTTAGAAATTTATTGGTATGATAGTTTTTAAGCATAAGAGTTATTGAAACCTTCTATGGCAACTAGATCCTATTGAAATCATTAACGTTTGCTTCTTGTTAAATAGTTTTTTTAATCTCTACAAACCGACATTGAAAAAAATAGAGATAATCAACAAAGAAAGAAAGAACCAGGGTTGTGTTGGTTTTTTTGCAATCCTAAAAATGAAGAACAAAGAAACCGAAAAAAAAAAACAAAAACAAAATTGTCCTTCTTACCCCTTCTCCACATTCACACCATTTTGACTAGGCGTGTGTTGTTTGTGTTTGTATAATTTGTCCCCTCTTTTCAGTTCAAGATTTGGCAGCGAACCAAGAAGAAAATTTTACAAGTCTTTCGCTCTCTCTTTTTCATCTGTTTCTCCTGATCGTGATTGTATCAGGTTAAAGATGATGATGGTAAGAAAAATAGTAGTGTTGCGACGAAAATTACAATAAAAAATTATTGGGCTACGGAAATACACTAAAGTTCCAATATTTTCAACGATTTGACAAAAAAGTTCTAAACTTTATCTTTTTGACAGTAACGTCCTAATTCACGATTTGACAATAAAACCCTAAACTTTGTTTTTTTGACGGTATAGTCCTAATTATTGGCTAACCGGAAACAAATGATAAACTTGTCAAAAAAACTACTGGTAGTTAGGAGTTTACTCTGGTGCTGTGAACAATGCTATTGTTCTTAACTTAAATATATAAGCCATTACACTAAAGATGAAAAAGATTAATTTCATTTTGATATAGTAAGTGTCCAAAAACAAACATGAGATGAATAAGAAATTAATCTATAGAAGACTGAATGATTTTTTGAGTGAGGATTTGATTTGAGGTCATCCCACATAGGAGGAATAGTTACAAGAAAGTGGATTTATCTATGGAGGCATTCCGTGCGCTTTTAGGCCTTAGTACCACAATGACTCTCTTTTACATGCAAGGGATGCAAATGTGGATTGAGATTGGCCTCGGTTAACTAACCTTTATCCTCACACGAATCTGTCGACCTAAAAAATGTATAATACATTTTGCTAGATTTTACTTTTCATTTTCATAAATGACAAATAAACATGGTATTAATGTTATAAATTAGATTAATGATGTATTAAGATATCGGTTTATTGTGTTTAATCAACATAATTACTTTATCGGTTTTGATTTGATAATTATAGTGTTGTTTGTCGTATAAATACGGACTCTTGCACACAAATTACGGGACTGAAACTACAAGTTTTGAAGCTTTTACCAATGTAATATATGGGTGTAGTTGAGTTCAACTGTATTCGAAAAACCATTTATTCTTGTTGTATCATGAGAAACCAACATGTGATAATGGGGAAATTAAGCTTTAAACAAACTGTGTCAAATACAAGCCTCGATCTATTCCTACAATTCTCTTGTTGTGTCTTTGTAATTTTCTTCGTAGCTTTTTGAGGCATTTCATTTCACTATATTTCCTTTTATTGGATCTTTGTTTGATTTCCCTTGGATTTGAGTTTGCTCTTAGATGTCTTCATCAAGAAGAGTCAAAACCACTTGAGAAATCGCGACTTTAAAACTTTCCAAGCATAAGAGCAATCGTCGGATGCAAATTAATCCTTCATGTATTTCCATTCTCTTTATCTTGTTATAACAGATAACAATCGCAAAAACTTATCTTCTAACTTATACTTAATTCAATTGCAATTGCAAAGGTCAAATACATACATATATGTACGATCTATGGATCAATCAATAACCATTTTCTTAACTTAAATATATAAACCATTACACCTAAAAGAATCTCTCCCATGCATGGTATGTTATGGTCTATCACGTTTTTCCGAAATAAGTGCATAAATAGCATCGGAAAGCTTATTAATCGATGTGATCAGACCAGTGATCCCTTGACGATTAACTTCATTTCGTGTCTCTTCCAAGTGAAGTCTTTGTTCTTCAAGTTCCATCAATTCTCGGTGTCTTTTCTCCTTCTTCTCCTCAAAGCGTTTTAGGGTTTCTGATAATACTCTGGTACTGTGAACAATGCTACTTCCGATGTCTCTCACCCTTCTCCTTTTATTATCATTGTCTGCATCTTCTCCTTCTGTTTCCGATGATTCTACCGATGCTTCTGAAATTTATGTTAACAATTATCAGTTATATGGAAATCGTAAAAGTTTTGAGAATAAGAAAAGTGAGATATTAATTATTGATTGTTTAACATGAACTTAAGATAGTGTACGTGATTAAAGATTCGTATATATGCAGTAGGTATTTGTTGCAATGTAATTGTAAAGCAGAAGAAAGAAAAGGTAGATCTTGCAATCAATGGCTACTACGAATCTTTGTGCAGTTGCAGGCCACCACTCCCACTTCAACCCATCATCACTACACTCCAAAATACCATAAAACTACAAAAAACCATAAAAATATGACCATTCAAACCATTTATATATATATATATATAATTTATATTTATATTTATATATATAATATAATACAATTCATCATAATAGTTGAACTTTTGCTACAAATTCTTTCATCTAACATGTAAATGTAATTTTTTATTTATCTTTAAAAAAATGGTGATTGTACAATGTCTAGCCAATATATACATCAATACACCTCTTAAGACTTGATTCAACCTCTTAAGACATCAAATTAGATATGTAAAATTTTTGAGTATTAAATATGTGGAATTTCTCTAACAAATAGTTTTTGGTATAGAGGGGTATATGTTTACATGTGGAAATCATGATTTTCTCTCACAAAGAATTTTTAATAAGAGACACCAACATATATTAGAGGCCTAAAACTTGTCATAAGTAAAATGCATATTTTGCAACACCGTTTTGTTTTGTTTTTTTTGTTTAATTTATGCATCTGGTTTTTTAATAGAGATATGCTACAATATATACCTATATATAAAACTGGTTTTTTAATCGACATATGCAACAATATATAACTACAAAACCGTTATTTTATCGCATGAAACAAATTAAATTCTTATCTTCTACCAACTTGTCGAACAATACCTCATATTAAAATGTTATACACCTAAATACATTATGCATGTTTAATCATATATATTTATATTTATAAAAATTGTGATAAAAAGTTAGAGAAGTGGAGAGTTTGAATAGTGTGAAAAAGGTTCCTGAAAGGGAGGACCCACATGATGCCAAGAGCTTTTAGAAGTACTTGATGGTAGCGAATGAGCGAATGAGATGGTGAGGTTGTAAAAGGAATTCACAGCTGTTGACTGTACTGTATAAAATCCAGAGAACCATAAATGGAGGAAAGGGTTGCAATAACTGTGTGCCAGAGTTTTCAAACCCTGCATCTTTGACCAACATTATCTCTCTCTATAACCGACGCCAAAACTTCCATCAACTTTTTATTTTTTTCTGACATTTCCTATTATTATTTGTTTATTTTAAAATATATTTAAATTCCAAGATTCATAACATTTATTCTTATATTCCTACTAATTGTAACAAAAATATATAAAAAAAAAGTGCATCATTTATTTTTTTATCAGTTGCTTGTATTCGAATCGTTATGAACAAATATATGATTGAATTTGTTGTATTTTTTTTTTATAATGGTAAATGTGAAGGGTAGAACTATTTGTACGGATAATTTACATATTTTATAAAGAATTGCAGACGTTTTGTTGTTATGCATTTATTAAATCCATAAAATGATAGATGTAAGGTATTGTTTTTATGTATTTTGTCTGCTCATTTCTTATTATAGTACTCATGTCTAGTTAATATTATTAATATGAAATGACATTTGCAAGTGCACAAATGCAATGTCAAAAATGAGAATGGTACAATCAAGAAGGCTAACGTTTTACTCATTTCCTTCGTCTTATTACTTTTTTCCATGGTTTTATTTATTAAAAATACAACTATAGTATTATTTTTGTGTGAGTTATTAAAATATGTAAATGACAAAAAAAAAATAATAATAACACATATGTGCTATTTTGGACACATTGTATATCTTTACTTGAAGTAACAATGTATATATATATATATATATATATATATATATATATATATATATATATATATATATATATATATATATCTTTTAATAAAAACGTACTTACTTTTTTAATACTAATATAATACGATTTGTGATAAACATACATCTATTTTTCAAGCCTAATAATAATAAGGTATTTATTATGATTAAAAAAGTACAAATATTTTGTTCTTTATTGAAACAATAAAAATTAATTGGTATTGTTTGTAAAAAAAAAGTATAAATAGATTATTATAATAAGATAATACACAAATACATGATTATTCTCCCATAGTCCTATACCAAAAACGACGGATTTTCCCCACATTACTTTTATCAAATACAAATCTTTTGTAGTTAATGTCATTTAAAATTTATAAATAACTAGTGTATGTATTTTTCTTTTAATTTCAGAACACGTTAAATTATGAATCATAAGATCTAATTATCCATAAACTATTGTAGTGTGTGTAAACGACTAAACGTGTATTTTTTGAATTACCTGAAGCAGGAGGAGGAGGCGGAGGCGGAGGCGGAGGGTGATGTTGAGATGACGATGGCTGAGGAGGAGGTAGCGACGACGGAGGCGGCTGGGGAGGTGGAAGGACTGCGAGAGGAGGCTGTTGCTGAGGAAGACAATGTCGCTGGGGGGTTTTTTTCTGAACAACGTCGTTTAGTGCTTCATAGATATTAAGTAGCAAGTTCGATGGCAGATTTCGATCTTTGCGTTGGGTTTTATCCATTGACCAATACGACGGACGATTTTGCGCCGGTGATCGGAGTTCGTACTCACGGACCTTCTTGTAGTCGCGGAGCAAGTTATCCCACTTGTCATTGCACTGGTTCTGACTACGGAAGCAGCCATTACTCCAACAGTAATTCTCTACCCATTTCCACCTCAGCTCCCCGCCGGTGGCCGCACGGCTGTTTGCTGTGGCGGAGGTGGTGGCGTTAATTCGACGCTCATCATCCAGCTTCTTTGCGGTGATTAGGACAAGGGTCTCTTCGAGGGTCCAGTTGCCTTTCCGGTACTCTCGGTGGTTGGAAGCAGGCAACAACACGACGTTGGATGTGGTTGCGCCACCGTGGGTTATGGGCGGCAGATGGTGGTTTTTGTACGCGATGGCAGGATAAGGTGTTACATTCACAATATTGGGTGGTGTTGTGGTGGATGTGTTGGGAGGTTCAGACATTATTGCGGCATTACAAGAACTATATTCCATTTCAGAAGCAAGTGTGTTCAATATATACATATACGTATATTCTTATTTGGAAACATTGGCACTCTAAACTATGCTTACTATTAATAATATATGCTTTTACATTAATTAATTAATAATGGAAGTATAATAATCTTTAGACACATACTTTGTGATATAATGATTTACGTTTTAGATCTAGAATACTATTTTGCTCGTTGCGCGTTGTTAGGGCGTGAAATTTGTAACTATTTTGCTCGTTGCGCGTTGTTAGGGCGTGAAATTTGTAAATCCAATTTTGACAATTGTACTGAAAAAAGTTAGACATTGTTGCATTTTGTTGGTAGGTAAATATACATTGTTGATATAAGTGACACAACTGTCGCCGGATGGAATAAATACGAAAGTTTAGAAAATCGAAATGATGAAAATAATATTTTATAAAGTTCAAAACCGAAAATGTCAAAATGATATGTGACAAACGTAGGGGGTGATAACTTTAGGAAAATTATATTATATATATTACAAGGCTTAAACACAAAACTTCACAAAAATAAAGGGTGAAGGTAACATCTAAAAAGTTCTAGGCCGATGGACTAAAAGTAATATTTTAGAAAGCATATTGTTGAAAAATATCATTTTACAAAGTTAAAGTGTGGGGAGTGCTAGTGGATATGTCCATTGAAGGTAGGTGTCATTGACCAACTCTAATTTATACTGTCGAATGTAAATGTACCATATGTGACCAAAATCATACGTAGGAAATGTATTTAAAAATAAGCAAGAAAGCGTAAAGTTACGAATAATAAATTTGAAGTTCATAAGTTTGGTTTTTAGAAGATGTAAGGCGAAGATTATCTCTACCAGAAGATACATGAACCCTTGTGTGAAAAGAAATCTAACACAATTAAGAAAAAGGATTATAATATGTTGGATCCATGTGTTATTGGTATGGTCTCCTTATCGTTAGTGAAGAAATTACATACAACATCGTTAATGAGAAGTCAACGTTTGGACTGATTTGTGCATCATCAAACATGTATGTAAAACCCTCAAGTGTGAATAAGGCTTTCTTAATTCGACATTTGGTAATGACATAAAATTAAGGAAGGTGACTCAATGACAGATCATATAAATGAATTTATGTTAATAATATCTAAGATAGTATAAGGAATTAAATTTCAAGATGAAGTACACACATTTTTATTTTCTTCTTTGGTAGATAGTTGGTTTGGAATGGTCACAGCAGTTAGCAGTTCGCCCAGAACTACGAAGCTTACCTTTGAAAGCATTTACGATTTAATTATATGTGAGGGTATATGTAGAAGGAATGTAAGGGAATCTTCTATGAGTTTCTTAAGAGCAGAAGATAAGGGTAGAACATCCAATAGATAGGGTAACAGTAAAGAAAAGTGAAAGTCAATGAAGAAAGGTGTAACACCCCTCGTTAAGGTCTAGATGAAAACATACTTAAGAAAAACGTATGTGGAGATTACCCCAAAAACTTGGAGTTTATGTTTGTGAAAAAACACTTTGGTCCCAAAAATACTAAACTTAAATCGAATTTTGAAAACTACTGAGGTTGTTAACAATAAACATATAAAAACAAATATACAAGCTTACCACAAATTTCATGGCTTTCTTAAAGTCTAAGTTATTCCCTAACTCACGTTAAGGTCTTCAATCCAAGCATACATAAGAATAAGATGAGCAATGGATTTTTTTAGTCAGTTACTTATGGTTCAAGAAGTGACCAACCATCTGATGTGAAGCTCATCTGAGTGTAGTGTATGATCTGAAGTAATTTGTCATTCAAGAAATTCTCCATCCAATAAATGTCGTTTTGAGCAATGAAGATGTTTTTGTCTTATTCATGTTAGTGTTTAAGGAAAAATTTCTACACGGTCATTTTTCAGTGTATGATTCTAATTATATAATTTTTAGTATCATACTCTTTCTTCCAGTAGATATTAGTATGTTTGAATGTGCCTTTAAATAGGCTTTTAAGTCTTCATTGTTTAGTACTTTTATGAAATTGAAATACAATTAATCATATTCTCCTAAAAACGTTCTTATTGTTTTGTTTTCTATTTCTTGCATTTAATACAAGCTGATATTCATGATGGATTGTTTCAGAGTTAGACTAGATGTTATATTATTAGTTTCATTTTTGTTCGGTTTATATTCTCACAATTGGTATTAGAGCCTAAGTAGTTGTCTTTTGAATCCATCTGACCAAATTATCATTCCTCAAGAACACATTGATGTTCATTTGCTTTTCGAAGTCTACAGATTGAAATTTCTTCTTATACACAACAATCTGTAACAACGTGAATTTTCAAAATAAATTTTCATTTTTAAAAACATTCATTCATTCATAAATAATGTCAAACACATTGTATCAAATGTTATTATCACAAAACTTTTCCCCATAATCTCTACAAAACTCCAATGCGTGTGTGTAAGAATCATGTCGGCGCCTTCCCGCGCTCATCACAAGTACCTGAAACACATAACACAACAAATGTAAGCATAAATGCTTAGTGAGTTCCCCAAAATACCACATACAACACATACGCCACTCAAGGCTATAATACAACCCTCTGGTCAATGTGTCTCAGCGGGACCCTCCAGTCCCATAGCTCGTTGGACCCTTAGGTCCGGTCATAGCTCGTTGGACCCTCTGGTCCGGTCTATATCATCATACAACATACAAATATCACATAACACATAATCTCAAACATAACACATAAGACCCTCTGGTCATCACATAGTACCATTCTAGGTAACGTATAGTGAGAAGACTCACCTTGATGTCTTGAAAAATATCTGACTCGGAAGAAGTATGATCTAGCCTCCGCCTAATCACATAACGTAATACCCTCATAAATACAATTGTACTCAACCCTAAAAGTCAACAAGGTCAACGGGCAAACTTGACCCGACTCGGCGAGTGCACAAGGGCGACTCGGCGAGTCTACACATGTCCACTGACTCTCTTAGATCCTCTTTTGGCACGTCGAGTACTTCCTTTGACTCGACGAGTTCTACCTAGCATGAATCGCGGGGCCACCCCGACTCAACTCGACGAGTCTCAAGAATAACTCGGCGAGTTCCAACTTGAACTCAGACCCCTGACTCTCCCCGACTCACCGAGTCATTCCCCCAACTCGGCAAGTCCACTCACTGAGTGATTAACAGGCAACCTTCATACTACTCGTCGAGTTTGTTCTTGGGACTCGGTGAGTTCATGCCATGCACAAACTCAAAACAACTTCTGAGGTCAGATATGTTCCATACAATCATAGATCTGGCCTCCCCAAGCATGATAATCACATAAAGTTCGGACCTTGACACACACATAACTTAGAAATGGTCCAAAATGGTGATTTAGCCCCAAAAATGACATTCCAAGCTCATGACTTCCAACCTGACTTGTAAAGCTCCAAGGTTTAAGGTCTCTGGACCTCTTTGGGTCCAGATCCAGAACACAAACTCAAGGAGGGACCAAATACACCACTTAATCAATCTCTAAAAGCGTTAGGAAAACCCTAACACTAAGAATCAACACCAAAACTGAAGAAGGTCCGAGAATAATACCTCAATGCAATCTCTATGAGCTCAAAACCACCAAAAATCGCACCTCCTTCAGCCTCTTCTTGCCTTAAACACTTCCTTCTTGCAAAAACACCCACCAAATATCAAGATTGGCCTCTCCTTCCTCACAAATGCTCTAGATATCTTTAGGGTTTCTCTCTCTAGGGTTGGTGGCCGCAAATGACGGCCATAAGGCCCTTTAAATAGGTCTCAAACCCTGGAAATTAGGGTTTCATTAAACAGCATGGACTCGCCGAGTCCACTCATGAACTCGCCGAGTCCAGCTGTGAACCCGCGTACAAATCCGCGACCATACTCGGCGAGTCTAGACGCCAACTCGCTGAGTTCCCCCACAAAACCCAAAAATAAAAGAACAAAATATCATACCTGGGAATTCGAGTGTTACAATTCTCTCCCACTAGAATCAGACTTCGCCCTCGAAGTCTCACTTTGCAAACAACTCCGGATGCTGCTCCCGCATCTCACGCTCCGGTTCCCAAGTCAACTCTGACCTTTTCCGATGCTGCCACTGGACCTGCACCAACGACACTTCCTTGTTCCTTAAAACCTTGATCTTCCGATCCCTGATTGCCACCGGTCTCTCGGCATAATTCAGGCTCGCATCCACCTGAATATCTTCTAATGGCACCACTGCCGACTCGTCGACTATACACTTTCGCAACCGCGACACGTGGAAAGTGTCATGAATCTGACCCAACTCTGCTGGCAACTCCAAACGATAGGCTACCCTGCCTACCCTCGCGATCACCCTGAAAGGTCCAATATATCGGGGCCCCAACTTGCCCCTCTTCCTGAATCGGATCACTCCTTTCCAAGGAGAGACATTCAGGAGCACGAAGTCGCGGACCTGAAACTCAAGCTCAGACCGACGTCTGTCCGCATAACTCTTCTGACGACTCTGAGCGGTCAACAGTCTCTGCCTGACCTGCCGGATCTGCTCTATCGTCTGAAGCACAATCTCGGTGCTTCCCATCACACGCTCCCCTATTCTCCCCAACAAATAGGGGTTTGACACCTCCTCCGATACAACAACTCAAAGGGCAGCATGCCAATGCTCGAATGATGGCTGTTGTTATAAGAAAACTCTGCCAAGGGAAAATACGTGTCCCAACTCCCGCCGAAATCCAACACACATGCCCGGAGCATGTCCTCGAGCGTCTGAATCGTCCGCTCACTCTGCACGTCAATTTGCGGGTGGTATGCGGTACTAAAATGCAGTTTCGTACCCAATTCCTTATGAAACTTCTTCCAGAATCTGGAAGTGAAACGTACATCTCGATCTGAGACAATCGAGATCGGCACTCCATGCCGCGATACGACCTCTCTCATGAACATCTCTACCAACTTCTCCGCGAAAGAGCTCTCACTGACGGCCAGGAAGTGAGCACTCTTCGTCAATCTGTCCGCAATCACCCAAATTGCATTGACACCCCTCGCGGTTCTTGGCAAGTTGGTGATGAAATCCATGGTAATCTGTTCCCATTTCCATTCGGGAATCTCTAATGGCTGCAGCTTACCATGTGGACGCTGGTGCTCGGCCTTCACCCTGCGGTAGGTCAAGCACCTCTCTACAAACCATGCGATATCCCTCTTCATACAAGGCCACCAATAATCCTTCTTCAGGTCCAAAAACATCTTAGTGGCCCCGGGATGGATCGAGAATTTCGATCGATGAGCCTCTTCCAACAAAATGATACGTGTTCCGCCCACAAAAGGTACCCAAATCCGGCCCTGAAATGTCATAAGCCCCGGCTATCAGTAACAAATTCCGATACCAGCCTGACAACTCGCTCCCTCTTCTGGCTCTCTGGCTTCACAGCCTCAGCCTGGGCCCCACGAATAGCATCCAGCACCGGGGTCATCACTGACAATCTCAAACAAACATCTCGAATTGGGGAGCCCTCCGACCTACGGCTCAATGCATCGGCTACCACATTAGCCTTGCCCGGGTGGTACAGGATCTCACTATCATAATCCTTGACCACATCCAACCACCTCCTCTGGCGCATATTAAGGTTGGGCTGATCCATCAAATACTTCAAGCTTTTGTGGTCCGTGTATATCGTACACCGAACCCCATACAGATAATGTCGCCAGATCTTGAGAGCGAACACTACCGCTCCCAACTCCAAATCATGAGTGGGATATCTCGACTCATGAGGCTTAAGCTGCCTCGATGCATATGCAATCACATGCCCCCTCTGCATAAGCACCGCTCCCAATCCGGATATCGATGCATCACAATATACCACAAAATCTTCCATCCCTTCCGAAAGGGCTAACACTGGGGCCTCGCATAATTTCTAGCGAAGTGTCTCGAACGAGGTCTACTGCTCCGGACCCCAAGAAAACGCAACACCCTTCCGGGTCAACTTGGTGAGTGCCACGACGATCTTGGAGAAATCCTTAATAAATCGCCGATAATAGCCGGCCAAACCCAAAAAACTCCTGATCTCGGTGGGTGACCTTGGCACCTCCCATCTCATGACTGCCTCAATCTTGGCCGGATTGAGCAATATCCCATTCTGGTTAACGAGGTGTCCTAGAAACTGAACCTCTTGTAACCATAACTCACATTTGGAGAACATGGCATAAAGCCTCTCCGATCTCAGAACTCCGAGGATCTCCCTCAAATGCTCGTCATGCTACTCTCTGGATCTCGAATACACCAAAATGTCGTCGATGAACACGATCACTGAGCGATCCAACATCGGTCTGCACACCCTGTTCATGAGATCCATGAACACCGCCGGTGTGTTGGTGAGTCTGAAAGGCATCACCACGAACTCGTAATGCACATAATGAGTCTGGAATGCTGTCTTCTGGACGTCCTCCTCCTGCACCCTCACCTGATGATACCTCGACCTCAAATTGATCTTGGAGAACCAAGATGCTCCCTGCAACTGATCAAACAAATCATCGATCCTCGGCAATGGGTAACGGTTCTTGACCGTTAGCTTATTCAGTTCACGATAATCAATGCACATCCGGAGCGAGCCATCCTTCTTCTTGACAAAAAGGATAGGCGTCCCCCATGGCGAACTGCTCGGCCTGATACACCCCTTCCCCAGTAGCTCCTGAAGCTGCGAGGATAACTCCTGCATCTCCGGAGGTGCAAGGCGATATGGCGCCTTAGTGATAGGCGCAACTCCTGGAACCAACTCAATACCGAGCTCTACCTGCCTCTCTGGAGGCACACCCGGCAATTCCTCTGGAAACACATCCGAAAACTCGTGTACTATCGGAACCTCATCCACCGACTTCAGTCTCTCTGAAACAACCCTCGCATCCATCACATATGCCACAAATCCTCTACAGCCCTACTATAGACTCTGTCTCGCTTTGGCGGCCGAACAAAATGCTGACCCCGCACGTGTACCCTCGCCGTGCACTGTAAGAACTCCCCCACTAGGGTCTCAAATTGTCACCAACTGACGCTCGCAGTCTATCACAGCTCCATATCGGCTCAACCAATCCATACCCACTATAACACATACGTCCCCCATTGTGATGGGAACCAGATCTATCGGGAACTCCACACCGAAGATCTCAAGGATACATGCTCGAATCACATCCGAAGCATACATTGTTCGCTCATCAGCTATGGAAACTCGTAGAGGCCGATCCAACGCCTCTCTACGGACACTAATATGCTGACTAAATGCTATGGAAACAAACGACCAACTCGCACCCGAGTCAAATAATACCAACGCAAGCACAGAACTCACAAGAAAAGTACCTACGCATATCATCATATAAGCATAAAAACTCAACTCAAATAAAAGATAAAAAGAGAATACATACCAACCACAACATTGGGCGCCGCGCGGACCTCCTCCGCAGTCAATAGAACTGCCCTCCCACGAGCCTTTGGGGCCTCGACCTTCACCGGCCGAACCTCGGTAACCCTAGCAGCAGGCGCAGATCCCTACACTAATCCCTGAAGAAGTTGCGGGCACTCGGCCTTCCGATGGCCGTTCTGGTTGCAATGAAAGCACACCGAAAATCCCTTGGGGCAATCCCTCGCGATATGCCCCTCGTTCCCACGCTTGTAGCACACCCTAGCCCTGCACGTCCCCTCGTGACTCTTACCACACTTCCCACAGGTGCGGCCCTTCGCGCCACCAGATCTCGAATCAGCGGGTCTAGCCCGCTTGGCTGCCGGTTGAGACTGAGCCGGTCGCCGATCCATCCTCTAAGACTCGGCCTCCTCCCTGGCCTGAGTCTCCAACTCGATCTCCCTCTTTCGAGAATTTGCCTGGAGCTCAGAAAATGTCCGGTAAGTCAAGTTCGCCACGAACTCCCGAATATCTCTCCTCAGCACACTCAGACAACGGCTCATACGAGCCTGCTCAGACGACACCTGTTCAGGAAAAACATCGCCCTCTCATGAAACTTCCTGGTGATGACTGCCACAGAATCAGTACCCTACTTGAGGGTCAAGAACTCCTGAATCAACCATTCCCTCTCCACCGAGGGAACATACTCCTCTTTGAACATAGCGGTGAACCTCTCCCAGGTGACCTCGGAAATCTCAGCCAATGTGAAGTTTGCCGTCACGAACTTCCACCAATCTTTCGCTCCCAGGCGGAGCTGGTTCAAGGCGAACCGAACCCTTAAGTGCTCTGGACAAGAGCACGTATAGAAACATCCCTCGATGTCAGAGATCCATCTCATAGCAGAAATCGGGTCCTGCGTCCTGTCGAACTCTGGTGGCTTCGTGTTGCTGAACTCCCGGAACAACAACGAGTCACCTCCCTGAGATCTGGCAGCAGCAACAGCAGCAGTAGCTGCAGCTGCAGCAACCTCAGTCAATGTTGCGTACCGCTCATCAAAAGTCTCAATCAACGTGGTCTTGATGTCCCCAAACATCTCGGGAATCTCAGCCCGAATGGCAGCAGCAACCTCCTCATGAATCAATCGACGGATCTCCTCGTCGCTGACACCACTGCTCTCAGGTGTGTGTCGAGTCCCAACCATGATGCTTCTGAAATACAACAAAAATTATTAGAGACTCGATTGAGCATACACATACTCGATGACGCAACCCTACTTGTCCTCTGTTGTCCAAAAGATTCTTACTTGGAATGCCCACTGATCCAGTGTCTCCAGTAGTACGGGCCCAACACTACTGACCACACCGCATCAGTATTCACTCCAAGTCCTCCTCCTTGGATCTTGGATTACAAGTACTCTACTCTCAAAGCATCTCAGCAGCAGTAATCTCCTAGGCTAAGGCATCACAAATCAGGCCACTCTAGTCCTAATATGTATACCTAGCCTACTCTAGCATGCATAACATAACATATCACATAACACATAATGTAAGGGTACTTTTGGGGATTCACCGTTCGGGCGCTGGCTGATCGTACACACGGCTCTGCTCTATTTGTCTTATAACTCTTTTTACTCTTTTCAAAAGTTTTACTTCATTATCAAAAAATTTCCTCAAATCCTCAGTTTGAGTTCAGATACGCCGGGAGATGCATCCGAATCCCTCAAACCAAGGCTCTGATACCAACTTGTAACAACGTGAATTTTCAAAATAATTTTTCATTTTTAAAAACATTCATTCATTCATAAATAATGTCAAACACATTGTATCAAATGTTATTATCACAAAACTTTTCCCCAGAATCTCTACAAAATCCAATGCGTGTGTGTACGAATCATGCCGGCGCCTTCTCGCGCTCATCACTACTACTTGAAACACATAACACAACAACTGTAAGCATAAATGCTTAGTGAGTTCCCAAAAATACCACATACAGCACATACGCCACTCAAGGCTATAATATGACCCTCCGGTCAATGTGTCTCAGCGGGACCCTCCAGTCCCATAGCTCGTTGGACCCTTAGGTCCGGTTATAGCTCGTTGGACCCTCCGGTCCGGTCGATATCATCATACAACATACAAATATCACATAGCACATAATCTCATACATAACACATAAGACTCTCTGGTCATCACATAGTACCACTCTAGGTAACGTATAGTGAGAAGACTCACCTCGATGTCTTGGAAAATATCTGACTCGGAAGAAGTATGATCTAGCCTATGCCTAATCACATAAAGTAATACTCTCATAAATACAGTTGTACTCAACCCTAAAAGTAAACAAGGTCAATGATCAAACTTGACCTGACTCGGCGAGTGCACAAGGGCGACTCGGCGAGTCTACACGTGTCCACTGACTCTCTTATATCCTCTCTTGGCACGTCGAGTACTTCGGCCTGATACACCCCTTCCCCAGTAGCTCTTGAAGCTGTGAGGATAACTCCTGCATCTCCGGAGGTGCAAGGCGATATGGCGCCTTAGTGATAGGCGCAACTCCTGGAACCAACTCAATACCGAGCTCTACATGCCTCTCTGGAGGCACACCCGGCAATTCCTCTGGAAACACATCCGAAAACTCGTGTACTATCGGAACCTCATCCACCGACTTCAGTCTCTCTGAAACAACCCTCGCATCCATCACATATGCCACAAATCCTCTACAGCCCTACTATAGACTCTGTCTCGCTTTGGCGGCCGAACAAAATGCTGACCCCGCACGTGTACCCTCGCCGTGCACTGTAAGAACTCCCCCACTAGGGTCTCAAATTGTCACCAACTGACGCTCGCAGTCTATCACAGCTCCATATCGGCTCAACCAATCCATACCCACTATAACACATACGTCCCCCATTGTGATGGGAACCAGATCTATCGGGAACTCCACACCGAAGATCTCAAGGATACATGCTCGAATCACATCCGAAGCATACATTGTTCGCTCATCAGCTATGGAAACTCGTAGAGGCCGATCCAACGCCTCTCTACGGACACTAATATGCTGACTAAATGCTATGGAAACAAACGACCAACTCGCACCCGAGTCAAATAATACCAACGCAAGCACAGAACTCACAAGAAAAGTACCTACGCATATCATCATATAAGCATAAAAACTCAACTCAAATAAAAGATAAAAAGAGAATACATACCAACCACAACATTGGGCGCCGCGCGGACCTCCTCCGCAGTCAATAGAACTGCCCTCCCACGAGCCTTTGGGGCCTCGACCTTCACCGGCCGAACCTCGGTAACCCTAGCAGCAGGCGCAGATCCCTACACTAATCCCTGAAGAAGTTGCGGGCACTCGGCCTTCCGATGGCCGTTCTGGTTGCAATGAAAGCACACCGAAAATCCCTTGGGGCAATCCCTCGCGATATGCCCCTCGTTCCCACGCTTGTAGCACACCCTAGCCCTGCACGTCCCCTCGTGACTCTTACCACACTTCCCACAGGTGCGGCCCTTCGCGCCACCAGATCTCGAATCAGCGGGTCTAGCCCGCTTGGCTGCCGGTTGAGACTGAGCCGGTCGCCGATCCATCCTCTAAGACTCGGCCTCCTCCCTGGCCTGAGTCTCCAACTCGATCTCCCTCTTTCGAGAATTTGCCTGGAGCTCAGAAAATGTCCGGTAAGTCAAGTTCGCCACGAACTCCCGAATATCTCTCCTCAGCAGACTCAGACAACGGCTCATACGAGCCTGCTCAGACGACACCTGTTCAGGAAAAACATCGCCCTCTCATGAAACTTCCTGGTGATGACTGCCACAGAATCAGTACCCTACTTGAGGGTCAAGAACTCCTGAATCAACCATTCCCTCTCCACCGAGGGAACATACTCCTCTTTGAACATAGCGGTGAACCTCTCCCAGGTGACCTCGGAAATCTCAGCCAATGTGAAGTTTGCCGTCACGAACTTCCACCAATCTTTCGCTCCCAGGCGGAGCTGGTTCAAGGCGAACCGAACCCTTAAGTGCTCTGGACAAGAGCACGTATAGAAACATCCCTCGATGTCAGAGATCCATCTCATAGCAGAAATCGGGTCCTGCGTCCTGTCGAACTCTGGTGGCTTCGTGTTGCTGAACTCCCGGAACAACAACGAGTCACCTCCCTGAGATCTGGCAGCAGCAACAGCAGCAGTAGCTGCAGCTGCAGCAACCTCAGTCAATGTTGCGTACCGCTCATCAAAAGTCTCAATCAACGTGGTCTTGATGTCCCCAAACATCTCGGGAATCTCAGCCCGAATGGCAGCAGCAACCTCCTCATGAATCAATCGACGGATCTCCTCGTCGCTGACACCACTGCTCTCAGGTGTGTGTCGAGTCCCAACCATGATGCTTCTGAAATACAACAAAAATTATTAGAGACTCGATTGAGCATACACATACTCGATGACGCAACCCTACTTGTCCTCTGTTGTCCAAAAGATTCTTACTTGGAATGCCCACTGATCCAGTGTCTCCAGTAGTACGGGCCCAATACTACTGACCACATCGCATCAGTATTCACTCCAAGTCCTCCTCCTTGGATCTTGGATTACAAGTACTCTACTCTCAAAGCATCTCAGCAGCAGTAATCTCCTAGGCTAAGGCATCACAAATCAGGCCACTCTAGTCCTAATATGTATACCTAGCCTACTCTAGCATGCATAACATAACATATCACATAACACATAATGTAAGGGTACTTTTGGGGATTCACCGTTCGGGCGCTGGCTGATCGTACACACGGCTCTGCTCTATTTGTCTTATAACTCTTTTTACTCTTTTCAAAAGTTTTACTTCATTATCAAAAATTTTCCTCAAATCCTCAGTTTGAGTTCAGATACGCCGGGAGATGCATCCGAATCCCTCAAACCAAGGCTCTGATACCAACTTGTAACAACGTGAATTTTCAAAATAATTTTTCATTTTTAAAAACATTCATTCATTCATAAATAATGTCAAACACATTGTATCAAATGTTATTATCACAAAACTTTTCCCCAGAATCTCTACAAAATCCAATGCGTGTGTGTACGAATCATGCCGGCGCCTTCTCGCGCTCATCACTACTACTTGAAACACATAACACAACAACTGTAAGCATAAATGCTTAGTGAGTTCCCAAAAATACCACATACAGCACATACGCCACTCAAGGCTATAATATGACCCTCCGGTCAATGTGTCTCAGCGGGACCCTCCAGTCCCATAGCTCGTTGGACCCTTAGGTCCGGTTATAGCTCGTTGGACCCTCCGGTCCGGTCGATATCATCATACAACATACAAATATCACATAGCACATAATCTCATACATAACACATAAGACCCTCTGGTCATCACATAGTACCACTCTAGGTAACGTATAGTGAGAAGACTCACCTCGATGTCTTGGAAAATATCTGACTCGGAAGAAGTATGATCTAGCCTATGCCTAATCACATAAAGTAATACTCTCATAAATACAGTTGTACTCAACCCTAAAAGTAAACAAGGTCAATGATCAAACTTGACCTGACTCGGCGAGTGCACAAGGGCGACTCGGCGAGTCTACACGTGTCCACTGACTCTCTTATATCCTCTCTTGGCACGTCGAGTACTTCGGCCTGATACACCCCTTCCCCAGTAGCTCTTGAAGCTGCGAGGATAACTCCTGCATCTCCGGAGGTGCAAGGCGATATGGCGCCTTAGTGATAGGCGCAACTCCTGGAACCAACTCAATACCGAGCTCTACATGCCTCTCTGGAGGCACACCCGGCAATTCCTCTGGAAACACATCCGAAAACTCGTGTACTATCGGAACCTCATCCACCGACTTCAGTCTCTCTGAAACAACCCTCGCATCCATCACATATGCCACAAATCCTCTACAGCCCTACTATAGACTCTGTCTCGCTTTGGCGGCCGAACAAAATGCTGACCCCGCACGTGTACCCTCGCCGTGCACTGTAAGAACTCCCCCACTAGGGTCTCAAATTGTCACCAACTGACGCTCGCAGTCTATCACAGCTCCATATCGGCTCAACCAATCCATACCCACTATAACACATACGTCCCCCATTGTGATGGGAACCAGATCTATCGGGAACTCCACACCGAAGATCTCAAGGATACATGCTCGAATCACATCCGAAGCATACATTGTTCGCTCATCAGCTATGGAAACTCGTAGAGGCCGATCCAACGCCTCTCTACGGACACTAATATGCTGACTAAATGCTATGGAAACAAACGACCAACTCGCACCCGAGTCAAATAATACCAACGCAAGCACAGAACTCACAAGAAAAGTACCTACGCATATCATCATATAAGCATAAAAACTCAACTCAAATAAAAGATAAAAAGAGAATACATACCAACCACAACATTGGGCGCCGCGCGGACCTCCTCCGCAGTCAATAGAACTGCCCTCCCACGAGCCTTTGGGGCCTCGACCTTCACCGGCCGAACCTCGGTAACCCTAGCAGCAGGCGCAGATCCCTACACTAATCCCTGAAGAAGTTGCGGGCACTCGGCCTTCCGATGGCCGTTCTGGTTGCAATGAAAGCACACCGAAAATCCCTTGGGGCAATCCCTCGCGATATGCCCCTCGTTCCCACGCTTGTAGCACACCCTAGCCCTGCACGTCCCCTCGTGACTCTTACCACACTTCCCACAGGTGCGGCCCTTCGCGCCACCAGATCTCGAATCAGCGGGTCTAGCCCGCTTGGCTGCCGGTTGAGACTGAGCCGGTCGCCGATCCATCCTCTAAGACTCGGCCTCCTCCCTGGCCTGAGTCTCCAACTCGATCTCCCTCTTTCGAGAATTTGCCTGGAGCTCAGAAAATGTCCGGTAAGTCAAGTTCGCCACGAACTCCCGAATATCTCTCCTCAGCACACTCAGACAACGGCTCATACGAGCCTGCTCAGACGACACCTGTTCAGGAAAAACATCGCCCTCTCATGAAACTTCCTGGTGATGACTGCCACAGAATCAGTACCCTACTTGAGGGTCAAGAACTCCTGAATCAACCATTCCCTCTCCACCGAGGGAACATACTCCTCTTTGAACATAGCGGTGAACCTCTCCTAGGTGACCTCGGAAATCTCAGCCAATGTGAAGTTTGCCGTCACGAACTTCCACCAATCTTTCGCTCCCAGGCGGAGCTGGTTCAAGGCGAACCGAACCCTTAAGTGCTCTGGACAAGAGCACGTATAGAAACATCCCTCGATGTCAGAGATCCATCTCATAGCAGAAATCGGGTCCTGCGTCCTGTCGAACTCTGGTGGCTTCGTGTCGCTGAACTCCCGGAACAACAACGAGTCACCTCCCTGAGATCTGGCAGCAGCAACAGCAGCAGTAGCTGCAGCTGCAGCAACCTCAGTCAATGTTGCGTACCGCTCATCAAAAGTCTCAATCAACGTGGTCTTGATGTCCCCAAACATCTCGGGAATCTCAACCCGAATGGCAGCAGCAACCTCCTCATGAATCAATCGACGGATCTCCTCGTCGCTGACACCACTGCTCTCAGGTGTGTGTCGAGTCCCAACCATGATGCTTCTGAAATACAACAAAAATTATTAGAGACTCGATTGAGCATACACATACTCGATGACGCAACCCTACTTGTCCTCTGTTGTCCAAAAGATTCTTACTTGGAATGCCCACTGATCCAGTGTCTCCAGTAGTACGGGCCCAATACTACTGACCACATCGCATCAGTATTCACTCCAAGTCCTCCTCCTTGGATCTTGGATTACAAGTACTCTACTCTCAAAGCATCTCAGCAGCAGTAATCTCCTAGGCTAAGGCATCACAAATCAGGCCACTCTAGTCCTAATATGTATACCTAGCCTACTCTAGCATGCATAACATAACATATCACATAACACATAATGTAAGGGTACTTTTGGGGATTCACCGTTCGGGCGCTGGCTGATCGTACACACGGCTCTGCTCTATTTGTCTTATAACTCTTTTTACTCTTTTCAAAAGTTTTACTTCATTATCAAAAATTTTCCTCAAATCCTCAGTTTGAGTTCAGATACGCCGGGAGATGCATCCGAATCCCTCAAACCAAGGCTCTGATACCAACTTGTAACAACGTGAATTTTCAAAATAATTTTTCATTTTTAAAAACATTCATTCATTCATAAATAATGTCAAACACATTGTATCAAATGTTATTATCACAAAACTTTTCCCCAGAATCTCTACAAAATCCAATGCGTGTGTGTACGAATCATGCCGGCGCCTTCTCGCGCTCATCACTACTACTTGAAACACATAACACAACAACTGTAAGCATAAATGCTTAGTGAGTTCCCAAAAATACCACATACAGCACATACGCCACTCAAGGCTATAATATGACCCTCCGGTCAATGTGTCTCAGCGGGACCCTCCAGTCCCATAGCTCGTTGGACCCTTAGGTCCGGTTATAGCTCGTTGGACCCTCCGGTCCGGTCGATATCATCATACAACATACAAATATCACATAGCACATAATCTCATACATAACACATAAGACCCTCTGGTCATCACATAGTACCACTCTAGGTAACGTATAGTGAGAAGACTCACCTCGATGTCTTGGAAAATATCTGACTCGGAAGAAGTATGATCTAGCCTATGCCTAATCACATAAAGTAATACTCTCATAAATACAGTTGTACTCAACCCTAAAAGTAAACAAGGTCAATGATCAAACTTGACCTGACTCGGCGAGTGCACAAGGGCGACTCGGCGAGTCTACACGTGTCCACTGACTCTCTTATATCCTCTCTTGGCACGTCGAGTACTTCCCTTGACTCGACGAGTTCCACCTGGCATGAATCGCGGGGCCACCCCGACTCAACTCGCCGAGTCTCAAGAACAACTCGGCGAGTTCCAACTTGAACTTAGACCCTTGACTCTCCCTGACTCACCGAGTCATTCCCCCAACTCGGCAAGTCCACTCACTGAGTGATTAACGAGCAACCTTCATACTACTCGCCGAATCTGTTCTTGGGACTCGGCGAGTTCATGCCATGCACAAACTCAAAACAACTTCTGACGTCAGATCTATTCCATACAATCATAGATCTGGCCTCCCCAAGCATGATAATCACGTAAAGTTCGGACCTTGCACACACATAACTTAGAAATGGTCCAAAATGGTGATTTAGCCCCAAAAATGACATTCCAAGCTCATGACTTCCAACATGACTCATAAAGCTCCAAGGTTTAAGGTCTCTGGACCTCTTTGGGTCCAGATCCAGAACAAAAACTCGAGGAGGGACCAAATACACCACTTAATCAATCTCTAAAATGGTTAGGAAAACCCTAACACTAAGAATCAACACCAAAACTGAAGAAGGTCCAAGAATAATACCTCAATGCAATCTCTGTGAGCTCAAAACCACCAAAAATCGCACCTCCTTCAGCCTCCTCTTGCCTCAAACACTTCCTTCTTGCAAAAACACCCACCAAATATCAAGATTGGCCTCTCCTTCCTCACAAACGCTCTAGATCTCTTTAGGGTTTCTCTCTGGGTTTGGTGGCCGCAAATGACGGCCATAAGGCCCTTTATATAGGTCTCAAACCCTGGAAATTAGGGTTTCATTAAACAATGTGGACTCGCCGAGTCCACTCACGAACTCGTCGAGTCCAGCTGTGAACCCACGTACAAATCCGCGACCATACTCGGCGAGTATAGACGCCAACTCGCCGAGTTCCCCCACAAAACCCAAAAATAAAAGAACAAAATATCATACCTGGGAATCCGGGTGTTACACAATCGATCTTAACTTTTAAAACTTAACAATGGCTAATCCTAATCAACCTTTATATTAATTGCACATAGACAGCAGTATAAGTTTCCCTACTCGAGCCCCATTATTGGTGATTGAGGATTATGATCACTATAATATAAAGATGGATTTTTTTTAATTACAAAAGAAAAAGGAAAAGAAATCTTGATAGACGTTACAGAAGGTCCTCATGTTCATGTTTGAGTTGTGATAAGAGATGTATTTGTTCAACTTCATGGCCAATAAGCAATTTTCAGTGCTCCACTTACAACCCTTGATATTGAGAAGATCCATGTAGACAATCTTGCCTTCTGAGAGATGATCTTTAACATTCTGCCACATATATTTGATACCATGAAGGATATGTTGGAAGGATATGAAAAATGCCAAAGATAAAATATTAACATTTGTTGTTAATGCATATGAAACCTTCATAACTCTTCCTGGAGACTCTGTTCTTGCTACATCCAATAGTTTTTAAGTTTTGGTGAAAAATATCACTACTCATGGAGTCTTTAGAACTCCCATTAAACATAATCTTAAGTTCATTAATATTTTAGGTAAAGGTTGACGTATTGCCAAATCATGTTTACAAAGTAATGGTTCTTTGAAAATGTTGACTCTCTTTCAACTTTTTGATTGAGTCAAATTCTACACAAACTCTGAAAGAAATTTCAGGAGGGACAGTTGCACTTGTCAGTTCAACAACCTATATCCCACCAATCTCTGTTCTGACAAAACCACATTCTTAGATTTCACATGTTCCAAATTTTGATGAATTTTTCAATCTTGATGGGGTTTCTAAAGATCAATCCTTCCAACATGAGTTTTCCATGTTGACCATGAAGTACAAACGACGTCCCTAATCTTGGATAAGCAACTAGAATCTAAAATTTTACTCAAACAATAACAAACCGACATATCAGTACCCTATTCTTACCGACCAAACCTTACGAAAATTTAATCTTCAGATTCATAAATCCAATCGATACCATCAACAACCAAACCAAAAATCATTTGCCATAAATGTGACTAGAAAATTACTTTGCTAGGGACTGTTAATCCGATAGAGTCACAAAACCAAAAATAAAGGATTCAGCCTACTATGATAGAAGGGAAAAGGAACTAGCTGAAAGTGAGAAAGATTTTGTGGTCTTTCTCAAGGGATGTCGAAGGATGCTGTTCTTCTAGGTATGAGAAAGTGGGTGTTGAAAAGAATATATACCTTATGCAAAGGACAAACATTGAATGTGACTACGGATACTAGTCTTTTAGATCGGATGAAGATGATGATGCTAGCAACCCAGTGGAGCGTAAATATTGTTACATGAATTCTAATGACCCTCCTGGTCACAACATTATCCAACAAGTACATTGTCTAATCTCTTTAAATAATGTCGATTCAACTACCTGTAAGACCTATTTAACTACAATTGAATCTCATTTAGCATAAGGTCTTAAGTCCTGCCAAACTGTAGCAGAGGATAGACAGGAGAACGTCATGAATATAGGAAGCTTAAGATAGATTTCGTAGAGATAGATCTTGTAATAGAAAGAGATGAATGTATTGTTTCTAAATATGAATGCAAAATTTCTATTACAGAATAGAATGTGTTAGTAGTTGATAATATTAGATTAAATGTTGCTATTGAAAAATTGCACAACACAAAGGATACAAAGGAGTTAAATAACCATTTTCTCACAACTTTCATTACCCTTGATCTTAGACTGCTGACCTTGTAGAAGAAACCGAGACAATTCGATCTTTAGTCTCGTGTTCACTCGTATCTTTGTCTCATGTACTGATTCCACTCAACTTCCACCTTTTATATCCTTGGACCTGAATCAGTCTCAAAAGAAATTCAAAGGCATATGAGTCTTTGTCCGTGATGTTTCTCCCAGAAACAACTACATTATTGTGGAAATTTTTCCTGAGATTTCTATGCATGACTTAAAACCACTCCATCAAAGTCATTGGTTCCTTATCCGCTACCATTAATGGCGACTGTGATGAGGAGATCATTCTATAAAACGCAAAAGGCATGTCCCTTGTGTTGGGAATTAATATAATATATACACATTAATTTGCGCAACAGAATCAAACAAATAAACCCTAAGTGTACATGCATCCTAAGGATCTAGGTTTTACTATAATAATAATCTACTTTAATATAAGAAAGTTACTAACATCTTTTTCTTCTTGGTTTCTCGATTAAGATATTGTGATATCCATAGTTGATAGGATGACAAAGGACCAAATCATGATTCCCTTTAATGGAATCACACCCAAAACACCAACTAGCAAAAGTATCTTTAGGAAAGAGGGTATAATTTAAAAATGAGGGTTATAGATTTTGTACATATGAGAGAGATGGGAGAGGTGGACGATTTTCCTGGAGATAAAAGGATATTAGGTTTTGACCCCCTAGCAATGTATTTATAGTCTCCAGTTTAATTAAAATTTCCAAGGCTAATCATTATCCTTTGAATCAGACCATATGTTTTTATCCTTAGATAAAATTGATCCCATCTTTATACTAGGAGGTTCTGGAATTTTCCAATTAATTACAAATGAATTAATCAATATTTAACCGATTTAATTAAATACAAATAAATATTTGCAAAATATTTTTCAATTAGTTTATTAATTCATAATAAATTAATAAGTCATTTTCTACTAATTCCTTATGTTTTGGTCAAAATTGATAATCTAGTTTCGTTACCAAATAAGTAAATATGGTGTGATGTTTAGAAGAAAATGTTAAATAGCAAAATGCTTGATATTTTGAAGTACGTGGAAGACCTTGGTCGAGCCCAAGATCTTGGGAATAAAACAATAGAGAAAGTTAGTTGAAAAATGTTGATCTACCTAGAAATGTCTATGGTATAATTGTAATAGTTGGGACAAAAAATAGTGTAAAATTTTTAAAATTTTTGAGTAAAGAAATTAGTCCAACATATCCAAGGATATTTTTGTGTTTATTGTAATCCTTATATGTATGTAAGTAAATGATCAAAACAAGTGTGCAGATGTTGTGATAATAGAAATTAATAATATGTAAATAAAGTAAACACAAGAACATAGAAATGTTTGAAGAACCCCCTTAATCCTTTAGGATATCTAGCATATAGCCTTAGTAGGTGAGGAAAGCTTACTGCCTTTACAATTATTATTAAATAAAAACGATTACAAGTGTTGGTTGATCAAATTTGTAGTGAATTTGTACTCAATTGTGTTCATGGAAGAAGAGAGAATAGAAGTGAGCACGTGTGCATGGGAATGACCAGTTATCTAGGAATGTTCCTTGATCTTTGGGTGACCAGTTATTTAGGAAGGTCTTCAACGTTAATATGCTTTGACCACATGTATTTTTACCATGTCTATCTCTTTTTATTCAAGTCTCTACTACCTGCATAAGATATTTCAAGAAACACGGAGGCACTCCCAAGACATTGAATAGTCCAAGATCTTGGGCTTTCCATGATTTTAGTATAATTACAAGTTTTTTTTTTTTTTTTTTTTTTTTTTTTTTTTTTTTGAAAAAGATGATATTGATGATAGAATAAAGATAAAAATTATATCCATAACACCTTATTACTTATTTAGGTCATAATGATTAGCCAAAAGGACCCTCCTATTATTAGAAATATTACCATTTAGTTAATGACCTTGAACACATGATCCAACAGTCTCCTACTTGGATAAGTTGTTATTTAAATACGGTCCAATACTTCCCTAATAATCATTAGAGAATGTGACATCCAATGCAACAGTCGAACTCTGATCTAATCAAGATTCAGTCCTTAAATATGTGATGAGTTATTCCTTTATTCTAGATTTGTATGAACATGCGACATAGATAAGGTCAATCTTAGTGTTCAAGATTATGTTTCCCGATAAAGATTTGGGCTAACTCCTCTTGAAATCAAGCATAGGCTGATAACTCTCACTGAGAATGTATGTTTCTAAACAATAGTTAAATTATTTCAATTATCCTATTTTTATAATATAAATTCGGTTATTTCAGGCCACTAATCTTTTTCTAAAGGGTACCTTTGATATCAAAAGAGTTCTCGAGGATTTAAAAAAGAAAATGGATTTGAATTTGATGGCGAAAGAGCAAGAGTCGAAGAAAAAGAATGCAGAATTATTATTTAAAGGTGAGGAGCTTCTGGCCAAAGATGAGGAGTTGAAGAGAGCGGTGGGAAGATATGAAGATTTGGATAAAAGGATTGAAGAAATTACCAAGGAAGCTAAACTTTTCACGACAAATGCAGTCTTGGAGGAGATATTAAAGATATTTAATGACTTCAAGGAGAGAGACATTGCTTATTAGGATCCAAATGCTTGGGAAAATACATTAAAAAACTTGACTGGGGATGGTGAAGTGAGCCCTAAGGGTGAAAACGGGTGTGTTGGTTAGAAGAAGGGTTAAAGATTTCCCAATTTAGGTATTGTCTTAAGTGTCCCTTGTAATTGATGTACCAAGAAACTTTTATTTTTAAATAAAAAATGGTATTTATCCATTTGAAGCAATAAATTTCTCCGTTTTTGATAGTTTTGAAAAAATTTTGTAAAAGCTTTAAGGTTTTCAAACTTCTTTTAGAAAAGGATGTAACGACCTAATTTTCAAAAGAAAATTTTTATTTTTAAATAATCAAAACATTTCCAATAAACCACAAAATCTCAAGAACAATTGTTTCTAAATTCATAACATCCACAATTTTATTTCAAATACCAGAGTGTCCTATAAAAAACCGCTTGAGAGAGTGCATGTGGTGCCATTAAGCCTTGCCCTCGCCCTTAGGCTTGGAAGTACCTGAAATAATCAACAAATTGTAAGCTAATGCTTAATAAGTTCCCCAGAGCATACCCACAGAGTCTACCAAATCACATATACCATATTAGCTATAAAGCTACATAAACCACATAAGCTATGCATACAATCATAATAAGAAGGTCATGGGCTCTCCACATGGTCTTACATCCAAGTGTCATGGGCTCTCCCGTGGTCTTTCATAAGAAAGGGGCTTTCTCCACATGGTCTTACATCCAATTGCCATTGGCTCCCCCATGGTCTTTCATACAAGTGTACCACATATACTACTAGCATACCTCCTAGGATATAATTAACAATCATGCCACATAACACTGTATCAACTAGTGTACCACATATCATAAAATGGGTTGGCCTTGGTGCCTTTGAACCATTGGTATGGTGAAGAGACTCACCTTATCAAGAATGCTGAACTGATAAGATAAGATCAGATAAATCCCCACGCATAGCTCCAACTCAACTGCCTATAATTGTCATATGACTAGTCTTGTCAAAATTCTAGAATACCAAAAATACCCCTAAGGTCAAACTTGGTCAACCCTGGTCAAAGTCAAAGTCAACTACTAAGGTCAACAGTCCATGTTGACCTCAACTCGTCGAGTGCATCTAGCAACTCCTCAAGTTCTTCAGAGTCCAGAGAATCGGGACAAACCCTAACCAACTCGACGAGTTGTCCCATCAACTCGTCGTGTTCACTCAATATCCAGTAAATGGGAAAACCCGATCCAACTCGTTGAGTTTCCAGAGCAACTCATCGAGTTTTCTTCCCTTTTGCACATTCTGATGGTACGTCAATTACAGCGACTCTAGGGCTTAGATCTAAGGTCTTAATGTGTCTAGAAGGATAAAGTTTCCAACTTTATCCTCTGGAACTACTCTGAATGCTCTAAAGCCCTTCACAAAGGTTGGAAGGCTTAAAAGCTTGGCCATATGGTTCAAGACTCTAGGGATCTGGAATCCCTCATTTCCAGAAGAGGTTCTAATCCTCAAAACGTTCCAAAGATGAAGACTTTATGTACATGCATATCCAATGCATGTCTTGAAGTCAAAATGGCACAAAGAGGGAAAATATACCCTAAAACCCATACATGGCATCCATGCTTGACCAAAAGCTAGATCTAGCTCACTATGGGGTTATTTTGCCCTGGAGATTCATAAAGTTGCAAACTTTATGCACCATGCAAGCAATCAACAAGAATGATGGGAAATGAAGAGTAAACTCAAGATCTAGCAATACTTTAAGATACAAATTGAATCTTGAATTCTTACAATAATCCACAAGATGGTCAAGCTCAAGATTGAGGGCTTTGTTTGCTGGATCTTCTCCTTCTTCTCACTCTCTTCATTTTCTTAAGCTCCAAAAGTCACTCTAGCTCACAATATGAAAGAAAAATGGAGATTAGGGTTTAGCACAAACGTTCTTAGGGTTTAGAGGCTGGTGGAAGGTTAGCCTCAATGTTTTAAGGAGATT
Organism: Lactuca serriola; assembly: GCF_051521515.1. Taxonomy (NCBI): domain Eukaryota; kingdom Viridiplantae; phylum Streptophyta; class Magnoliopsida; order Asterales; family Asteraceae; genus Lactuca; species Lactuca serriola. Next base: position 86,702,395 of record NC_136412.1, read on the forward strand.
ATATAGGGTACAATCCCTAAAAATTAGGGTTTTACTTTACAGTGCCTACTCGTCAAGTTAGGCCTTCCAAATCGTAGAGTAGGTCCTAAATTTTGCGTCCCACAATTGATCTTTACCTGACGAGTTGGAGCTCCAAAATCGTCGAGTTCTAGTCTAAAATCCTAATATTCGAAAGGTGATTTGATACCTGAAATGAGCATTACAAATCTCCCCCACTTGAACTAGACTTCGTCCTCGAACTCTACTGATGCGAACAAATCTGGGTAGTGCTCTTGCATCTCATCCTCTGGCTCCCATGTCCATTAAGAGCCCCTTCAGTGCTACCATTGCACATTCATTATCTTTACCTCTTTATTATGAAGGACCCTGACTTTCCTATCCAAAACCACCACGGGCCGCTCAATGTAGTTCAGGCTCTCATCCACCTGAATGTCATCCAAAGATATAACCGTTTCCTCGTCAGTAACACACTTCCGAAGCTGAGACACATGGAAAGTGTTGTAAATTTGGCTAATCTTGTCCAGTATATCCAATCGGTAAGCCACCTTGCCCACTCGGGCGATAATCCTAAACGAAGCAATATATCAGGGCCCTAACTTGCCCCTCTTCCAGAACCTGATGACACCCTTCCATGGAGAGACTTTCAGTAACACAAAGTCCCCCGTCTGGAACTCAAGATATGATCGACACCTGTCAACATAACTTTTTTGATGGCTCTGTGCGACTCATAGTCGGCCGCACACTTGCTGAATTAACCTGATAGTCTTGAGCACTAACTCGGTGCTCCCCATGGTTCGGTCTCCAACCTCGCCCCAACAAACTGGGGTCCTACACCTCCAACCATACAACATCTCAAATGGGGGTCGGTTAATACTAGCATGATAACTATTGTATATGAAAACTATGCTTGTGGGAGGTATGTATCCCAACTTCCTACAAAATCCAACACGCATGCCCAAAGAATATCCTCAAGTGTATGGATCGTCCTCTCGCTCTAGCCATCTGTCTGGGGGTGGTATGTCGTGCTGAAATGCAACTGAGTGCCCATTTCCTCGTGGAACTTCTTCCAGAACCTAGATGTGAATCGAATATCCCGGTTGGAGACTACTGACACTGGTACCCCGTGCCTAACCACCACCTCTCGCACATAGATATCCTCTAATTTCTTCGTGGAGATGCTTTTGGAGATTAGAATAAAGTGGGCACTCTTCGTCAATCTATCCACAATAACCCATATGGCGTCCACACCCCTTGCCGTCCTCGATAACTTTGTGTTGAAGTCCATAGTGATCTCTTCCCATTTCCACATGGGAATGGGTAGCGTCTGAACCTTGCCATGTGGCAGCTAATGCTCAGCCTTGAACTTCTGGCAGGTCAAGCACCGCTCCACAAACCAGACGATCTCCCGCTTCATACAGGGCTACTAGTAACTCAGTCTTAAGTCTCTATACATTTTTGTAGCCTCCTGGATATATAGAGAACTTGGAATTGTGTGCCTCTTCCAATATTTTTTGCCTCACTCCTCCAAATTCTTGAACCCACACTCGGCTACACTGGGTTAAGAGACCTCGACCATCCCAGACGAACAAAGGAATCTTACACCGTATCCGCTCTAACTTCCAGTTCCCTTTCTTTAAACCCTCCACTTGAGCCTCCTTGATCATATCCAATAATGGATAGATCACTTTCATCCTCAAATAAAACGTACCCAAGCGCGGAACCCGCCGTCTTGCGGCTCAAAGCATCGGCCACCATGTTGGTCTTCCTTGGATGGTATAAAATCTCACAATCATAATCTTTAAGTACATCCAACCACCTCCTCTGTCCAATGTTGAGATTCTGCTGATCCATCGAATACTTCAAACGTTTGTGGTCAGTAAAGATGGTGCCCCGCACCCCATATAAGTAATGCATCCAGAATTTTGAGGGCAAATACCATTGCCCCCAATTCCAGGTCATAGATGGGGTAATTTGCCTCACGAGGCTTCAACTGCCTCGTTGCGTGCGTGATCACATGCCCCCTCTGCATTAGTACCGCCCCTAATCTTGAGACCGATGCATCATTTTATACTACCAAATCGTCTAACCCCTCAGGTAGTACTAGAACCGGGGCCTCACATAACCTCTACCTCAAGGTCTCAAAAGCCAATTGCTGGTCCGGGCCCCATCAGAAAGTCACATTCTTCTTGGTCAAACGGGTCAATGATACAATGATCTTGGATAAATCCTGGATAAATCTCTGATAATAGGCCGCTAAACCCAAGAAGCTATGGATCTCAGATGCATTCTTTGGTACTTCCCACTGCATCACTGCCTCAACCTTGGCTAGATCAACCGAAATACCCTCCTAGCTAATGATGTGCCCCCAAAACTACACGTCTCGCAACCAAAAATCACACTTCGCGAAATTGGCATATAGCCTTTCCGTCCTCAGTGTCTCCAGTACCTCCCTCAAATGTTGCTCGTGCTGCTCCTTGGTCTTAGAATAGACCAGGATATCATCACTAAACACGATCACCGACCGATCCATCATCGGTCTACATACCCTATTCATGAGATCCATGAACGTTGTTGGGGTATTGGTGAGCCCAAATGGCATCACCAAAAACTCATAGTGCCCGTACCGAGTCCTGAAAGTTGTCTTCGGTATCCTCATCCCTAATCCTCATATGATGGTACCCCGAACGGAGATCAATCTTGGAAAACTAAGATGCACCCTATAGCTGATCGAACAAATCATCGATCCTCAGAAGAGGATAACAGTTTTCACCGTTAACTTGTTCAGCTCCCGATAATCAATACACAACATGTGTGATCCGTCCTACTTTTCACGAACAGGATCGGTGCTCCTCACGGGGAACTGCTCGAATAGATAAACCCTCGGTCTAACAGCTCCTTGATATGGGCATATTTAGTTATAAAATTCATGCATTATCTTAATACTTTATGTTGATTTTATCTCATTTAATGAACAAAAGGTACTTAATTAGTTTATAATTTCATTTTTTCAGCAACAATTACATGCTCGGATGGAAAAGGAAGCGGAACTAGCGATTGGAGGCTTGAATCTTGCATTTTGAAGAAAGAAGTATGTTGCTGGACAGCTTGACCCCTCGTCAGTGTTTTGGCCATATCTCATGAACCGTAACTCCGATTGACGAGATTCAAAATGTTCTGAAACATAGATACAATTTCGGACGACTTTCGTGTTTTGAGAAAATGCTGATTCGAAACGTACTCGGCGAGTAGGGTCGATTACTCGGCGAGTTGTATCGAACTTTCGCGATTCTGGACGCGCTGACTTGCCGTACACGGGTTTTAAGTGATGTACTCGGCGAGTAGGTCACTGGACTCGCCGAGTAGCCTCTGTTTTGTGAAATTCTATATAAAAGGACTTTCAAATCGATACCCTAGCATGGAGAGAAACCCTAGGAGGCTGAGAAACGATTGGAAGTGCTGCTAGGTCGTGAGGAACTGAAGAATCAACCCTACATTCAATTGTGAAGAGAATCAAGAAAATTTTGGTTTATTCTTAGTAACTTTTTGATTTGAATCATGTTTACATACTTTTATTTTGTTTTTGAGTTTATGTTTACTGCAATCATGAGCTAAAAACTTATTCTTCTGTTAGGGTAGACAATTTTGTGAACTTGGATTGATTATTTGAGTAGGATTAATTTTAATAGGTAATTATGTTTTGTTAAGCTTGTTAAAGAACCTTATGTGTTGACAATAACTATTCTTCTGTTAATAAATCAGTAATTAAGTTGTATGAACATCTCTTAGTTATTAATTTCATATGATTTATTGTGACCACATAGTTGTATGTCTAGGAATAACGAACGTGAAACTAGAATTAACTAGAAGATAGGTAAGTTAATGTGTAAGCTTGTTGGATGAACATCGACAAGAGGTTAATTGAAGGGCCAATTTAGTTAACCACTACAAGTCTTACTTAACCCGAATCAATAATCTAGGAAACCCGTTAATTTAGACAACTGGCCATTGCTTGAGTTAATTTGTTTTCTAAGAATTAGGAATAGCGAACGTGAACCTAATTATCTTAATTGGTAGCCAATGAAGAATTAATCCGATACATTAAAATCATCCATGGGAACAAATGAGTCGTACCTAAACAGAAGTCCTCTTTATTATTGAATTTACTCGATTTTTATTTGCGTAGCTCTTAGTTTCTTAGTTTAAGTTTTAGTTAATTGTTTAAGTTTCTAGTCTTCCAAAACTAGAGAAAGCCCTCTTTCTATTACTTGTTTTATTTAGATAATATTAGCATTTATTTTAATTGTTTACCGTTCCCTGTGTTCGATACCCTACTTACCTAAACTAAACTGCTAATCGATAGGTACACTGCCTTTTGTGTGTTTATTTTGTGTCTTAGTAGGATTAAAACTAGTTTGAGTTTACACACATCACTCCTGAAGTTGCGTAGACAGCTCTTGCATCTCAGGGAGAGCCAGCTAGTACGATGCTTTGGCTATCGGAGCGACACTTGACACCAAATCAATGCGAAACTCTACCTGCCTCTCCAGAGGCATCCTCGGCAACTTTTCGGGAAAGACATACCAAAAATCTCGTACAACTGGCACACTTCCCAAATCTGTCGTAGGCTCAACCCTCGTATCTGAGATGTATGCCAAAAATCCCGAACAACCCTAATGGAGAAGTCTCTTAGTCCTCGCAACTGAACAGAGACTTGGACCCTAAGAGGTCCTCTCTCCATGAATAACCAATTCTCCCCCATTTAGGGTTTGAACCCTCACTAGCTGGCGTTCACAATCGATCATGGCCCTATTGGCCCCCAACAAGTCCATCCCGACGATCACCTTCACCCTTGCAATGGTATCGGGACCAGTTCAACATGAAATCTCTCCCCAAGCACATTCCGGAAACAGTCCCTATACACCCTCGTAGCACTCACAGTGCGGTCGTCTGCAATCTCAACCTCAAGCGGGGAATCCGAAGTCCTCAGCGCATCTTGAAACTTCTTGCTAAGCGCAAGAGATAGAAATGATTGGGTAGCTCCTGAATCGAATAAAACTTGGGCAGACATACCATTGACCAAAAAGGTCCCAGCCACAACGTCTAGCGCTGCTCGAGCCTCCTTGGTAGTCGACTGAAACGCACGACTCTTCACCGCCACTACTCTTTACAACGTCTGGAGCATCCGCCTTAACAGGGCGCCCGTCAGTAACCCTCAGTATGGCGAATGCAGGCACCGCCATTGCTCATCCTCCTCCCTGAAACCTCGGACAATCAACTCGTTTGTGGCAGGTCTGGCTGCAGTGGAAAGAAAGCAAGCCTTTCTTGGGGCAATCCCTCATCATGTGGTCCGACTGACCATATACGTAGCATCCCGAGCCTGCCTCTCGACAAGTCATACTGTGCGGTTTACCGTACTTGGCACATCTGCCATGACCCTGTTGGCCCCTACTGGAAGAATCCGAGGTCTTAGGCTTTTTAGCATGACCTATTGTTGTCTGTGCCTGCTCAGGTTTCCGCTTGGTACGGAGGTCCAACTCTATCTCCCGCTCATGGGCCTTCTCCACCATTTCGTTCAAGGTTTTGCACCCTGTAAAGCTCACAAATTCTTGGATATCATCTCTCAACATGGAATGATACCACGTCCTCCTCATATCCTCGTCGGTAGCATATTATGGGATCAACAGTGCTCGTTCCCAAAACTTAGCGGTGATCTCCGCCAAAGTCTCAATGATCTGATGGAGCTCATGAAACTCTTTCACTAGCCGTTGCACCTCAATGGGTGGTGCAAACTCTAAATCGAAACGCCTGACGAACTCTTTCCTCTTCATCTCAGCCACACCGACTGCGCCCACCTGGATCGTTCTCTCAGCGTACACGAAGTGAAACCCACCTTTTCCGCATCAGGGCAAGAACTTATGTGCTGAGCGTTATCTATGTTTGCCACCTAGCGTCAGATAACTATGGGGTCCCTGACTCCAAAGAACTATGGCGTCCCGAACGCCATGAACTCCTGGAACGAGGGAGTTCGGGCCCCAACCTGGCCCGCAGCTAACTCGACTGTGAATGAACTGAGCCTCTCCTCCAAAATGTCCATCATGCCTTCCTTGATCGTCCCAAAAATACTAGGGTAGCGTCAAGGATGCCCCTCGTAACCTCGGCTTCAATAAGCTCACGTAGCCTCTCATCAATGGGCTAGGTAGTATCACCCGACCCAGACCTGGATCCTGATCCTGATCCTGATCTCCCTACTCCAAACCGTGTCATCACCATAATACACTGCAATACAATAAAACATAATGATTAGGATGTCCAAAGAGAGGATTCTCCCACACCAATTCTCCTTAGAGCTTCCAGTTCTAACATTGGTTTGGGTACATGTCCAATACTTTTAGTAGTACGGGCCCAATACTACCTTCCGCACCTACCTGTACTTTCCCTGAGGCTCTACCTGATAATTCTAATTCATCACAGAAGAAATCCTCTCTCACAGGCTACAACATAGCTCAAATCTTAGGATATCCTAAGATTTCATCCATCCATATCAAACCAGAACTCAATCATAACAGGTTGCCTTATGTATGCAAATTATACACAGAACATGATCAAATACAGTTTCGAATAACATACTCTACCCTAAGACGACAACCAGACAAGGAACAGGAAATAAGGACAAATCAATCATTCTGAGGCTATAAGACCCTAACCGTATACAATTTTAAAAGCATACAGATAGCAAGATTCATATGATTATCATAACTCATATATCAGTATAACATGGCTAACATATTGGGGAATTACTTATTTGGCTCAGCCGATCACGCGCATTGCACTCTCCTTTTTTTCCATTTTAAGAAGTTTTTCACTTTTATTTTTGAAATCAATTTTATCATTTCCTTAGTTTTAGTCCTGACACACCCGAGAGTGTTTCCGAATCCATCAAACCAAGGCTCTGATACCAACTTGTAACGACCCAAATTCATAACACCCACAATTTTATTTCAAATATCAGAGTGTCCCATAAAGAAACCGGGTAACACCCGATTTTTAAAGTGCTCGATTGTTACTTCGGAGGCTAAGGGTATAAGCATAATCTGACGATTCGGTCTTTTATGAGTCTCGGGTTTTAATCGAATGGTTTTAAGGCTTGGGGTGTAGCTAGGAGCATAGGGCTTCTTGTCACCTTTTCTTGGATATAAAGTTCGTTGGAAACGGACTTAGAACGAAGAAGTTATAGTACTTTGAATTGGTTGGCTGAATTGGTCCCTGAATGGAAAAGCTTGCATTTCAACCCATGCATGTAAGGTGGTGGCCAGGCGAGTACGCCCGACGTAATCTGGGGTACGTCCAACGTAGTGCTGGTTAATGAGTCGCGAGTGTTGGAGACGTACGCCCAATGTACGAGAAGTACACCCAAAATCCTTAAACCCTAATTTTTAGGGTGTGCCACTATATAAAGAACATTATATCCTCAACGGTCAGCCTCCTTCTCACCATTAGGCAGTGTAACATCTGGTTTTCCAGGTGTATTATTCTAATAGTTTAAGTTGAGAGTTATGGATGGACTCGACGAGTTGGCGTCTCAACTCGTCGAGTAGGGTAGCGGCTAATGACTAAGATTAATCAGTGGACTCGACGAGTCGATGAGCCGACTCGACGAGTCAGCACTGGAGAAGGAAACACTAATTTTCTTGAGCCTGTGCCTATTTAAAGACACTTATATCCTCCTTTATACCCCCCATCAGTGTAATTCGTCCCTTGAGTGAAACCCTAGAGTCATTTGTGAGCAAGAAAGGGAAAGAGGCTAATTTTAGGTCATTTGTTTGAGAAGAAGATCAAGGGTGTTGCAAGGATCTCAGAGGAGAGTTTGTAGATCAATTTCATCTTCATTTCAAGCTTCAGATCTGGTATAAGCTCTTGCCTTCATTGTGATTGATTATATTTCCTTTGGTTGTAAAGTTAGGGCTTGTATCACCATTTTGATGGGGTTTTTGGTGCATCCAAACCCTTTTTCGAGTTATTCTATAGATCTGGACCTTGTGAGGTCCAGAGAACCAGAAAGTAGAAAGCCATGACTGAGTAACCTTGGAGCTTTGAAGTTGTGAAGCTTTAATGGAGTCATAATGATTTATAGAGCAATATACACCTTGCATGAACCCCAAGTTCAGACCTTTACGTGACTTATGGATGCTAGAAGGCCAGATCTATGAGTTAGAGTTCCAGATCTGACCTCAGGAGACCATATGAGTGATGCAATGGAGACGACTCACCGAGTCTATGAGCTGACTCGACGAGTCGGATTGGGTTCGACCCAGTACCATGGACCCAGAGATAACTCGTCGAGTTGGTGGTCAAATCGACGAGTTGAGTAAATCCCGGTGAAAACAGTGAGAAATACGTTTGGACTCCGCGAGTCACATGGGTGAACTTGGCGAGTCAGGTCAACTTGGTCGGTTGATTTCGTGTGTGGGTCAGTTAGGAACTTTTGGGAAATCCGGAGGGGTAAAAGGGTCTTTTACCCATCCCAAAGGTTAGAGAGTGAGCAAAGAGGGTTATAGTTGGAAAAAGTAAAAATGTGTTATTAATTGAGATGCTCGTTTAATGTGTTAGGTGAAGGATAGTCCGGATTGTCATGTATGTATCTATTTCCTTTTAGTCGCGAGGTGAGTCTTCTCACTATACTTACCTTGAGTGGTAACCTATGTGTGACCGGAGGGTCTTATGTGCATAATCTGTGTTTAAGATATCATGTTAATTGTATTGAGATATTCTATTATTTCTTGTGATATGTATGCTATGTTTATTTGAGTATTGAGTAGAGGGATCAAAAGATCCAACCTGAGTTATAGGACCGGAGGGTCCCACCGAGACACATTAACCAGAGGGTCTTATTGAGTTACAGCCTCGAGTGGCTAATGAGCTGTGTGTGGTATTTTGGGGAACTCACTAAGCATTATGCTTAGCATGTTATGTGTTATGTGTTTCAGGTACTTCCGTGGACCGTGGAAAGGCACCAGCATGATTGTATACCTGCATCAAGAAGGAGTGATGACCTGAGATTTTGAAAAAATGATTTGAAAATTTCGTGGATAATTGTTACTTAAGATTTTTGGAAAATTTGATATGTGTTTTACATTAATTTAACAATGAAAAATTTGGTTGGAAAAATTTACGTTGTTAGAAGTTGGTATCAGAGCCTTGGTTTGAGGGATTCGGATGCACCTTCGGGTACATTTGAACTCAAACTGAGGATTTGAGAAAATTTTCAAAAAGAAAAGGGTTTTTTTTAAGAGAAAGAGTTTCAAGAGAAATTGAGATGGAGCAGTGTGTACAATCAGCCAGAGCCCGAATGGTGACTTCCCAAAATACCATCACTTACTTACTTGTGTTACGAGATAATTTATGAAATAATGAGTGATGCATGCTAGAGAATAAGCTAGGTATTCCATATCATAGGGCTAGGGTGCCTGACTTGTGATACCTTAGCTTAGGAATCACAAATATTTTTTTATGTGATCTGAGTATGTGCTAATAAGAGTAGAGAACAGGAGCATTTATAGTAAGAGATCTGAGACGAGAATAGTCTGGTGTTGAGAGAGGTAGAGTGCTTGGAAATTAGAATCCTGGGAGGAGGACGTAGGTTGACTATAGGTCAGGTGTGGAAGGTAGTATTGGGTCCGTACTACTAAAAACATCTGATCTGTATGCAACCTAAGTAAGAATCCTTAGGAAGCTACGAAACAAGTAGAGCGAAATAATAGACCGTGAAACTACTCGAGCTAGTCTCTGACAATTTTTGTGTTATATTTCAGAGACATGATGGTGGGGACTCGCCCCAACCCTGGAGGCAGCGGGACTAGTGATGAAGAGATATGGAGGATCATCCATGAGGAGGTGGCCGCAACCATCCGAGCAGAGATTCCTGAGATATTTGGGTCTATTAAGACCACCTTGATTGAGACATTTGACGAGCGATATGCTGCTGTAACTGAGGTTGCTGCTGCTGCCACCACTGTAGCTATCGTCGCTGCTAGACCTCAGGGAGGTGATTCGTTGATGTTCTGAGAGTTCAGCAACACAAACTCACCAGAGTTTGATGGGACTCAGGACCCGATCGCTACGATGAGGTGGATATCTGATATTCAGGGGTGTTTCTATACATGTTCGTCTCCAGATCACTTGAGGGTTCGGTTTGCGTTGAACCAACTTCGTTTGGGGGCGAAGAACTGGTGGGAGTTTTTTACCTCTAGTTTCACCTCCGCAGACCTTGCTGCATTGACATAGGAGAGATTCGTTCAGATGTTCTGAGACGAGTACGTTCCCCCGGTGGAGAGGGAGCGGTTGGCACATGAGTTTCATTATCTCAATCAGAAGACAGAGTCAGTCACTGAGATCTCGAGGATGTTTCACGAGAGGACGATGTTCTACTTTGAACATGTGCCCATTGAGCAGGCACGTGTGAGCCGGTACTTGAGCATACTGAAGAGGGATATACGAGACTTCGTGGTGAAATCATCATACAGGACATTGGCCAAGCTTTAGGCCAATTCCAGGAGGAGGGAGATCGTGCTTGAGTTACAGACCAGAGAGGAGGAGGAGTCACGGGGTAGGGACCGTAGACCAGTGCAGTCGCAACCGGCGGTGAAGCCGGCCAAACCCCTTGATGCTAGAGTTGGGGGGGGGGAGGCGTACTTGTGGCAAGTGTGGTAAGAGCCATGAGGGTGCATGTCGTATGGGGATTTGCTACAAGTGTGGAAAAGAGGGGCAGATGGCGAAGGACTGCCCCAAGGGATTCTCGGTTTGCTTCCATTGCAACCAGATAGGCCACTATAAGTCCAAGTGCCCATACTTCGTGCAGGGGGTCAGCATAGGGATCTGCACCAGATTCAGTGCATGCTACTGATAGTCGGCCTGTGAAGGCCGAGACGCGGAGGGTTCGTGGGAGAGCCTTTCAGCTGACAGCGGAGGATGTCTGCGCAGCACCTGACGTTGTTGCTGGTATGTAACTTATTCTTTTTTATGATTTTATTGAGATAATTTTGCTTATTTCATACTGGGTATAGGTACTTTTCTTGTGAATTCTATACCTACTTTGGTGTTATTTGACTCGGGTGCGAGTCACTCTTTCGTGTCTCTAGCTTTTAGTCGCCACATTAGCATTAGGCATGAGGCTTTGAGTTAGCCTCTGAGGGTTTCCATAGCCGACGAGCATGCGGTTTTTGTCACTGACGTAATTCGAAAGGGTACTTTGGAGATTTTTGGTGTCAAGTTTCCGATAGACCTAGTACCGATCACTATGGGTGATGTCTGTGTCATTGTGGGCATGGACTGGTTGAGTCGATTTGGAACCATGATAGATTGCGAGCGTCAGTTGGTGACTATACGAGACCCTAGCGGGGGAGTAATTACAATATATGTTAAGGGTAATAGGCCTGAGTCGGCTTTCTACTCTGCTTCCCGAGCGAGATAGAGTTTACAGCAGGGAAGCATGGGGTATGTGGCATATGCAATTGATACGCGGGTTACTGCTGAGAGATTGAGTTCTATTTCTGAGGTGCCGATCGTGTGTGAGTTATGAGGATGTGTTTCCTAAAGATTTGTCGGGTTTGCCACCTGAGAGACAGGTGGAGTTTAGGGTTGATTTGGTTCCAGGCGTGACACCTGTAGCCAAGGCACCGTATCGCCTTGCGCTGCCAAAGATGCAGGAGTTATCCTCTCAGCTCCTGGAGTTGTTAGGGAAGGGGTTCATTAGACCGAGTAGCTCATCGTGGGGAGCTCGGATCCTTTTTGTCAAGAAAAAGGATGGTTCACACCGGATGTGTATTGATTACCGGGAGTTGAACAAGTTGACAGTGAAGAATCGTTATCCACTTCTGAGGATCGATGACATGTTCGATCAGTTGCAGGGTGCATCTTGGTTTTCCAAGATTGAATTGAGGTCTGGTTATCATCATATGAGGGTTTGCGATGAGGATATTCAGAAAACAGCCTTTAGGACTCGTTATGGGCATTATGAGTTGGTTGTGATGCCTTTTGGACTCACCAACGCACCGGCATCGTTTTATGGATCTCATGAACTGGGTGTGCAGGCCCATGTTGGATCGGTCGGTGATTGTGTTCATCGACAACATTCTTGTGTACTCAAGGTCTAGGGAATAACATGAGGAGCACCTCAGAGAGGTTTTCGGGGTTTTGAGATCAGAAAGGCTATATGCCAAGTTCTCCAAGTGTGATTTCTAGTTACGAGAGGTCCAGTTCCTAGTGCACCTTGTTAATCAGAATGGGATATTGGTCGACCCGGCCAAGATTGAGGTAGTTATGTGATAGGAGGTACCGAGATCTCCATCCGAGATCAGGAGTTTTTTGGGTCTGGCCGGTTATTATAAGAGATTTATTAGAGACTTCTCTAAGATTGCAGTTCCTCTCACAAGGTTGACCCGGAACTGTGTTGCTTTTGTTTGGGGTCCCGAGCGGTAGACCTCATTTGAGACCCTTCGCCAGAGATTGTGCGAGGCTCCAGTGTTAGCCCTCCCCGAGGGAGTGGAGGACTTCATAGTTTTTTGCAATGCATCTATATCGGGACTAGGTGCAGTGCTGATGTAGAGAGGGAACGTGATAGCATACGTATCGAGGCAGTTGAAGCCTCATGAGACGAGATATCCTACCCACGATCTGGAGTTGGGGGCGGTGGTGTTCGCTCGAAGATATAGCGTCACTATTTGTATGGAGTCCGATGTACCATATACACAAACCATAAGAGCCTGGAATATTTTCTGGATTAACCCAACCTGAATATGAGGCAGAGGAGGTGGTTGGATGTGGTGAAAGATTATGACTGCAAGATTTCATATCATCCGGGCAAGGCTAATGTGGTAGCTGGCGCCCGGAGCCGTAGAGCAGAGTATGCTCCGATTTGAGATATATGTATGAGGATGCGGTGATGAATCTAGTCTTGGATACCATCCGGGAGGCCTAGGCAAAGGCCGTGAGACCAGAGAACCGCAAGAGGGAGCGGGTGATTGGGCAGGTATCCAAGTTTGTAACGGATAGCCGAGGGCTTATGACTTTCCGAGGGCGAATTTGGGTGCCCTATAAGGGCGGAGCTCTACGTGTATTGATGGAGGAGGCGCACAGCTCGAGATTCATGATTCATCCCAGGTAGACCTGGCAATTTAAGACACGAAGACACGAATCTGTGAGAGACACGACATGACACGAATACATCTTAAAAATTGAGATAAAGCTTATTTCTCATCGTGTAATCGTATCGTGTCAAATTCGTGGCTGACACGTTTTCATGACACGAATACATGAATTGCCAGGTCTAATCCCGGGGCCACTAAGATGTATTTAGACTTGAAAAGGGATTATTGGTGGCCCTGTATGAAGAGGGATGTTGTGTGGGTAGTTAAGAGATGCTTGACCTGCCGTGTAACAGCCCGGATTCCCAGGTATTATTCATTCTTATATTTTTGGTATTTTGTGAGGATACTCGGCGAGTTGGAGCTCAGACTCGCCGAGTAGGATCGCGGATTGGACGCGGGTTCGCGCCTGGACTCGGCGAGTCCATGCTGTTTAATGAAACCCTAAATCCCCGGGTTTGGAGCCTATTTAAGGGCACTTATAGCCTCCCATTGCGGCTACCGGTCCCTTGAGAGAACCCTAAGAGAGCTAATTCGTTTTGGGAGAGAAGAAGTCACTTTTGGGCCTTTGTATTCCTTGTTTAGCAAGAAGAAGGTGGCAAGAGCAAGGAGGAGGTGAGATTCTAGCAGATCCAAAGTTTAGAGGCTTCATTTTGAGGTAATGATTCGAATCTCCTTCAGTTTTAGGGTTGATCTTTAGAGTTAGTGTTTTATAATCCCTTTGAAGAGTGATTATGTGAAGCAAATCGTCCCTCTTCGAGTTTGTGCCTTGGATCTGGACTCAAAGAGGTCCAGAGACCTTAACCCTTGGGGCTTTTTGGGTTATTATGGAGTTATTAGACCTAGGTGGTCATTTTTGGGACCAAATCATCTTTTGATGCCTTGTGGGGGTTATACAAGCATCAAGTTCCAAACTTTACGTGACATTCATGCTTGGGGAGGCTAGATCTATGGTTTGGGAAAGCAGATCTGACCTCAGATGGTCAATAGAGTTTGTGCATGGCATGAACTCGCCGATTTGTTCTCGAGACTCGGCGAGTAGGGTTTGGGTTTCACGTAAAGTGTTCATCGAGTGGACTCGCCGGGTTGGGGGTTGACCCAGTGAGTCAGGAAGAGTCATTAGGAGGCTGAGTCAAGCCTGAACTCGCCGAGTTGTTCTTGAGACTCGGTGAGTTGAGTCGTGGTGGCCCCGTGATTCATGCCAGGTGGAACTCGTCGAGTCAGGGAAGCACTCGACGTGTCAAGGGAGGATTCTAGGGAGTTAGTGAACACGTATAGACTCGCCGAGTCGCTCTAGTGCACTCGCCGAGTCCGGTCAAAGTTGACCGTTGACCGTTGACCAGAGTTGACCAGTGTTGACTTGATAGGGGTAGTCAACATTAGTTGTGAAAGTGTTAATTAGAGATATATTGTGTTATAGGAGGATTATAGCTCGGAGGATCGAGCGCGAGTGATTTCCGGGATTTGCGAGTGAGTCTTCTCACTATACTTTACCCTGAGTAGGTAATCAGAGTTATGTGACAGAGTATTTGTATGCTATATGTATATTATGTGTTGTACTGCGTTATTTATATGTGATTTATGTTGTGCATGTTTATAGAGTTGGAACCGGAAGGTTCGCAGAGTTAGAACCAGAGGGTTCACAGAGTAGGGTCTACGGACCCACAGAGTTATAGCCTCGAGTGGCTAATGTGTGTTATGCGTGGTATTTTAGGGAACTCACTAAGCTTTACGCTTACAGTGTTGGTGTTATTTGTTTCAGGTACTAGTGATGACCGTGAGAAGGCGCCAGCTTGATCAGTACACACACATGGGATTTATATGATATGTGATCTTGGGATTCTTTGTATGACATGGATTGGAGTTTTAAACATTGATGTTTTATGAAAATTAAATGAATATGTTTTTATATTATGCGAAAAATTAATTTGAAATTTACGGTGTTACAAGTTGGTATCAGAGCCTTGGTTTGAGGGATTCGAGTACACCTTCGGGCGTATTTGAACTCAAACTGAGGATTTGAGAAGCATTTTTAAAAAGAGTAAAAGATTTTTGGAAAAAAAACACAGAGCAGAGTTGTGTGTACGATCAGCCCGTGCCCGAACGGTGATTTCCCAAAATACCCTCATGTTATGTGATATTGATATTGATATGATGTATTCTCATGCTAGAGTAGGCTAGGTACTCCTATTAGGACTAGAGTGGCATGATTTGTGATGCCTTAGCCTAGGGAGAGGTGAGCTGCTATGAGATGCTTGAGAGTGAGTAGGTAGCAGCGAGGGGCTTATGAGAGATCTGTTAGAGAGTGGATTATGCATGATAGAGTACTTGGAATTTAGGATCCGAAGAGGAGGACTTGGGGTGTATTCTGATACGGTGCGGACAGTAGTATTGGGCCCGTACTACTGAAAGCACCGGAGCGGTGTACAGCCCAAGTAGGAATCTTTGGAATGCCAAGGATCAAGGAGTAATGAGTTGTCGAGTGTGAGTATGCTCGAATGGATTCTAATTTATCGTATGTTGTATTTTAGAGGTAGATCATGGTGAGGACACGTCTGATGCCTGAGAGCAGTGGGGCCAGTGATGAGGAGATCCGTCGGATTATCCATGAGGAGGTGGCTGCGGCCATTAGGGCAGAGATACCAGAGATGTTCAGGTCTATTAAGACCACGTTGATTGAGACCTTCGACGAGCGTTATGCCGATCTTTCTGAGGCTGCTGTTGCAGCGGCCACCGCAGCTATTGCTGCCGCGAGGCCGCAGGGTGGTGATGCTTTGCTGTTCCGAGAGTTCAGCAACACAAAACCGCCAGATTTTGATGGGACCCAGGATCTGGTGGCGGCTATGAGATGGATTTCTGACATAGAGTGGTGTTTCTTTACTTGCTCATCTCCTGAGCATTTGAAGGTTTGGTTTGCACTGAACCAGCTTCCCTTGGGAGCGAAGGACTGGTGGAAGTTTGTGACGGCGCACTTTACGCCTGCTGAGCTTGCGACAGTGACCTGGGAGAGGTTCACTGCCATGTTCCGAGATGAGTACGTTCCCCAGGTGGAGAGGGAGCATTTGGCCTAGGAGTTTCTGATCCTCAAGCAGGGTACTGAGTCTGTTACGGTGATTACCAGGATGTTCCATGAGAGCGGCGAACTCCTCGTACCGGACATTTGCCGAGCTTCAGGCAAATGATCGGAAGAGGGAGATTGAGCTAGAGACTCAGGCCAGGGAGGAGGCGGAGTCTCAGGGGAGGGATCGGCGACCGGCGCAGTCTCAGCCGGCAGCCAAGCGGGCCAAGCCCGCTGATCCCAAACCAGGAAGCCAGAAGGGCCGCACTTGTGGGAAGTGCGGCAAGGGTCATGATGGAGTCTGTAGAACGGGATCTTGCTACAAGTGTGGCAAGGAAGGGCATATGGCCAAGGACTGCCCCAAGGGGTTTGCGGTGTGTTTCCACAGCAACCAAACCGGACATCGGAAGGCAGAGTGTCCGCAATTGCGAGGATCATCTCAGGGAGCACCTCAGGGATCTACCCCTGCCACCATCAAAGCTACCGAGAGTCGGCCAGTGAAGGCCGAGGCGCCGAGGGCACGAGGGAGAGCTTTTCAGTTGACCGCGGAGGAGGTCCGCGCAGCGCCCGATGTCGTGGATGGTATGTATTCTTTCGTGTATTTATTTTGATGATGAGATATTATGCTTATATTATGTTATGAGTAGGTACTTTTCTTGTGAATTCTGTACCTGCCCTGGTGTTATTTGACTCTGGTGCAAGTCGGTCTGTTGTATCTTTGGCTTTTATTCAACATATCAGTATTAGTCGTGAGGCGTTGAGTCGGCCTCTGAGAGTTTCCATAGCTGACGAGAGGGTGATATATGCCACGGAGATTCTCCGAGGGTGCGTAGTCGAGATTTTCGGTGTTGAGTTCCCGATTGATCTGGTTCCTATTGCGATGGGTGATGACTGTGTCATTGTGGGCATGGATTGGTTGAGCAGATTCGGTGCGGTTATCGACTGCGAGCGACAAATGGTGACCATACGAGAACCTAGTGGGGGAGTTCTTGCGGTGTACGACGAGGGTATACGTTCTGGATCAGCGTTTTGTTCGGCCGCTAGGGCGAGCCAGTGTCTACAGTAGGGCTGTAAGGGTTTTGTGGTGTATTTAATGGATACGCGGGTGGATTTCGAGAGACCGAGGTTAGTTGAGGAGGTTCCGGTAGTGCGTGAGTTCCCGGATGTATTTCCTGAGGAGTTGCCGGGTGTGCCTCCTGTGAGGCAAGTGGAGTTCAATATCGATTTGGTGCCGGGGGCCGCGCCTATCGCTAAGGTGCCTTATCGTCTTGCACCTCTAGAGATGCATGAGTTATCCTCGCAGCTTCAGGAGCTGCTGGGGAAGGGGTTTATTCGGCCGAGCAGCTCGCCGTGGGGAGCGCCTATCCTGTTTGTCAAGAAGAAGGATGGTTCACACCGGATGTGCATTGATTACCGGGAGTTGAACAAGCTGACGGTCAAGAACCGTTACCCGTTGCCGAGGATCGACGATTTGTTCGATTAGTTACAGGGAGCATCTTGGCTCTCTAAGATTGATTTGAGGTCTGGATATCATCAGGTGAGGGTACGAGATGAGGACGTCCAGAAGACAGCGTTCAGGACGCGTTATGGGCATTACGAGTTTGTGGTGATGCCTTTCGGGCTCACCAATGCCCCGACAGTGTTCATGGATCTCATGAACCGAGTGTGTAGGCCGATGCTGGATCGGTCGGTGATTGTATTTATCGACGACATTTTGGTATACTCGAGATCTAGAGAGCAACATGAGGAGCATTTGAGGGAGGTTCTCGGAGTACTGAGATTGGATAGGCTTTATGCCAAATTCTCCAAGTGTGATTTCTGGTTGCGAGAGGTCCAGTTCTTAGGGCATCTCGTTAACCAGAAAGTGATATTGGTCAACCCGGCCAAAGTTGAGGCAGTGATGAGTTGGGAGGTGCCGAGGTCACCCTCCGAGATAAGGAGTTTCTTAGGGTTGGCAGGTTATTATCAGAGATTTATCAAGGATTTCTCTAAGATTGCAATGCCACTCACCAGGTTGACCCGGAAGGGTGTCGCTTTTTCATGGGGCCCCGAGCAGTAGGCCTCCTTCGAGACGCTTCGTCAAAGGTTATGCGAAGCCCCGGTGTTAGCCCTCCCGGAGGGGATGGAGGACTTTGTGGTATACTGTGATGCATTGATTTTGGGGTTGGGAGCGGTGCTGATGCAGAGAGGGCATGTGATAGCATATGCATCGAGGCAGCTGAAGCCTCATGAGACGAGATATCCCACCCATGATATAGAGTTGGGGGCAGTGGTGTTCGCCCTCAAGATTTGGCGTCACTACCTGTATGGGGTTCGGTGTACGATATACACGGACCATAAGAGTTTGAAGTATTTGATGGATCAGCCCAACCTAAATATGCGACAGAGAAGGTGGTTGGATGAGGTCAAGGATTATGATTGTGAGATCCTGTACCACCCAGGCAAGGCTAATGTTGTAGCCGATGCACTGAGCCGCAGGGCGGAGAGAACCCCGCTGCGGGATGTATGTTTGAGATTGACCGTGATAGCTCCAGTGTTGGATGCCATTCGTGGGACACATAACGAGTCTGTGCAACCTGAGATGCAGAAGAAAGAGCGGGTTGTTGGTTTGGTTTCAGAGTTCGTTTCCGATGGTCGGGGGCTTATGACATTTCAGGGGCGTATCTGGGTGCCGTTTGTGGGAGGGATGCGTTCCATTTTGATGGAAGAGGCTCATCGGTCGAAGTTTTCAATCCATCCTGGGGCCACCAAGATGTATTTGGACCTGAGGAAAGAGTATTGGTGGCCCTGTATGAAGAGGGATGTTGCGTGGTTTGTTGAGAGGTGCTTGACCTGCCGTAGGGTTAAGGCCGAGCACCAGAGGCCGCATGGTAAGTTGCAGCCGTTGGAGGTTCCCGAATGGAAGTGGGAACAGATCACCATGGATTTTATCACCCAATTGCCAAGGACTGCCAGGGGAGTTGATGCAATTTGTGTGATTGTGGACAGGTTGACGAAGAGCGCTCACTTTCTTGCTATCAACGAGAGTTCTTCAGCAGAGAAATTGGCAGAAGTGTACGTGAGGGAAGTGGTATCTCGGCATGGGGTGTCGATCTCGATTGTTTCAGACCGTGATGTGCGATTCACTTCCAGATTCGGGAAGAAGTTTCATGAGGAGTTGGGTACTAGGCTGCTTTTTAGTACCGCATATTGTTGGAATAGTGTCTAAGCCCGTAACTATATTTGGTATGTACTTGACTCGGTTGTGCATGGTCCTTTTGGGTTGCCTTCTCCAGAGCAACTTGACAAGGTAATTTAAGGAGAAAGAGAGAGTATTATGATTTATTAATATATTATAAGAATAATATATTAAAGAAGAAATCATATTTATTTAATTAGTATTGGTCATAAATTAATTAAGAATTAATTTAGTGGTCAAAAGAGATTAATTGAATAAAGGGGTATAAACTGTCAAATGTGTGATAGTTGAGTTTTAGGTTAAGGAAACCTAATGGGCTTAAGGAGGAACGAAATTATGATGGGTAATCATCATATTTTCGTCCAAGGGCCTTATTCCAGAAGGTTCCATGGGCTGCTTTGTGGTTAAGCTGTCCATTAGGGTTTAGAGTGAAACCCTAGTAATCTGCAACTATAAATATGACCCCTAGGGCATGAATTCGGCTATCACTTGATTCTAAGAGTACCCTAGGCCGAATTCTAGCCTCCCTCTCCCTCTCTCATATTGCCTTCTTGCTTGTGGGGTTTGTGAACCATTAGAGGAGTTACATTTGTGACTCTAGGCTCAAAAGAAGAAGATATACAAGATCTAAGTCAATTAGTGAAGAGGTAAACATCTAGATCTGATTCTATATGTTATTTCAGTTGTTTATATGCTAGATTAGGGTTTGTAAGTCTTGGAATCAAAGCATGTTCAATAGTGAAACCTAGATCCAAGCATTAGGGTTTGCATGAGCACATAGGAATGTTTCTTATGCATAAAACCCATCAGTGGTATCAGAGCTTTGATTGGTTTCAGTTGTATGTGATGCTTAACTGCTTTATTTGCTGAGAAAACGATTTTTGGTCCCTGCCCGACTCAACTCGGCGAGTCACTACCTGGACTCGGCGAGTTGGCCCCTGACTCGGCGAGTCAGTTCGTCAGAATTAGGGTTTTTCGGGTTTTTGGCTGCTGTTTTGACTTGGACTTGATGCTTAATTGTTTTATGAAGTTAAAATCCGAATTTTATCTATATTAAGTGTTTATCCTTGCCAAAAGAATAGATAATTTCAAATCCTTTTAAATATTAGTTATTCATGTGATAAATATGGATTATTTAAAAATTATTTGGTAATTATCTAATGACTAAAATTAAGACTAGGTCAATATATATGATTATGAAATTAATTGGTTAATTTGAATTATTTGTTATTTGATCCCTTGTGTTTTGAAAAGTTCAAAACTTGCCCTCAAGTTTTGAAATTTGAATTTTGTAATTAAAAGTTTAATTTTGAATAATTTAAATTTCAAACCCCTAGAGTTTTACAAGTTTAAAATTCAACCCTATACTATTATATATTATAAGCTTAATTAATATATATATATATATATATATATATATATATATATATATATATATATATATATATATATATATGTATAACTTAAATGCTAGTCTTACCGTTAGTAGGCCTCATTCACGAAGCCGGTCTATAAGGTGGGTATAAGGTTGCTGCCTATAAAATGGCGCTTAATGGGTGTACACTCACACCTACCGCTTGCTTGACTGGTGGAGAGTCGTTAGCCGAACGGGTAGGATAGGGCAAACCTCTACTCATTAAAGGTATAATGTTGAATACAAAGTAACTACATGATTTTTTGCAAATTCCCATTCCTAGTTACTTTAGGGTAAAATGTGAAAATGATGCTAATCCATGGAATTACACTTCGTACCCTTGTCAAACGTTGATGGAGCGCGTGTGGTTAACCGGCACATCAATTTGGGGATGGCATAGGTAGCGAAGGGTGACTCGATGTTGGTCATAGATCAATGGAGCGTGTGTGGTTTACCGGCACATTGATTGGGTGATAGTAACATTGGGTGCACCACGTTGATTTGCATGGTTATTCACAAATTTGTTTGCGATCCTCGGCATCCCAGTCGCAAATTTGAAATGCATATCGAGATTTAAACATGCCATTGAAAAGTTCAATGAATCTCAAAGATCTAGGAGTTTTCAATACATTTAAAACCTAAATTGCTTTTTTGTTTTTCATGGTGAGAATTAGTGAATCGTCATTCACTTACCTTCAAATTATTTACTTTTAGAGTACGGCATCCCTTTCTAAGTTGTAAATAATGTTGTTGGATCCTAGCCCTAATTTCTCATTTGGGTGTTTAATTAGGGATTCAATTCTAATCAAACTTTGTTCCTTTTCTTTTCAGATGTCTGCTAACAACAACAACAACAACAACGCTTCTGGGTCATTCTCGTTGATGAACTTGTGTCAGAAAGTGACATTTGATGGTTCGAACTTCAACGAGTGGATGAGGTACATTCGCATGATCACACGCTACGAGGACAAAGAATATGTCCTCGATGAGAAGCTTGAGAAGATCATCCCAGATGTTGCTACTCCTGAGGAATTGGCCGCCTTTGAGGCCCACGAGCGTGATGCCACGAAAGTTCACTGCATCATGCTGGCCACCATGAACCTCGAACACCAAAAGTCCTATGAGGACATGTATCCATATGAAATGCATCAGGATTTGCTGGACAGGTATCACCAGAGCGCGAGGCAAGAGCGCTATGAGATCATTACTAACATGATCACCGCTAAGATGGGGAGTGGAGAATCCCTAACCTCTCATTTGCAGAAAATGCAGAGGTATGTTGATCGTCTTCTCAAACTTAATGTTAAGTTTGATGAAGATTTGGCTATCGACATAATCCTCCACTCCTTGCCCTCCTGCTACAATCAGTTCAGGATGACCTACCATATGAACAAAGAGGAGGTCTCCTTGAGCAAGCTCCAAGGACTTTTGAGGACTGCTGAGAGCAACCTCAAAGACAAATCCGTTGCACCGTCCCCTGCTGTGGCCGCTCCTGTGATGGCAATAGGTCAAGGAAAGGGCAAGAAGAGGAAGGCTCCATGTAAGAGCCACCATAAGGGGAAACCCCGTGATGGTTCATCCTCAAGTGGGACCAAAGCTGGCTCCGTTAAACCCTCTTCCGATCCTAAAGAAGCAGAGTGCTTCTATTGCCACCAAAAGGGCCACTGGAAGCGAAGCTGCCCTCAATATCTGCAGGACATAAGAGATGGGAAGATCAAGCCCACATTTGCAGGTATGTATTCTATTCAATCTAATAACTCATCATTTGCTACTCCATGGGTTCTTGATACAGGATGTGGTTACCACATTTGTTCTGATTTACAGGGCCTAAAAAGAAGTAGGGAGATGGAGCATGGGAAGATGAACCTGATTATGGGAAACAGAAGATCTTCGCCTGTAACTAAAGTCGGTGTTTATTCTTTAGTGTTGAGTAATGGGTTAGGAATAGATTTAGAGAATTGCTGTTATTCGCCAGATATGGCAAGAAACATTATTTCTTTTCACGGGTTGTTTAGACAAGGTTTCAGATATTCATTTGATAATAATAATGGTTCTATTAATGTTTATTTGAATGGTGTCTTTTATTTCAATGCATTACCTTGTAATGGGATTTATGAATCTGTGATGATTGTTGATAATTTTGGAAATAATGTTTTGAATATTGATTCGTCTACTAGTCTAGACAAAGCATGCTTGTGGCATTGTCGCCCTGGCCATGTCAACAAGAAACGCATAGCCCAACTCCAAAAGGATGGAGTGTTGGAGTCATTCGACCTTAGGGACGATGACACGTGTGAGTCTTGTTTACTTGGGAAGATGACCAAGTCACCCTTTACTGGCACTTGTGAAAGGGGTGAGGGTTTATTGGATCTCATACATACCGATGTGTGTGGGCCCTTTAGATCCACCACAAGGGATGCTTGCCGCTTCTACGTGACTTTTATAGATGATTATAGCAGATATGGATATATCTACTTGATCAAGCAAAAGTCGGAAACCTTTGAAAAGTTCAAAGAGTTTAAGAATGAAGTGGAGAATCAGCTCGGCAGGAAAATCAAGATTCTTCGGTCAGACCAAGGAGGAGAGTACCTAAGTCTTGAGTTTCACGACTATCTAAAAGAATGCGGAATCGTTTCGCAATTGACGCCTCCGAGAACGCCACAATTGAATGGTGTGGCTGAGAGACGTAATCGGACCTTGTTGGACATGGTTCGTTCTATGATGAGTCGGACTTCGTTACCAATAGCTTTCTGGGGGTATGCCTTAGAGACTGCCGCCCACATACTTAACTTAGTTCCCACTAAGAAGGTTTCCAAGACTCCTCACGAGATGTGGACAGGGAAGGCTCCCTCGTTGGCACATATCAAGGTTTGGGGTTGCGAGGCTTTCGTAAGATGAGAGACTCACGACAAACTAGAACCTCGTAGTGAGAAGTGTTATTTCATTGGCTATCCGCATAAGTCTTTTGGCTACCTTTTCTATAGACCGAGTGACAATGTTGTCTTCGTTGCTAGAAGAGGGGTTTTCCGAGAAAGGGAATTAATAAGCCAAGAAGACAGTGGGAGGCAAATTGAACTTGAAGAGATTCAAGATCAAAGCGATGAAGGAACCTCGGACACTGGCACTCAACTTGAGGAGGAAACTCCTGTTGAACCTATTGACGAGTCCCTACCTCTTCGACGTTCCACTAGGGCTAGTTTTCCAGCCCAATTTTATGGTTTTCATATCACTACTGAAGGGGATACATTTATTAGTGATAGTACACTAGTAAATTTGGATGAACCTAGCAGCTATAAGGAAGCCATGGCAGGCCCAGAGTCTGCAAAATGGAAAGAGGCTATGGACAGCGAGATTCAGTCCATGTACGACAACCAAGTTTGGAATTTGGTTGATAATGTACCGGGTCGTAAGACAGTCGGGTGCAAGTGGATCTTCAAGAAGAAGACGGACATGGATGGGAAAGTGCATACTTATAAAGCGCGATTGGTTGCGAAGGGCTTTACTCAAACTCCCGGAGTTGACTATGATGAGGCCTTCTCGCCAGTTGCGAAGATAAAGTCTATTAGGGTGATGCTTGCCATAGCTGCGTTTCATGATTATGAAATATGGCAGATGGACGTGAAAACCGCCTTCCTTAATGGAAAGTTGGCTGAGGATGTCTACATGAATCAGCCAGAGGGTTTTGTCGATGCGAAGCATCCAAATAGAGTATGCAAGCTTGAGAAATCCATTTATGGATTGAAACAAGCATCTCGCAGGTGGAATCTTTGTTTTGATGAGAAGGTCAAAGAGTTTGGCTTTCTGCGAAGCGAAGATGAATCTTGTGTGTATGTCAAAGCCAGTGGGAGTATAGTAAGCTTCCTCGTATTGTATGTCGACGACATACTACTCATAGGAAACGATATCCCAACCTTGCAGGAGGTCAAGTCCTGGCTTGGGAAATGTTTCTCTATGAAGGACCTCGGAGAGGCTGCTTATATTCTGGGAATAAGAATAGTTAGAAACAGGGAAAAGAGACTGATAGGACTCAGTCAGGATACATACTTGGAAAAGGTACTAAAGCGTTTTAGTATGGAAAATTCCAAGAAAGGGGAGTTGCCAATCCAAAGCAATACCAAGCTGAGTAAGACTCAGAGCCCGAGTACAGAAACAGAGATAGCTGATATGAGTCGAGTACCTTACGCTTCCGCAGTAGGCTCTATCATGTACGCTATGACTTGCACTCGCCCTGATGTGGCCTTCGCCTTGAGCATGGTCAGCAGATATCAAGGGAACCCTGGTAGAGCTCATTGGATTGCAGTTAAGAATATTCTTAAGTACCTTCGGAGGACCAAGGAATGGTTTCTAGTCCTCGGTGGGGGTGATGACTTAAGGGTACGAGGGTACAGTGACGCCAGTTTTCAGATGGATCGGGATAACTTCTGATCGCAGTCGGGCTGGGTCTTTACCCTAAATGGAGGAGCAGTGACTTGGAAAAGTTCCAAGCAAGAGACCGTAGCTGATTCAACGTGCGAATCAGAGTATATTGCGGCGAGCGAAGCGTCAAAGGAGGCTATATGGTTGAAGAACTTCATTGGAGACCTTGGAGTTGTGCCATCCATAAAAGAGCCGATGGAAATTTTCTGTGATAATGAAGGTGCGGTTGCCTTGACCAAGGAACCGAGAGATCATGGCAGATCTCGACATATTGACAGAAAATACCATTTTATCAGACATCGGGTAGAAGAGGGACTCCTCGTTGTGAAGAGGGTATCATCAGAAGAGAACCCAGCAGATCCCCTTACGAAGGGACTAAGTAGGGTCAAACACTTGCAGCACGCTAGGAGCATTGGGCTGAAGGATGATATAAGTTTGGATTAGATAGGAAATGTGTAATAGATAGTTTGTACTTGACATTTGATGAATAAATGAAATTGTATTATTTATGAGTAAAGTTACTATCTTATGTTGGTTATTTATCTATTGTTTCCATTTTGCATGTTTTGACTTCCTGAATGATATGATTATTCAAAAGGTCCACAGTCGTTCATATTTTGGAAGTAGATATGAATTAAGACTGTCATGAATTGTTTGTAGATTGTCTGAAAGGTTTTGGACATAGCAAAGGCTTGCTGCAAAGTTCATGAGTGCTTGTGAATATGAGTTGAGCATTGGATTAAACCCGAGTTTGCTGTATCACTTAGTGGTGTCTTATCTTAAGTGATCGCAAAGTGATAACATCATATAGTCTTAAAACTTAGAGATATGGTTGTTGTTTGCTGGTTGGTTATACATTGATAATGTGTAAACGCATCAGTAACTTGATGTTATAAAACACATTATTGTGTGTGATCCATTAGCAAATGATAGATGCATATGAGTCGAAGTTGATCTGTTCCTTTTATTCTATGAGGATAAAAGTGATATATTGGCCACTTGATGATTTGTTTTGACTTATGTGCCGGGCCCGGTCAGAATGAAGTTGATGTGTTCAACTAAATTCTATGTCAAACAAATCGGAAATCAAGGAACTACTGCTGGACAATAAGCATTGTTAGCATAATATCCAGAACAGAGGATTATACGATCCCTTATCTAAAGGATAAGTTGATCAGAGTTGACAGCGAAGTATAAGAGCTACGATTGCTAATCGGATTCTGAAGTCATATGTGAGATATAGTTACCAGACTTATCCAAGTGGGAGACTGTTGGAATAGTGTCTAAGCCCGTAACTATATTTGGTATGTACTTGACTCGGTTGTGCATGGTCCTTTTGGGTTGCCTTCTCCAGAGCAACTTGACAAGGTAATTTAAGGAGAAAGAGAGAGTATTATGATTTATTAATATATTATAAGAATAATATATTAAAGAAGAAATCATATTTATTTAATTAGTATTGGTCATAAATTAATTAAGAATTAATTTAGTGGTCAAAAGAGATTAAATGAATAAAGGGGTATAAACTGTCAAATGTGTGATAGTTGAGTTTTAGGTTAAGGAAACCTAATGGGCTTAAGGAGGAACGAAATTATGATGGGTAATCATCATATTTTTGTCCAAGGGCCTTATTCCAGAAGGTTCCATGGGCTGCTTTGTGGTTAAGCTGTCCATTAGGGTTTAGAGTGAAACCCTAGTAATCTGCAACTATAAATATGACCCCTAGGGCATGAATTCGGCTATCACTTGATTCTAAGAGTACCCTAGGCCGAATTCTAGCCTCCCTCTCCCTCTCTCATATTGCCTTCTTGCTTGTGGGGTTTGTGAACCATTAGAGGAGTTACATTTGTGACTCTAGGCTCAAAAGAAGAAGATATACAAGATCTAAGTCAATTAGTGAAGAGGTAAACATCTAGATCTGATTCTATATGTTATTTCAGTTGTTTATATGCTAGATTAGGGTTTGTAAGTCTTGGAATCAAAGCATGTTCAATAGTGAAACCTAGATCCAAGCATTAGGGTTTGCATGAGCACATAGGAATGTTTCTTATGCATAAAAGCCATCACATATCACCCCAAGACAGACGGACAGAGTGAGCGGACGATTTAGACGCTCGAGGACATGCTCCGAGCATGTGTGTTGGATTTCGAGGGAAGTTGGGATACGTATTTGCCCTTGGCGGAGTTTTCCTACAAAAACAACCATCATTCGAGCATTGGTATGCCGCCCTTTGAGCTGTTGTATGGGAGGAGGTGTCGGACCCCCATTTGTTGGGGAGAGGTTGGACAGCGTGTGATGGGCAGTACGGAGATCGTGCTTCAGACGACAAAGCAGATCCAGCAGGTCAGGCAGAGGTTGTTGACCGCTCAGAGTCGTCAGAAGAGCTATGCAGACAGACGTCTGAGCTTGAGTTTCAGGTCGGCGACCTTGTACTCCTAAAGGTCTCCCCTTGGAAAGGAGTGATTCGATTTAGGAAGAGGGGCAAGTTGGGGCCCTGATATATTGGTCCATTCCGAGTGATCGCGAGGGTAGGCCGGGTAGCCTATTGTTTGGATTTGCCAGCAGAGTTGGGGCAGATTCACGACACTTTCCATGTGTCGCAATTGCGGAAGTGTATAGCCGATGAGTCGGCAGTGGTTCCATTAGAGGATATTCAGGTGGATGCGAGCCTAAATTATGCAGAGACACCAGTGGCAATCATGGATCGGAAAATCAAGGTTCTGAGGAACAAGGAGGTACCCTTAGTTTTGGTTCAGTGGCAGCATCGGAAGGGGTCCGAGATGACTTGGGAGCCGGAGCGTGAGATGCGCGAGCAACATTCGGAGTTATTTGGAGAGCGAGACTTTGAGGACGAAGTCTAGTTCTAGTGGGGGAGAGTTGTAACAGCCCGGATTCCCAGGTATTATTCATTCTTATATTTTTGGTATTTTGTGAGGATACTCGGCGAGTTGGAGCTCAGACTCGCCGAGTAGGATCTTGGTTTGGATGTGGGTTCGCGTCTGGACTCGGCGAGTCCAAGGAGTGGACTCGACGAGTCCACGCTGTTTAATGAAACCCTAAATCCCCGGGTTTGGAGCCTATTTAAGGGCACTTATAGCCTCCCATTGCGGCTACCAGTCCCTTGAGAGAACCCTAAGAGAGCTAATTCGTTTTGGGAGAGAAGAAGTCACTTTTGGGCCTTTGTATTCCTTGTTTAGCAAGAAGAAGGTGGCAAGAGCAAGGAGGAGGTGAGATTCTAGTAGATCCAGAATTCAGAGGCTTCATTTTGAGGTAATGATTCGAATCTCCTTCAGTTTTAGGGTTGATCATTAGAGTTAGGGTTTTATAATCCATTTGAAGAGTGATTATGTGAAGCAAATCATCCCTCTTCGAGTTTGTGCCTTGGATCTGGACTCAAAGAGGTCCAGAGACCTTAACCCTTGGGCCTTTTTGGGTTATTATGGAGTTATTAGACCTAGGTGGTCATTTTTGGGACCAAATCATCTTTTGATGCCTTGTGGGGGTTATACAAGCATCAAGTTCCAAACTTTACGTGACATTCATTCTTGGGGAGGCTAGATCTATGGTTTGGGAAAGCAGATCTGATTTCAGAAGGTCAATAGAGTTTGTGCATGGCATGAACTCGCCGAGTTGTTCTTGAGACTCGGCGAGTAGGGTTAGGGTTTCACCTAAAGTGTTCATCGAGTAGACTCGCCGGGTTGGGGGTTGACCCAGTGAGTCAGGGAGAGTCATTAGGAGGCTGAGTCAAGCCTGAACTCGCCGAGTTGTTCTTGAGACTCGGTGAGTTGAGTCGTGGTGGCCCCGCGATTCATGCCAGGTGGAACACGTCAAGTCAGGGAAGCACTCGACGTGTCAAGGGAGGATTCTAGGGAGTCAGTGAACACGTATAGACTCGCCGAGTCGCTCTAGTGCACTCGCCGAGTCCGGTCAAAGTTGACCGTTGACCGTTGACCAAAGTTGACCAGTGTTGACTTGATAGGGGTAGTCAACCTTAGTTGTGAAAGTGTTAATTAGAGATATATTATGTTATAGGAGGATTATAGCTCGGAGGATCGAGCGCGAGTGATTTCCGGGATTTACGAGTGAGTCTTCTCACTATACTTTACCCTGAGTAGGTAATCAGAGTTATGTGACAGAGTATTTGTATGCTATATGTATGTTATGTGTTGTACTGCATTATTTCTATGTGATTTATGTTGTGCATGTTTATAGAGTTGGAATCGGAAGGTTCCCAGAGTTAGAACCAGAGGGTTCACAGAGTAGGGTCTACGGACCCACAGAGTTATAGCCTCGAGTGGCTAATGTGTGTTATGCGTGGTATTTTGGGGAACTCACTAAGCTTTATGCTTATAGTGTTGGTGTTATGTGCTTCAGGTACTAGTGAGACCGTGGGAAGGCGCCGACTTGATCAGTACACACACATGGGATTTTTATGATATGTGATCTTGGGATTCTTTGTATGACATGGATTGGAGTTTTAAACATTGATGTTTTATGAAAATTAAATGAATATGTTTTTGTATTATGCGAAAAGTTATTTTGAAATTTACGGTGTTACATGCCGTCAGGTCAAAGCAGAGCACCAGCGTCCACATGGTCCATTGCAGCCTCTGGAGATTCCCCAGTGGAAGTGGGAAAAAATATCCAAGGACTTCATCACCAAGTTACCGAGGACTGCGTGGGGAGTCGACGCGATTTGGGTGATCGTGGACTGATTGACAAAGAGTGCTCACTTCCTTGCTATTAGTGAGAGCTCTTCGGTGGAGAAATTAGCCGACATTTACATGAAAGAGGTGGTGTCTTGACATGGGGTGCCAGTTTCGATAGTGTCAGACCGAGACGTACGTTTCACCTCCAGATTCTGGGGGAAATTTCATGAGGAGTTTGGTACACGTCTGCATTTCAATACCGCGTACCACCGCAGACAGATAGACAGAGTGAACGGATGATTCAAACGCTCGAGGACATGTTGCATGCCTTTGTATTGGACTTTGGAGGAAGTTGGGACACATACTTG
Source organism: Lactuca serriola (assembly GCF_051521515.1). Classification (NCBI taxonomy): domain Eukaryota; kingdom Viridiplantae; phylum Streptophyta; class Magnoliopsida; order Asterales; family Asteraceae; genus Lactuca; species Lactuca serriola. Next base: position 86,732,618 of record NC_136412.1, read on the forward strand.
CCTTTGGCTGAGTTTTCTTACAATAACAGCCACCATTCGAGTATAGGTATGCCTGCTTTCGAGCTGTTATATGGGAGGAGGTGTCAGACTCCTATTTGTTGGGGAGTGGTGGGACAGAGAGTGATGGGTGGCACTGAGATAGTACTCAGGACGACTGAACAGATTCAACAGGTTAGATAGAGATTACTGACGGCCCAGAGCTGCCAAAAGAGTTATGTGGACAAACGATGCTCTTATCTAGAGTTCCAGGTTGGAGATTTTGTGCTCCTGAAGGTATCCCCGTGGAAAGCGGTGATCCGATTCAGAAAGAGGGGCAAGCTGGGGCCTCGATACATTTCTCCTTTTAGGGTAATTGCCAGGGTTGGCAGAGTAGCCTACCGGCTGGAGCTACCTGCAGAATTGAGTCAGATCCATAACACCTTTCTTGTGTCCCAATTGAGGAAGTGTGTCGCAGATGAGATGGCAATTGAACCTCTGGAGGACATTCAGGTGGATGCAAGCCTGAATTACGTTGAAAGGCCAATTACAATTTTAGATCAAAAATGAAGGTCCTAAGGAATAAGGAAGTGTCCCTGGTTCAGGTCCGGTGGCCGCATCGGAAGGGATCTGATTTGACTTGGGAGCTAGAGTAAGAGATGCAGGAGCATCGTCAGGAGCTATTTGTGGAGCAAGACTTCGAGGGCGAAGTCTAATTCTAGTGGGGGAGAATTGTAACATCCGGTTTTCTAGGTATATTATTTTAATAGTTTAAGTTGAGAATTATGGATGGACTCGACGAGTTGGAGCCTCAACTCGTCGAGTAGGGTCGCGGCTGATGACTAGGATTAATGAGTGGACTCGACGAGTCGATGAGCCGACTCAACGAGTCAGCACTGGAGAGAAAAACCCTAATTTTCTCGGGCCTCGGCCTATTTAAAGAAACTTATAGCCTCCTTGACACCCCCATCAGTGTCATTCGTCCCTTGAGTGAAACCCTAGAGTCATTTGTGAGCAAGAAAGGGAAAGAGGCTAATTTCAGGTCATTTATTTGAGAAGAAGATCAAGGGTGTTGCAAGGATCTCAGAGAAGAGTTTGTGGATCAGTTTCATCTTCATTTCAAGCTTCATATCTGGTATAAGCTCTTGCCTTCCTTGTGATTGATAAGATTTCTTTTGGATGTAAAGTTAGGGCTTGTATCACCATTTTGATGGGGTTTTGGGTGCATCCAAACCCTTTTTTGAGTTATTCTATAGATATGGACCTTGTGAGGTCCAGAGAACCAGAAAGTAGAAAGCCATGATTGAGTAACCTTGGAGATTTGAAGCTATGAAGCTTTAATGGAGTCATAATGGTATATAGAGCAATATACACCTTGCATGAACCTCAAGTTCAGACCTCTACGTGACTTATGGATGCTAGAAGGCCAGATCTATGAGTTAGAGTTCCAGATCTGACCTTAGGAGACCATATGAGTAAGGCAATGGAGACGAATCGCCGAGTCTATGAGATGACTCAACGATTCGGATCGGGTTCAACCCAGTACCATGGACCCAGAGATAACTCATCGAGTTCGAGGTCAACTCGACGAGTTGAGTGAATCCCAGTGAAAACAATGAGAAATACGTTTGGACTCGGCGAGTCCTATCAACCTGGTCTGTTGACTTCGTGTGTGGGTCAGTTAGGAACTTTTGGGAAATCCAGAGGGGTAGAAGGGTCTTTTACCCATCCCAAGGGTTAGAGAGTAAGCAAAGAGGGCTATAGTTGGAAAGAGTAAAAATGTGTGATTCATTGAGATGCTCGTTTAATGTGTTAGGTGAAGGCTAGTCCGTATTGTCAAGTGTGTATTTACTTTCTACTAGTCGCGAGGTGAGTCTTCTCACTATACTTACCTTGAGTGGTAACCTACGTGTGACCGGAGGGTCTTATGTGCATACTCGGTGTTTAAGATATCATGTTAATTTGAGATATTCTATTATTTCTTGTGATATGTATGCTATGTTTATTTGAGTATTGAGTGGAGGGATCAGAAGATCCAACTTGAGTTATGGGACCGAAGGGTCCCACTAAGACACATTAACCAGAGGGTCTTATTGAGTTACAGCCTCGAGTGGCTAATGAGTTGTGTGTGGTATTTTGGGGAACTAACTAAGCATTATGCTTACCGTGTTATGTGTTATGTGCTTCAGGTACTTCCGAGGACCGCGGAAAGGCATCGGTATGATTGTATACCTGAATCAAGAAGGAGTGATGACCTGGGATTTTGAATAAATGTTTTGAAAATTTCGTGGATAATTGTTACTTGAGATTTTTGGAAAATGTGATATGTGTTTTACATTAATTTAAAAATGAAAATTTTGGTTGGAAAAATTTACGTTGTTATAGGCGGTTTTGACGAAACCCTAATCCTCTTTGAGAGTTCTTGGAGCTTGGAAGACTTGGTGATGAGCATTGTGATGATTTGGATACACTCTTCAATGAAGAAAAGGTCAAGGCAAGGTCTTGGTGCAAAGGAGAAAGTTCAAATCTGGGATTGTTGCTTCTCTACAGATCTTTTCAAGGTATAAAGTCATGAACTTGATGATTATCTCCTTAGATCTCTTAGATTGAGTTTTGGGACCATTTTGGTCCAAAGGTTAAAGCTTTGTGGTTCAATATGATTTCTAGGACTTGGAGTTGCTACTCTCAGTTCTAAACGAGTCCCTAAGGAAGAAAGTTGCCACCTTTGAATTCCTAATGGGTTCATGCATGAGTTAAGCCATTTCCATGGAAGTAGATTTTCATTTTGGAGTTTGAGCTTATGTGGGTCATGCAAAGCCATCAAGTAAGCAACTTTATGGTTTAAGACGTCAATAAGGACTTGGATCTGTAATTGTAGCTTCTGGTGTAGAGTATTAAGAAATTAATGGGAAAGTGACTTAACAGGGGGATTACGCTGAGCATACATGCAGGTATGCCCAGCGTACTCACCATTTGGCTTGTACGCTTAGCGTACATAGGAGTACACCCAGCGTACTCATCAGATATGGGTTTGGGCTGTTTTAGGCCTCGGTTTGGGCCATGCAAGGGATTTTGGTTCTTTGGGCCTTAGTGGGCCATCAGAAGTCAGATAATGTGTGCCAAGGAGATGCTTGGGCTTAGGGTAAAGCCCATCAGAGGATTTGGGCCCAATTTGGCGAATTGGTCCATTAGTGGGCCACTAGTGGGCTTGGAAAGCCTTTCTAGTGTTGGGCTTTTGTTTTGGAAATGGGCCTAAGTTTGGATCATACCGGGCCAGGGGTAGAATGGTCATTTTACCCCATACAGGGATTAAGGATTGTGGTTTGGGACCCAATTGCTAATTGGGTATATTGCTTGGTAGTGGTAGCTCGGGAAGTTGGCGAGGCAGCAACAAAGGAATTCGTGCGGAAAGCTTCTGTAGTGCGAGGTGAGTCTTCTCACCAAACCAATGGGTCTAAGGCACCAAGGCCGACCCACTTTTATGATAGTTGGTATACTTTTTGTGTAGAGTTGTGTGACATATTTATGAGGTGATACATGATAGAGATAACTTTTACATCTAAGGGTAGAGATAGCCTTTGTGGCTAACGGTAGAGACAGCCTTTGCGGCTAACGGTAGAGATAGCCTTTGGGGCTAACGGTAGAGATAGCCTTTAGGCTAACGGTAGAGATATCCTTTGGGCTAGAGTTTATGATAGCCTTTGGGGCTAAGGGTAAAGATAGCCTTTGTGGCTAATGGTAGAGATGGCTCTATAGCTAATTGATATGTGATACGTGGTAGAGGTAGCTTTCATAGCTAATGAATATGTGATATGTGGTAGAGGTAGCCTTTGTAGCTAATTGTTCTGTATTATGTGGTAGAGGTAGCTTTTATAGCTAATTGATGTGTGGTATGCAGTAGAGATGGCTTTTATAGCTGATATCATATGTGCTGTGTGGATTGTGTGTGGGGTATGCTTTGGGGGACACATTAAGCTTCGTGCTTACAGGTTTTGTTTATGGTTTCAGGTATCATCGTTTTGGAATGGAAGGGCTCGGAGTGGTCGCAGTGCACACACCTATGATTTCTGCAATGACTGATTTTGGGATGTCTTTTGATAAATGTTCTACTTAATGATGATTTTAATTGTCAGAGTAAATGGTATCAATGTTTTAGCTATATTAAAAATGAAATTTTTACCTTTGATTTTTTGGTCGTTGCTAGTTGGTATCAGAGCCTTGGTTTGAGGGATTTGGACATACATTCGGGTATGTCTGAACTCATACTGAGGATCTGTAAAGCTTTTAAAAAGAAAAATGTTTTAAGTAAAGAACTTCTAAGACAAGAAAGGGTGTGGTGCATGCAATCAACCGAGCTCGAGTAAGTTTTCCCAGAATACCCTTATTTTTACCTATTATGATTTAACTATGAACCTGTGAGTCGCATGCTAGTTAGGGCTCGGGGAGATGCCTGTATATGTTGTATGAGCTGATAGATTTGCATTCTAGTGCTGAGCAGACATCAATAGGTTGGCCTGATATGTGGTGCTTGTAGCCATGAGGATATTGGATGTCATGCTGGAATGAGAATGATAATTGGTATTTGTAACTGCAATGTGCATGTTTTGAAAATTGTAGACGGTTAGGATCTTATAGCATTAGAATAGTTTATTTAACCTTATTTCCTGTGCTCTTAGGGTAGATTCTATTATTCGATAGTTTATTAGATCCTGTTCTGTGTATAATTTGCATGCATAAGGCAGCCAACAATGAGGGTGGATGTGCTCAACAGGGGTTGTGGTATATGGGCTGAATGTTCTATGATAGTTTGCAGGGCAGAGATTACCCTAGGGGAGCCTAGGAGGTGTTACAGTAGAGATCGTTTTTCTGTTTAGCAAATATTTAGTATATTGGGGGAGTAAGTGACTCAGAGGATTCAGGAGGTTTGCTAAGGAAAGTATGGATAGGTGTGGAAGGTAGTATTGGGCCCATACTACTAAAAGCACATGATCCATACTCGAATTGGTGAGATTCTTGGAGAATCTGAGAAGCCTATGGGAAGGAGAATTCTTCATTATGCCTTGATCGTGGGAATAGCTCCTTTGCAGAATGAGGATGAGCACGTAGGGATGGGACCAGGGTTTGGTCCAAGCTCCGGCGGTGAGCCAGTTAGTGGAAGGACTTCCAGGATTTCGAGTTCGCCTCGGATCTCTTGTATCAGGTGGCAAGGGTTGAATGTACGATCTATTTCACATTTGGGTTGGGAGACCAAGTGTCAGGGATAGTTTGTAGCCCGGTTTAGAGCAGAGATTGCTCTAGCTATTGCAGTATAGTTGTAACGATTGAGCTAGTAAGTGGATCAGGGTGCGATACCCAGAATGATATGGATCTTAGAGTCGAGGACAGAAGATAGATTAAGAGTACCTCATGAGAGAGGTTCAGATCAGGCTAGTTTATTGGAGGGTCTCGAGCGGAGACCCAAGAGTTTGGATCACCTTTTGAGAGGCCAGTAGGGTCGGATCCAGTGCAACGTTTGCAGAAACTGCACGATGAAGTTTCATTCCAAGGGTTTGGACTGTCTTTGGGATCAGAATGAGGTGCTACATTATGTTCTCAGGGTGGTCGGGGTACCACTGGAGGAGGTGGTCAGGAACCCTTAAGATGTTCGTGGATATGCTATCTTTGGCCATTTCCGGTGGATATCGGGTATTTGTATCGCCTGGGGAATTATGGTCAGTTGGATCTCGGGTTGGTTTTCTGCTATTTTCTGGGTTAGTAAGGGTTGTTAGATGCCATTCAGCATGTCGAGGAATCTTTGGGGGATCTTTGGTCGGAGGTTTCTTCCGGAGCGGATTCCGCGCGTTCCGTGATTGCTCTGAGTCGTTGTCAGAATCTGTTAAGTGATCTGGGTTGCTATGGGTGTAGCAGGATTAGCCACGTCTCTAGGGATTGGCCATAGGGAGCAAGCCCGTTACTTTTTCGTTGTGTGGACGACAAGGAGCTCGACTTTCTGACGATCAGGGAGGAGCAGTGAGTATACCTGCTCCAGCCATTCTTGGGGTTGGTTCAAGGTCTTGAACGAGGGAGCATGGCTAGTTTTTAGTAGCCTTAGTATTTATGTTTTGGAGGATCCATCGGGATTGCCGGGGGAAGAGAGAGTTGTCGCTAAGGTTTTGGTTGGACTATCCATTTGTTGGACTCCGAGATCTGAGGGTGATGTCACTTTTAAGCGTTTGAAGTCATTGATGTAGTTGGGATACAAGAAGTGTTAGCTGGATTTCAGGAAGTGTGCTGTTTGAGCAGGGTTATTCATGGTGTCTAGATTTGGTAAGCATCGGTCATCAGCAAGGTGAACATTGGAACTTAATGAGGATTGGGAATCCTTCAATTCTCGTGTGCCGAGCGGACTTAGTTGAATCTAAGTGGGGGAGAACCATCCAGGTATCCAGGTCAGAAGCAAGTGTGAAAGTGATGTAAGACTAAGGGGGAGCCTTAACATTCATTAATGGTCAGTTAGGGTGTAGTGTTGTAAGACTGCGTGGGATCCGTAGCATTCACTAGTAGTAGAGAGTGTTATAAGACTGCAGGGGTGCCGTAGCGTTCATGGATTCTTTCAGGTGATTTGGACTAGGGCAGGCTAGTTCGCAGGGTTATGGGGGAGCCACACTGTAGTGAGGATCAGGACCAGAGGTGATTGACCGATCAGTTATCCTGGGGCGAGCCCGGGTGGTTACGGGAATCCAGGTTGGAACCGGTAAAGACTGCTGAGCTAGGATTGGACCTTGTGATACATGATCTTGTGGGCGAATGGTGTATGTTTCTGTAGGGCTGCGGCTAGGTAGCCCTGATATTGGATCTCATTAGAACCTGGTGGTTGGACCGGGTGCGAGACTGGAAGTCTCAGGGAATCGGATAAAGGTATTTATTAATCGGTCGAGTAAAGGATGACTGGGAGTCATGGTGCATTATGCAAATGCCAATTCGAGGATCTCTAGTTAGGAGCGGGTAACAATTCAGATTTGGATTGGAACCCGAATCGGAATTCATGCAAGATTTTGTTTCAGTGAGATGGGGTGTGGGGCAATTATATGCCAAGGGCATCTAGAGCAGTATTCTAGGGCGATATACGGGTTGGTGTGATGGTAGTTTAAGCCATTGTGATGCGTTTCGGGTGGTTCTATCCATAATAGAGCCACAACATGTCGGAATCAGGAAACGGTGGGTCGGTGGAGGCCAGGTATGATGTAAGTCTACAACTATTCTGCTAGTATTCACCTTTTCATGTTGGGTTCAGTGGCGATAGGTTGTCAGCCTATCTCGATCGGATGGATCAATGGGTTAAATGAGAGAGGGCAGTTATGGTTAGACGAGGTTTTCCGTCGGAGGTCGCAGGGGACTACTGAGTGTGTTTTTGGCTCAGCAATCGGGTATGTGTGGGGTGTTCCAGACAGTTGGCAGACAGGTTGGGACCAGAGAGGTCCCCGGGTGTTCTCTAGGAAAGTATCCAAGTGGCAGCAAGAGGATTAGGAGCAACTTCAGTGATTTGGGGTCTGTGTATGGAATTGCTTGTTATTCGGTAGTCGCAGTTGATTAGTGACTTAGCTCTTTAGGAAGCCTTAAGGTATTCCGAGTGGGAGGTATTCTATCTAGACTGGTTTCTTAGGAAATCAGTTCAATGATGATTCGTTGTTCGAAGGCTGTCAGGGAGACATAACATCTCAAACATTAGGTTTCGGATGAAGCCGATGTGATCAAGTTGCAAGGAATTTGTTCATCTTTGGGTTCTAGAACCCTACGAGGGTTGGTTTCGGTTTCCTTGGAAAGGCGATGGTATGCTCGGGGCTGTGACTCGAAGGCCTTAGTTATTTGGCGTGAGGAATGGTAAGTCATGATTTCGGGGACGAAATCTAATTTAAGTGGGGGAGAGTTGTAACACCCAATTTTAAAAGTGCTCGATTGTGTCTTCGGGGGCCAAGGGTATAAGCGTAATCTGACGATTTGGTCTTTTATGAGTTTTGGGTTTTATTTAAAAGGTTTTAGGGCTTGGGGTGTAGCTAGGAGCATAGATCTTCTTGCCACCTTTTCGTGGATATAACATTCGTTGGAAACGGACTACGAACGAAGAAGTTATAGTACTTTGAAGTGGTTGGCAAAATTGGTCCTCGAATGGAAAAGCTTGCATTTCAGCCCACACATGCAAGGTGGCGGCCAGGTGAGTATGCCCAACGTAATCTAGGGTATGCCAAGCATAGTGTTGGTTAATGAGTCGTGGGTGTTGGAGACATACGCCCAGTGTACGCCCAGAATCCTTAAACCCTAATTTTTAGGGTGTGCCACTATATTAAGAACATTATACCTTAAGGGTCAGCCTCCTTATCACCCTTAGCCAATTTTGATGAAACCCTAATCCTCTTTGAGAGTTCTTGGAGCTTGGAAAGCTTGGTGAAGAGCATTTTGGTGATTTGGATCCACTCTTCAAGGAAGCAAAGTTCAAGGCAAGGTGTTGGTGCAAAGGAGAAAGTTCAGATATGGGATTGTTGCTTCTCTACATATCTTTTCAAGGTATAAAGTCATGAACTCAATGATTATCTCCTTAGATCTCTTAGATTGAGTATTGGGACTATTTGGGTCCAAAGGTTGAAGCTTTGTGGTTCAATCTGATTTCTAGGACTTGGAGTTGCTACCCTCAGTTCTAAATGAGTCCCTAAGGCAGAAAGTTGCCACCTTTGAAGTCCTAATGGGTTCATGCATGAGTTAAGCCATTTCAATCGAAGTAGATTGTCATTTTTGGATTTTAAGCTTACGTGGGTCATGCAAAGCCATTAAGTAGGCAACTTTATGGTTTAAGACGTCAATAAGGACTTGGATATGTACTTGTAGCTTCTGGTGTAGAGTATTACACACTTAATGGGAAAGTAACATAACAGGGGGATTATGCTGAGCATGCATGAAGGTACGCCCAACATACTTACCATTTGGCTTGTACGGTTAGCGTACATAGGAGGACGCCCAACATACTCATCAGATATGGGGTTGGGCTGTTTTGGGCCTCGGTTTAGCCATGCAAGGGATTTTGGTTCTTTGGCTCTTAGTGGGCCATCAAAAGTCAGATAATGTGTGCCAAGGAGATTCTCGTGCTTAGGGTAAAGCCCATCAGAGGATTTTGGCTCAATTTGGCAAATTGGGCCATTAATGGGCTTGGAAAGCCTACCTAGTGTTGGGCTTTTGTTTTGGAATTGGGCCTAAGTTTGAATCATACTGGGCCAGAGGTAGAATGGTCATTTTACCCCATGCAAGGATTAAGGATTATGGTTTGGGACCCAATTGCTAATTGGGTATATTGTTTGGTAGTGGTAGCTCGGGTAGTTGGCGAGGCAGCAGCAAAGGAATTCGTGCGGGAAGCTTCTGTAGTGCGAGGTGAGTCTTCTCACCATACCAATGGGTCTAAGGTACCAAGGTCGGCCCATTTTTATGATAGTTTGTATACTTGTTGTGTAGAGTTGTGTAGCATATTTATGCAGTAGAGATAGCCTTTGGGGCTCATGGTAGAGATCGCCTTTAGGGCTAACGGTAGAGATAGCGTTTAGGCTAACTGTAGAGATAGCCTTTGGGCTAACGGTAGAGATAGCCTTCGGGGCTAAGGGTAGAGATAGCCTTTGTGGCTAATGGTAGAGATATCTCGATAGCTAATTGATATGTGATACATGGTAGAGGTAGATTTTATAGCTAATGAATATGTGATATGTGGTAGAGGTAGCCTTTGTAGCTAATTGTTGTGTATTATGTGGTAGAGGTAACTTTTATAGCCAATTGATATGTGGTATGCAGAAGAGATGGATTTTATAGCTGATATCATATGTATTGTGTGGATTATGTGTGAGGTATGATTTGGGGGACTCACTAGGCTTCATGCTTAAAGGTTTTGTTTATGGTTTCATGTATCATTGTTTTGGAAAGGAAGGGCTCGGAGTGGTCGCAATGGATACACGTATGATTTCCGTAATGACTGATTTTGGGATGAACTGTGATAAATGTTTTACTTATTGATGATTTGAATTGTTAGAGTAAACGGTATCCATGTTTTAGCAATATTAAAAATGCAATTTTTACCTTTGATTTTTGGGTCGTTACAAACAGCCATAGAGAGTGCATTCCGCGACATCAAGCATTGTCATTCCCCTTAGGCTCATAAGTACCTGAAACAATCAAGAAATTGTAAGCTAATGCTTAGTGAGCTCCCCAGAGCATACCCTATACAGTCCACATATACACATATACCATATTAGCTATAAAAGCTACATAAACCACATAAGTCATGCATACAATCATAATAGGAAGGCGATAGGCTCTCCACATGGTCTTACATCCAAGTACTATGGGCTCTCCCATGGTCTTTAATAGGAAATCCATGGGTCTCCACACAATCTGTGACATCCCCATTATCACGGCCAGAAAAGACCGATTATGTTTATGCTTTATAAAAATCAGAGTACCCTTTTTATAAAATTGTTGCGGAATTTGTTCCTAGAAAAACATGATAAATACGTTATCAAAGCATTTCTGAAGAAATGTATTATTTTTTATTTATTTTAAAACATTGGGATGTCATCGTCAATACATAAACATAAGCATAAACAGAACTTACATTCATTATCACTAGTGATTTACATCTCCTTAATCTCTCAGTGTAATGTAACTTCATATCGACACCTGTGATAAAAATAAACTGAGTGGGTCAGGCTTGGGAGGATGGTGAGCACATAGGGTTTTCAACCCACAATAAATAAGTTTATTAATTTCATCAATCAACAATAACTCGATTACCCATTCCCGTTATCCTCTCATTACGTCCCTAAACACCTATCATAAGGGACCTAGCATAAGGATCATCATCGGGATAGCAAGTATACGGATAATATGCACACACAACACATTTTGTAGATATAAAATACATATACAGTTTAAATCATTTAAAAGATGTATAAAATTGTTCATCCAGCATAGATAGTAAGTATACGGATAATATGCACACACAACACGCAATTTATATAAAATACTTCATATCTATGTGTAAGATGAAAGTAACTATGCACTCACTTGATAAGGTGGTGACTCGGTACTCGGACAATGCATCGTTTACTTTAAAATAATTTCCTTAGACAAAACCTAGTATTATTATCACTAGATTTTAGTCTAATATTTACTGTGACTAATTATTAGTGTTGTTGTTGTTATTATTATTATTATTATTATTATTATTATTATTATTATTATTATTATTATTATATAAGCATTTACACAGTACTTTCCAACCACTATGTACACACAGGGGCCAGGCATAAAACACCGGAGGGTAGGACCATTTTGGCATATAGCACTTCTGAAATCCAACAACCCTATGCGGCCCTTTAAACCAGATTCCCCGTACCGCGAGTAGTTAAAATGATATTATAACGACACTTATATAAGTCATAATAATAGCTCAAATATTTATTATAAATTCATAATAACAACATTAACTTTAAATATAAACTATATTTAAATTAAGGTAATCATAACTTACTTACAAGGGGATTTTAGCTAGGAGTCAGGCTCTACAGGGGCAGAACTTCGTCCCTGAATCTTTCTAAAAAAGATTCGTGTAGCGCTTCAGCGCTCACCTTATTATACTAAAACTATAGAAAGAGAAGTCGAATCACGAAGAATCGAAATGCTCGGGGGATAAGAAGAGAAAGACTCTTGAATCAAGAGAATGGTGCAAGAAATATGAGAGCTAGAGGCTCTTATTTATACTAATTGAATTTCAAAAACTACCCTCCATAATTACTTAATGACCTTATAGTTATATAAAAAACTAAACACCCGTTTATAATACTATTTTAAATAGATTTAATGATATTTGTACTAAAGTAATGTCGAATGAACTCAACATTAGTCTTATAATGACCGCATCGTTGATACCTTTCTAATGATATATACATATGTATATATATGTATGTATATATGATTTATACTGTATTTTAATACGTAAATATGCTATTATAATTTGTAACTCGTTCATACGAACTCCATTTTTGACGTTATTTATATCCATGCGTAGGTGAAGACGTACTATACAACTTTCGTTTAGACTCCGTCGGCTAATTTTGACTTTATTTTTAAAGTTATATTTTTAACAGGTTGGGACAGGATTGGTCCGTTAAAATCTCATAAATTCTACATCCGATGTCCATTTTCGTATTTCTTTTTATCGTTACGCTACTAATAATGAGATCTTCGATTCTCGTTTAGGTTGTGTCGACTAAAAACCGCTCGATCTAATACTCGAACTTTGGGCTATACACCGTTAAGCCGAAACTTTGAGAAATCATAACTTCCTCATACGAAGTCAGATTTGGGCGTTCTTTTTATGGACGCTCTTAGGTTAACATATTCTACGACTTTCATTTAGATTACTAAGGCTAAAAATCTCTCTATTATAAATTCACTACTTACGTCTTCCCGGTACCGTGTTGGTTTCGTCGCGAAACTTCGACGGGTCATAACTTATTTGTTATAACTCGGATTTCGGCGCTCTTTATATGTACGGAACCCTTGAGACATATTCTACAACTTGGTTAAGTTTAATTATTCTAAATAATCTTTTGTTGAAAATTCGTTTTCGACCCCTATTATCTCTAAATTGACTAGCCCGGATATACGGCCGTTACACGATCTTACATCCAAGAATCATGGGTTCTCCCATGGTCTTTAATAGGAAAGCTATGGGCTCTCCACATGGTCTTACATCCAAGTATCATGGGCTCTCCCATGGTCTTTAATAAGAAAGCCATGGGCTGTCCACATGGTCTTACATCCAAGTGCCATGGGTTCCTCTATGGTCTTTCATACAAGTGTACCACATATACAACTAGCATACCTCTTAGAATATAATCAAAAATCATGCCACATAACATTGTATCAACTAGTGTACCACATATCATAAAATGGGCCGTACTTGGTGCCTTCGACCCATTGGTATGGTGAGGAGACTCACCTTGTCAAGAATGCTGAAGTGATAAGATAAGATCGAATAAGTTCCCATGCGCAGCTCTAAGTCAACTACCTACAATTATCATATGACTAGTCTTGTTGAAATTCCGGAATACCAAAAATACCCACAAGGTCAAACTTGGTCAACCCTTGTCAAAGTCCAAGTCAAATGTCAAGGTCAACAGTCCATGTTGACCCCAACTCGTAGAATGCATCTAGCAACTCGTCGAGTTCTTCAGAGTCCAGAGCACCGAGACAAAACCTAACCAACTCACTAAGTTGTCCCATCAGCTCGGAGTTCACTCAATATCTAGTAGGTCCTGAATCCCGCGTCCAACAATTGATCTTTACTCGATGGGTTGGATCTCGCAACTCATCGAGTTTTAGTCTAAAACCCTAATATTCGAAAGGTGATTTGATACCTGAAATGAGCATTACCAAGGATATGCTAAGATTAAACAGGTAACTAATACCATAAATATAGAAAAGGGCCTAAAAACTACAAGGGATTAGCTATGAATTAAATGTAAGAGACTGTTTTCCTCAAAAGTAGCATAAAGCATCTCATATGTGACTTTGGAAGTTATCTTGGGCTCTCATGACATATTGGGATGCTTCAGTAGCTTGTAATCCTAAGCTTCGATGATACTCTAAGTCTTTGAATAATATTTTCATTTTGAACACTTTTGTAGTTCTTTGGTTTTGATGGCATGAACATGCTTGAACTTGGGATATTCCGAGTTAACTTGATGAACATGATAAAGTTCAAATTTTAAGTAAATATGAAAATGTTGGATCCTTGGTTTTTTGTCCCCTATGTATTGGTTTAACATGTCAATGTTTAACGTATAGGTGTAAATTTCCAATGTATGACATGTCTATTCCAATATATTAATTTTAGTTTAAGATCTAACATATAGATGGTAATAAGAGGGTTGTCATTTACGAAAGCGTAAGATGACCCCTTTATCCCTTGAATATAGCCATAAACCATGCGTCCATGTGAGGTGTTTAAACCTAATGTCATAGAAATATGTTAATCTCTAAACCTTAGAAGTTATCTTGTTACCTTGGATAATAGGATGGATGATTAGTCCTTAATATCTTGGTCGAGATCTTTGATTTCTTCTAAACAAAGATCTTGGGTAAAGGGTGGGTGTTAGCTTGGCTAACACCCCTCTGATGCTTAAGTCAGTATCTAAGATGAATAATATATAACGATAATTTGAAATTGGAAAAGAAAAAAATATGAATATCTTGGGCCAAGATCTTGGGTTTTATTCAAAATAAGCTTAAAGATGTATGGATTTCCAAATTCTTAGGAGTACTTGATTGTCTACAATTGATATGCCCCTTACTAGATTTTGAATCTATCAGGTAGGGATCATCCCATTTTAGGGAAAGTTTACATGCACTAAGTTCTGCAGTAATTTTTAAAACTTTTCTAAGGACATGATCTCATACACGTAATCTTCTTATTTTAATGTTATTGTTGTAGGATTTAGCGATCCTTTGTTGGTATGTTGTTATCCTTATATTGGTAAGGTCCCTAAGTTCATCCACTGCGTCAAGATCTTCGGCCAATATTTTGTCATTTTTGCTTGATTGCGAAATCTTGTCCTATAGAATTTTTTGTTGTGGTTTTATCTTCCCAAAGAACTAGGGGTAATTATCCAACCTATCATCCTCTTCTTTATGCGAGTTTTTTCTTTAGCTTGTTATTGATGATCTTGTTACTCGATTCAACTTAGCCGTTAGCTTGAGGATGGACACATGTGGAAGTGATCATCTTGATTCCCCACCTCGCAGAAAAGTTTTGTGTCCTTTTACCTATAAACCAAGATCCATTGTCTCATATAATCTCTGATGGGATGCCAAACCTCGTCAAGATGCTCTGTTTAATAAAGAAAATCATTTATTTTTCTCTAACTTGAACTAAAGCCTCAACTTTTATCCACTTAGAGAAGTAATCCGTCGTTGCTAGCATGAAGACTTTCTCACTTGGTGCTGTAGGGACTTTACCAACTATATCCTGACGCCATCTCATGAATGACCATGGAAATATAATTGGGTGGAGAGGTCGAGCTCGGTTATGCAAGATGTTTCTATGTCTTTTGGCATGCATCACAGTTATGGCCATACTTTATTGTATTTGTCTTCATTGTTGGCTAGTAGTAATCGGTTCTCAAGATCTTGGAGAAGAGTGTCTTGCTACCTGTATGGTTACCACATTCTCCTTCATTTATTTCTTTGAGGATGATTTTTGGCTTCATTATCTTCAAGACACTTAAGATTAGGACATGCTTATGATTTTCTAAAAGAGATATCTTCAATTATGTTGAACGTTGAAGCTTTTATTTTGATAGTTCTTGGGTACTTTTCACTTTTAGTAATGGATCCATCACAAAGATATTAAAATATGGGTGATGTCTAAGATGTGATGAAAGGTACTGATCCTTCAGGCGTAAAATCATTAGTCCTAATGTTATCATAATTGAGATCTTTGGATCTAGGATATCTAGATCCAAGATCTTGGAAGGGCACCACTTCTTCCTTGATGTCTCTTGTTGTAGGCTTTATGACATGAAATGTTGGTGTCATGATATATGGGTAAATCTTGAAGGCAGAGCCAAGATTGTCTAGTCCATCCACTTCTATATTATCTTCTCTAGGTACTTGTTTGATGTCAATATTTTGGAACTTAGATGCCAAATTTTTTACCATCTTCAAGTATAAATTCAGTCTTTCATTTTTAACTAGAGATCTTTAATCCCAAGATCTTGGGAATTTGGCAAGCTCAAGATTAATGCTTCATATTCTACTTCATTGCAAAGAGGGTCCATTTCTTTGGTTCTTCTATATTTCAGACTAAAATCAACCATGAAATTAGCTAATGATTGTGATATTATAGAAGATATTGGCTCATATCTTAGGTTATATGTAGTTAATTGTACAAACGACTTGGCCATCCTTTTTAACATCTCTGGATTTCTCATCACATTCTTAACTGGTACATTGTTTTCACATAAATATGGTGAGTTTCAAAACAATGACATAATTTAGTTGAAGCATAAATAAGGGATAAGACTAGTTTTAGAAGATGTGAATACTTGTTTTCAGCATCCAAGATGTAACATCCATAAAAATCATGCCAATTTAAAAAAATTTAAATCATTGAAAAACCAAAAATTATTAGAAATTTATTTTTAAAATGGTTTCATGTCAGAGCATCCGATAGTCAAATCATAAAAATATAAGGAGGTGCACGATCGCCTTTGCCTTCCCACGATCGTCAGAAGTACCTGAAACATAATCAACAACTATAAGCCTGAAGCTTAGTGAGTTCCCCTAAAATACCAACGCCATATAAAACATAGCTATATCATAGCAAACAAATAAACAACATGCAAAATGAGCCATCAACCTGACTGGACCGCCTCGTAGGGCCATTAGTCTATCTGGACTGCTTTCCAAGCCATCAGTACGTTTGGACCCCCTCTCAAGGACTTCAGCCTATCCGGACCGTTTGTTGGGCTTTCCGCCTGACTAGTATGCCCTAACCAGGTCTATAGTCTATCCAGTCTGCCCTGGGTATGTTGACCTAGAGCACAGAGCATGACCGCCTCAACCCAACCCCAATCAAACAATCATGTGCACATAAATGTCATACGCTAGCATATATATAACTGTCAAACCGATCTAATAGATCACTAATCATAGCATCATCCTATATACCAGGATATTGACCTAACAGGCCACTAACGTAACATCATCCTATATACTAGGATACCAACCTAACAGGTCACTAACATAGCATCATCCTATATACCAGGATACCGACCTAACAAGTCACTAACATATCAACATGCAATAAACCTGGATACAAATCCGAAAAGGGCCGACATTGGTGCCTTCGACCCTTTTACTATAGGGAGGACAAACTCACCTCACAATGTCGATCGGAAACCGAAATGTAAAACTCCTAAAATATGGCTCCAAACAACAAAACCTACAACCACAATTGATCCAATTCCATAAATACCCAATTTACCAAAGTACCCTCGGAAGTCAAAATGGTCAACCCTTGGTCAAAGTCAAAGTCAATAGTCTAGGTCAACTGTCCGTATTTACCCAACTCCACGAGTGCAGTCTACAGAATTGCCGAGTTCCTTCAGAACTCAGCAAGTCGCGAATTCCTTAGTCAAGTCATCGAGTTTCCAGACTACTCGTTGAGCCCATGTAGTCTCCAAAATGTCGGGAAAACCCTAACCAACTCGTCGAGTTACCTCCTTAACTCATCGAGTTCATGTAGAATCCAGAAGATGGGAAAACCCGTATCAACTCATCGAGTTGGCTATCCAATTCGTCGAGTCCATTCAGTGTATTTCTCATTCAGATGCTGTGACAACCTGAAATCTATTTCGTTATTTTAACCCACCTCTGTTAATAAAAATTAATTTTTATTAAAATTTTCCGTCAACTTCTCGGGTCTAATTAAATATTCTAAACTCAATACAATCGAGGTTTGGGTCCAAGAACGAATTTTTCCGACTCAAAGCATAAAAATCCGGGCCAAACACCCCTTCGAAAGGAGTGTACCGCCGCAAACTCGAGTTTATGTCCCTACACCCCCCACCCCACCCTTGTCCGTAAACTCACCCCTATATAAGGGATGAGTGGCCTTCATTCAACCATTTTAAACACTCTAAGAACTTTCTCTCTCTACTCTCTCTTTACAATTTCGAAATTTGCACAAGAACCATAAACAATGTAAGTAAATCTTCACCTTGATTGTGTTTAATCCATTCCCTAGAGATGAATCCATGTTTCATATCATTAATCTCATGTTGTTCTAGATTTTCTCTCTCACCAACAACACCAAGAACACACACTAGTGTTTGGTAGCTAAAAACATCATTTCAAGCCTCTTACAGTAAGTAACTAGCATCTATGCTTGATATCTACTAGAAATCAATGGTTTTTCACCTAAAAATCGACCCAGATCATGAACACGAAATGGGGTTATGGCCGTAAACCCGTGTGTACGACTGTACACCCTTCAATGGTTATAAACTCCATTTTTGGATGATTATTGGACTTTAAACCCTACTTTGAGCCGTGCACAAGGCTTAGAACAATTTCAAGAGACTAGAAAGGACCTTGAAACATAAAAAATTGCACCTCTCACCAAGTGTTTACGGTCGTAAAACCATGGGCCGTAAATCCATGGACTACAAACACTTGGGTCGTAAACCTATGGGCCGCAAACCCTGTTGGGCCACAAACCGAGGACTGTACACCCCTGATTACGGCCGCCAACTCCCCATTTTCAATACCGTGTGATTCTAACACTTAGTTTCAAGTGTTTCCTAGTCCCTAAGGTGATTTCCTTCCATAGCATATAGTGTTATGTCCTCATCTAATACATATATGAGTTTTATATGTCAAATAGGATCCGTTCGTGTCCGAAGCATTGTCTGACACCCAACAACTCCTACTGATTAACACTCGAATCCCACGTCAAACAGTGAGTTCATACCCCCACGCTTTTACAGTTTTTAAACGTTTTCAGGGGGGATACATCCAAACATAATGATTTTTACAAGCTAAAAACTGATGCAATCACAACGGTTTTATATCATACATTTAGATACCTTTTTCCCTTTATGTAATATGCAGAGCAAAAGGGATGCTTTCTAAAAATAATTGCATAGTTTTCAAGACAGTATACGATCACAACTTACCAGTCAAACTATAATAGGTATAGTTTGGGAAATTCATTACCGGTTTTACAGATTCAACTTCATACAACGTCAAACACATAAACTATGACATATTTATTTTATCCATTACTACGTACAGAAAACTAGAGTATCTTGCTAAATAATTACTTTGCATATAATTATTTATACTCTACGCCGTATACAACGATTTCGAATTCGAGAACAATTGAATCTTACGTAAACTAGTTAATACAGGATTGTGAGACCTATCTTCGTTATGCTCCTCGGGGTACCAGTAAATCCTCACCTTTAGTATAACTAGAGTCTCCTAGAGGGAGAGCATGGAATTTATGAATAGATCTATTCGGGACCGACAATCCCACACCTGAACTGTTAGCTACAGTTAGGCGGCCACGCCTGGGGTGACAAATTTTGTAACCCTACGACGGCTGAAGAAACGTCAAGGAGGTCATCAGTCACATTAGCATGGTTATACGACTCACAATAAGTATAGACTAACCTTTGTTTATGGGATTTTCTTTCTTCAATAGTTTATTTTAATAAATGAAAGTACCTATCTACTTACTGGAGGGTATTCCAGGGATCCTACTCTTTGTTTTATTTGAATAATAAAACTACTAAACACATTGGTGGTAGCCAGGCTCTTCAAACAGATCATACACTACATAATAATGGTAGCCATGGTTTTCGAAACATAATATACACTACCTACTGGTGGTAGCCAGGGTTTTTCAAACGCAACATACATTTCATACAATAATCAACAAACATGTTAGAAAATATTGGATTTTCTTAGAAAGCATGCATACATACTTTAGAATTTGATAACAATGGTTTTCGATACAAACGACATTTTACTTATAATGAAAAGAGATCAATTATACAAACTCAGTGACTAGTTTTCAATACAAAAACATGCTTATGAGTTCACTAGCTTTTTGTTGATATGTTTTTCAAAACCGCTTGTATTCTCAGGGCAACAATAGACAGGTACCTTCGCCAGCTTTTGGAGAAGACGGAGCATTTTGGAGTCTCATCTTTATCTTTTGCTACTTTCAATGTATACAAACTATGTTTTCAAAGAGATGTAAATATTTATATTGTAATGTAATGGTTGTGTTTACTTTGATTACTATGATACGATTGTTGTGATACTACGTATGACGTCACCCGCCCCCGGACGTTTCCGCTGTTTTTTTCTGACGGTTCGGGGGTGTGACAGATGCTTTTATGTGAAACCCAAGATCCAAACTGTAGATCTAGGCTACTAGGGTATGGTTTCCACATAAAGTTGCAAACTTTATGGGCATGCAAGGTTCCATGAAGCTAAAACACTCATAACTAGACTTTGAAGAAGGTTTTGGACATGGAGGAGGGCCAAAGATTCATAAATCTTGAGGCTTTACGTCCATAAGGGCCTAAAGCAGTCCAAATCCGAAAGTGACCATATTTTGTACCAAAATGCTCATTTTTTCACATAAGAAAAGATCTAACAAATGGAAGATCAAGGTAAGAACTTTTTACCTTCAAATGCCAACCAATACGATGTAGATACTAGATCCACAAGCGTCTTCCTGTTCCAAGCCTTTTAATCTTCTAGTTTCTTCAAAAAAAAAATGCACCAACAACACACTTTAGCCTCTCACACACTCAAGAATAGGGTTTAGATTGATTAAGGTTGCTTCTGGCTGTCAGAAGGTGGTACGGAGGCTGGAAGAAAGGACTTAAAGTCCATTAAATAGGGTGTAAACCCTAAAAATTAGGGTTTCAAATTCCAGCTCCAACTCGTCAAGGGTCCTCCAACTCGTCCAGTATATCGCTTAAGTCACACGGCCATATCCGTTTCTACACGACATGTTGGGGCATCCAAATCGTCAAGAAGGCCTTTAAATATGAGTATAAAGCGGTAAAATTTATACCTGGGAGTCAGGGTGTTACAATTCCCCCCCACTTGAACTAGACTTTGTCCTCGAAGTCTGTAGTGACAAACAACTCAGGATAATGCTCCCGCATCTCTGCTCCGACTCCTATGTCCACTCGGATCTCCTCTGATGCTCCGATTGTACCTTTACCAAAGGTACTTCCTTGTTCTGTAAAACTATCACTTTCCTTTCCAGAATGGCCACTGGCCTCTCCACATAATTCAAGAGCTCGTCGACCTGTATATCATCCAATGATACCACTGCATCCTCATCTAATATGCACTTCCTCATCTATTAGCCACTTTGCCAACTGTGGTAATGATCCAGAATGACCCAATGTATCAGGGACTCAACTTTCCCCTCTTCCTGAAGCGGATCACACCCTTCTAGGGTGAGACCATGAGCAATACCATGTCGCCAACCAAGAACTCCAGCTCGGGTTGGCATCAGTCGGCATAATTCTTCTGCCGACTCTAATCTGCTGAATCGTCTCGATAGTCTGCAGAACTACCTCGGTCCGACCAATCACTTTGTGGCCAACCTTGCCCCAACCGTTGCCGGGGTACGGTATCTCCGCTCGGACAACAGCTCGAAAAGTGGAGCACCAATGCTGGAGTGATAGCTATTATTGCAGGCAAACTCTGCAAGGGGTAGGTGGGAATCCCAGCTCCCACCGAAGTCAATAACGAATTCTCTCAACATGTCCTCGAGGGTCTGTATGGTCCGCTCACTCTGGCCATCGGTCTGCGGGTGATAAGATGTATCAAAATGCATCTGCGTGCCCAGCTCCTCGTGGATCTTCAGGCAGAAGTGGGAGGTGAACCTAACATCACTTTTGGGACCAATTGAGACCGGAACTCCATGGCGAGCGCCGATCTCGCAGACATACACGTCAGCCAACTTCTAGGCCGATGAGCTCTCCCGTATGGCCAGGAAATGGGCACTCTTGGTGAATCAATCCACGATGACCCGTATAGCATCAAATCCGTTGTTCGGCCTCGGCAACTTGGTAATGAAGTACATCGTGATTTGTTCCCATTTCCACATGGGAATCTCGAAAGGTTGCAGTTTGCCATGCAGCCTCTGATGCTCAGCCTTTACCATCCTACGGGTCAAGCACCTCTCGACATACCAAGCGATTTCTTGCTTCATGAACGGCCCCCAGTAGCTCAAAATCAAGTCCCGATACATCTTGGTGGCCCCCGGGTGAATAGAGAAGTGAGACTTTTGAGCCTCCTCTAGAACTATCAGTCTAACCTCACCAGACATCGAAACCCATACTCAACTGCATCGAGTCAATAATCCCCGACTATCCTACTCAAATCGGATGTTCTCGTCCCTAATCCTCTTAAGTTTCTAGTTCTCTGGTCACATACCCTCAGACGGGGCCCCTCAAAACAAGCCCACTAGTGAAGAATCTACTGATACCCTGATACATATCACTGGAGTAGATGATCCAGCTGACTTACGACTCAGAGCGTCCGCAACCACATTTGCATTACCTGGGTGGTAAAGGATCTCACAGTCATAGTCCTTGACTACATTCAGCCACCTGTACTATCTCATGTTCAGGTTCGGATGATCCATGATGTGTCTCAAACTCTTGTGGTCCATGTATATGGTACACCGGACCCCATAGAGATAGTGTCTCCAAATTTTGAGAGCGTATACCACCGCTCCCAGCTCCATATCATGTGTTGGATACCTTGTATCGTGTGGCTTCAGCTGCCGCAAAGCATATGATGGGTTTATGTACTCTGACATCCCTATGGTGCACATACAACCCTAATGCTTTGGATCTATGTTTTCTCTAATTATATATGCGATATTCTTTTTCCAAAGCATGAAGTCTAACTAGCATGCAACTTTGATATATGTATCATAAAAACTAGTTAAAAGATTACCTTTTGATGTAGCTTGTAGAACTTGGCCTTATAAGAGCTTAGAACCCCAAGTGTGATGCCTCAAACAAGTCACAATCACCAATAACAATTAGATGAATATGAGCGAGGTTTGGCAGATACTAAAATCAGCTAGCCTCTTCTTGGAATGCAAGGGTTGTCGATTTTGGAGCTAAGGGAACATACTTATAGTGTAGAATTCCAAGAATCGTTTGAAAGACCTAATTCTTACACTTTGGTTTATGATCCAAGAATCGATATGGATTATCACTTAATTGACTTTCACATAAGCTTAGTCCAACAAAAACCAATAATGGATCATTAGCCCAAACCATATGTTTCACTGACATAATCAGTCCCTGTTTATTTAATCAGTCTCTTTTGATCACTAAATTAATTCCAAATGAATTCTTGATCAATACCAATTAAATAATATTATTTCTTAATTAACATATTATTCTTAAAATATATTAATAAATCACAAATAACCTCTTTCTCAAAAATCCATCTTATCAAATTGTTCTGGTGAAGGCAACTCGAAATGGACCATGCTACTATCAGGTCAAGTACATACCAATTATAGTCATGAGCTTAGACACCTAATCCAACAGTATCCCACTTCGATAAGTCTAATAACTATAATTGCCAATGTAACTTCAAAATCCGATTAGCAATCGTAGCTCTCAAAAGCCGTTATCAAACTCTGATGCGTCCATTAGATAAAGGATCATATAATCCTCTGTCCTTCAAGATATCGTGCAAACAAATACATGGAACATAGTCATACTTATTGTCCTGCAGTTTGTTTCCCAGTTTCTAATTTGTTTGACATAGAACTTAATTGAACACATCAATTTAGCTTTGACTGGGCCCAACACGTAATTTAAAACAAAATCATTGAGGGGCTCAAGATATCTCTTTTTATCCTCTTAGGATAAAAGGAACAGATAAAGTTGACTTATATGCTTGTATATACTACTCGTTAAATCATACACAATAATACGTTCTATAACATCAAGTTACTGATGTAGTTTCGAATAATCAATGTATACCTAACTCGTAATCAACAACTCATATATCTTGGTTTGAAGACTATACGATATTATCATCTCACAATCATTCATGATAAATTCCATGAAGTGATTCATGTGAGCATGGGTTTAGTCCAATACTAAAATCATATTTCAAGAGCACTCATGAATGTTTTTAGCAAACTTTTGTAATGTTCTATAACCTACTTCAAAAGTATGATCGACTGTGGATAGTTTGAATAATCTTATTTTTCTGGAAGTCAAAACATGGAAAAAGTGAAAAAATATAAAATAATTGACACAAGATAGTATGTTTACTTATAAATAAAACTCCTTTTATTCAATCATCAAATAATGTCACACCCCCAACCAGACGGCGGAAATGTCTGAGGGCTCGTGTGACTATAAATTGAAATATCATCACAATGAATATACATGAAACATAACACCATCCTCACCAAACATTACATAGTACAATTGTTATTGTTCACATCAAGTACATTGTTTTACATTACACATTCCAAAACGTAAATTGTGCGAAAATTGACATTTCATGAAAAGAAATTCCCAAAATACTCTTGAAGATTCTTCTGCTTAACGATTACCTGAGAATACAAGTTATTTTGAAAATGGTCAACATATCTAATGTTGGTGAGTTCATAAGAATGTTTGGCTGAAAGATTTTGTATTGTTTGCATAACCCAGAAAATCCGATATTTTCTGTAAATTGTATGAAAATGATGTAACGACCAAGTATAAATGTATGTGTGATTTCCATTATAAAAACATGTATAAGTAAGCAATCCAAAATTTTACTTGTATTGTATCTGTTGTAAGTAGAAGGTAATGAATAATAGTATTTCCCCAGAAAATCCGATATTTTCTGATTTATAAAAGTGTCGTAGTCCTCGTATTACAGCATGAATTGCTTTCGTATTATCATGATTTAAGCACTTTGATTCCTGTATTGTATCGATGGTAATGGATCTCTACGTGAGTCGTTATAACCATGCATGATAATGACTAATTTGCCTGTATTGGCATTTTTCCAAATGCCAGTTTTGATCAAGGTTTTGTCACCCTAGACTGTCCGAGTATAACTGTAGCGAACAACTCAGGTGTGGGGGAGTCACCCCCATATAGATCTATACACAAACTCTTGCTCTCCCTCCAGGAGACTCTAATTATAACTACAGGCTACGACCATACACTCAATGGTGTAAACCGACACGTCTCATTAGATCCCAACTATTGCCACATGAATATGTATAACGTTTTATTTATTTAGATTGTTACCAACACCAGATGATTCATGAATGTGAACGGATAAGGCCCATTAGACATGTAAGTTGTTTTCAAGGCTTGTTAGGTATGTAAAAGGACACTTAATGCCCATTAAGCATATAATGAATAGAACAGGCCCAATTATCATGTAAATGGGCCAATAAGACACAAAACATGTAAAGGATAATTTAGGTCTGTTAAGCATGTAATTGGGTCACTAAGGCCCAATAGACATGTAATGAATATATTGGGTCCATTAAGCATGCAAACAGATCAAGAAGGCCCAATAAGCATGTATAGGAAGTATTAGGCCCAATATTTATACCGTTGTTGTATTTCGTTTGTTTGTTATAGTATAGTTCATTTAGTTGGAAAAATTTATCCATAATGTTATATAAAAAAATCCAATGTTTTGTTATAATGATATTTTTAGTTCGTTACATCAAAATTCTATAATTTGAACTCATGTTTAATAAAAATTATACTTTAGGTCCCTTATGAACTAAATTGAACATTTAAAGGCTTATTTTTACATAAAATGTCATTTTTGGTCTATTTTAATTAAAAATAAAATTTTAGCCTATTAATTTATAAAAATTTGTATTTTCGCCCCAAATGTTTAGTAATTTACTGATTTGGCCCAAAAATACATATATTGACATTTCTTGTAACATCCCGAATTCCCGGGTATTATTTATTATTGTATTTTTGGTGATTTGTAAGGAGACTCGGCGAGTTGGAGCCCAAACTCGCCGAGTATGATCGCGGTTATGGGTGCGGGTTTGCGTCTAGACTCGGCGAGTCCACGCTGTTTAATGAAACCCTAATTCCCCGGGTTTAAAGCCTATTTAAGGGCACTTATAGCCTCCCATTGCAGCTACCAGTCCCTTGAGAGAACCCTAAGAGAGCTAAATCGCTTTGAGAGAGAAGAAGTCACTTTTGGATATTTGTAAACTTTGTTTAGCAAGAAGAGGGTGACAAGAGCAAGGAGGAGGTGAGATTCAAGCAGATCCAGAGTCCAGAGGCTTCATTTTGAGGTAGTAGTTCGAACCTCCTTCAGTTTTAAGGTTGATCTTTAGAGTTAGGATTTTCTAACTCCCCTTTGGAGAGTGATTATGTGAAGCAAATGGTCCCCCTTCGAGTTTGTGCCTTGGATCTGGACTCAAAGAGGTCCAGAGACCTTAACCCTTGGAGCTTTTTGGGTTAGTATGGAGTTATTGGACTTAGGTTGTCATTTTTGGGACCAAATCTCCTTTTGATGCCTTGTTGTGGTTATACAAGCATCAAGTTTTGAACTTTACGTGACATTCATGCTTACGAAGGCCAGATCTATGGTTTGGGGAAACAGATCTGACCTCAGGAGGTCAATAGAGTTTGTGCATGGCATGAACTCGCCGAGTTGTTCTTGAGACTCGGCGAGTAGGGTTTGGGTTTCATGTAAATTGTTCAGCGAGTAGACTCGCCGGGTTGGGGGATGACCCAGTGAGTCAGGGAGAGTCAAAGGGAGGGGGGGTTGAGTCAAGCCGGAACTCCCCGAGTTGTTCTTGAGACTCGGCGAGTTGAGTCATGATGGCCCCGCGATTCATGCCAGGTGGAACTCGTCGAGTTAGGGAAGTACTCGACGTGTCAAGAGAGGATCCGAGGGAGTCAGTGAACACGTATAGACTCCCCAAGTCGCTCTAGTGCACTCGCCGAGTCCGGTCAAAGTTGACCGTTGACCATTGATAGAGTTGACCAGTGTTGACTTGATAGGGTTAGTCAACCTTAGTTGTGGAAGTGTTAATTAGAGATATATTGTGTTATAGGAGGACTATAACTCGGGAGATCAAGCGGTAGTGATTGCAGGGATTAGCGAGTTATCGAGATACGCGAGGTGAGTGTTCTCACTATACTTTACCTTGAGTAGGTAATCAGAATTATGTGACAGGGTATTTGTATGCTATATGTATGTTATGTGTTGTACTGCATTATTTCTATGTGATTTATGCTGTGCATGCTTATAGAGTTGGAACCGGAAGGTTCATAGAGTTAGAACCAGAGGGTTCATAGAGTAGGGTCCACAGACCCACAGAGTTATAGCCTCGAGTGGCTAATATGTGCTATGTGTGGTATTTTGGGGAACTCACTAAGCTTTGTGCTTATAGTGTTTGATGTTATTTTTTTCAGGTACTAGTGATGACCTTGGGAAGGTGCCGGCTTGATCAGTACACACACGGGATTTTTATGTTATGAGATCTTGGGATTTTTATATGTCATGGATTGAGTTTCAAACATTGATGTTTTTATGAATATTAAATGAATTATATTTTTATAAAATGCGAAAAATTGTTTTGAAATTTACGGTGTTACAAGTTGGTATCAGAGCCTTGGTTTGAGGGATTCGAGTACACCTTCGGGCGTATTTGAACTCAAACTGAGGATTTGAGAAATATTTTCAAAAAGAGTAAAAGATTTTTGGAAAAATGTAGAGCAGAGTTGTGTGTACGATCAGTCCGCGCCCGAACGGTGATTTCCCAAGATACCCTCATATTATGTGTTATGACATTGATATGATGTATTCTCATGCTAGAGTAGGCTAGGTACTCCTATTAGGACTAGAGCGGCCTGATTTGTGATGCCTTAGCCTAGGGAGAGGTGAGCTGCTATGAGATGCTTGAGAGTGAGTAAGTAGCAGCGAGGAGCTTATGAGAGATCTGTTAGAGAGTGGATTATGCATAATAGAGTACTTGGAACTTGGGATCCGAAGAGGAGGACTTAGGGTGTATTCTGATACGGTGCGGACAGTAGTATTGGGCCCATGCTACTGAAAGCATCGGGGCGGTCTACAACCCAAGTAAGAATCTTTGGAATGCCAAGGATCAAGGAGGGATGAGTTGTCGAGTGTGAGTATGCTCGAATGGATTCTAATTTATCGTATGTTGTATTTCAGAGGTAGATCATGGTGAGGACACGTCTTATACCTGAGAGCAGTGGGGCCAGTGATGAGGAGATCCACCGGATCATCCATGAGGAGGTGGCTGCGACCATCAGAGCAGAGATACCAGAGATGTTCGGGTCTATTAAGACCATGTTGATTGAGACTTTCGACGAGCGTTATGCTGCTCTTTCTGAGGCTGCTGTTGCAGCGGTCGCCACAACTATTGCTGCCACGAGGCCGCAGGGTGGTGATGCGTTGTTGTTATGAGAGTTCAGCAACATGAAACCGACAGAGTTTGATGGGACCCAGGACCCGGTGGCGGCTATGAGATGGATTTCAGACATAGAGGGATGTTTCTTCACTTGCTCATCTCCTGAGCATTTGAGAGTTCGGTTCGCGCTGAACCAGCTTCGCTTAGGAGCGAAGGACTGGTGGAAGTTTGTGACGGCGCACTTTACGCCTGCTGAGCTTGCGGTAGTGACCTGGGAGAGGTTCACTGCCATGTTCCGAGATGAGTACGTTCCCCAGGTGGAGAGGGAGCATTTGGCCCAGGAGTTTCTGACCCTCAAGCAGGGTACTGAGTCTGTTACGGTGATTACCAGGATGTTCCACGAGAGGGCGATGTTCTGCCCTGAGCACGTGTCCACTGAGCAGGCACGTATGAGCCGATATTTGAGTATCTTGAGGCGAGACATTCGGGAGTTTGTGGCGAACTCCTCGTACCGGACATTTTCCGAGCTTCAGGCAAATGCCCGGAAGAGGGAGATTGAGATAGAGACTCAGGCTAGGGAGGAGGCGAAGTCTCAGGGGAGGGATCGGCGACCGGCACAGTCCCAACCGGAAGCCAAGCGGGCCAAGCCAGGTGATCCCAAATCAGGGAGCCAGACGGGCCGCACTTGTGGGAAGTGCGGCAAGGGTCATGATGGAGTTTGTAGAGCTGGATCTTGCTACAAGTGTGGCAAGGAGGGGCATATGGCCAAGGACTGCCCCAAGGGGTTTGCAGTGTGTTTCCACTGCAACCAGACCGGACACCGGAAGGCAGAGTGTCCGCAGTTGCGGGGATTAGCTCAGGGAGCACCTCAGGGATCTGCCCCTGCGGCCATCTGAGCTACCGAGAGTCAGCCAGTGAAGGCCGAGGCACTGAGGGCACGAGGGAGAGCCTTTCAGTTGAACGCGGAGGAGGTCCGCGCAGTGCCCGATGTCATGGCTGGTATATATTCTTTCGTGTATTTATTTTGATGTTGAGATATTATGCTTATATTATGTTATGCGTAGGTACTTTTCTTGTGAATTTTGTACCTGCCTTGGTGTTATTTGACTCGGGTGCGAGTCGATCTTTTGTATCTTTGGCTTTTAGTCAGCATATCAGTGTTAGTCGTGAGGCGTTGAGTTGGCCTCTGAGAGTTTCCATAGCTAACGAGAGGGTGATATATGCCACGGAGGTTATCCGTGGGTGCGTATTCGAGATTTTCGGTGTTGAGTTCCCGATTGATTTGGTTCCTATTGCGATGGGTGATGTCTGTGTCATTGTGGGCATGGACTGGTTGAGCAAATTCGGTGCGGTTATCGACTGCGAGCGGCAGCTGGTGACCATACGAGACCCTAGTGGGGGAGTGCTTACGGTGTATGGCAAGGGTACACGTTCTTGGTCAGCGTTTTGTTCGGCCACTAGGGTGAGGCAGTGTCTACAGCAGGGTTGTAAGGGCTTTGTGGCGTATGTGATGGATACGCGGGTTGATTCAGAGATGCCGAGGTCAGTTGAGGAGGTTCCGATAGTGCGTGAGTTCCCGGATGTATTTCCAGAGGAGTTGCTGGGTGTGCCTCCCGTGAGGCAAGTGGAGTTCAGTATCGATTTGGTTCCGGGGGCCACGCCTATCGCAAAGGTGCCTTATCGCCTTGCACCTCCAGAGATGCAAAAGTTATCCTCGCAGATTCAGGAGCTGCTGGGAAAGGGGTTTATCCGACCGAGCAGCTCGCCGTGGGGAGCGCCTATCCTTTTTGTCAAGAAGAAGAATGGTTCACACCGGATGTGCATTGATTACCGGGAGTTGAACAGGCTGACGGTCAAGAACCGTTACCCGTTGCCGAGGATCGACGATTTGTTCGATTAGTTACACGGAGCATCTTGGTTCTTTAAGATCGATTTGAGGTCTGGATATGATCAGGTGAGGGTGCGAGATGAGGACATTCAGAAGACAGCGTTCAGGACGCGTTATGGAAATTACGAGTTTATGGTGATGCCTTTCGGGTTCACCAATGCCCCGGCAGTGTTCATGGATCTCATGAATCGAGTGTGCAGGTCGATGTTGGATTGGTCGGTGATTATATTCATCGACGACATTTTGGTATATTAAAGATCTAAAGAGCAGCATGAGGATCATTTCAGGGAGATCCTCGGAGTTCTGAGATCGGAGAGGCTTTATGCCAAATTCTCCAGGTGTGATTTCTGGTTGCGAGAGGTCCAGTTCCTAGGGCATCTCGTTAACCAGAAAGGGATATTGGTCGACCCGGCCAAAGTTGAGTCAATGATGAGTTGGGAGGTGCCGAGGTCACCCTCTGAGATCAGGAGTTTCTTAGGGTTGGCAGGTTATTATCGGAGATTTATCAAGGATTTCTCTAAGATCGCAGTGCCACTCACCAGGTTGACCCGGAAGGGTGTCGCTTTTTCATGGGGCGTGTTGGCCCTCCTGGAGGGGATGGAGGACTTTGTGGTATACTGTGATGCGTCGATCTTGGGGTTGGGAGCGGTGCTGATGCAGAGGGTATGTGATAGCATACGCATCGAGGCAGCTGAAGCCTCATGAGACGAGGTATCCCACCCATGATCTAGAGTTGGGGGCAGTGGTGTTCGCCCTCAAAATTTGGCGTCACTATCTGTATGGGGTTCGGTGTACGATATACACGGACCATAAGTGCCTGAAGTATTTGATGGATCAGCCCAACCTAAATATGCGGCAGAGGAGGTGGTTGGATGTGGTCAAGGATTATGATTGTGAGATCCTGTACCATCCGGGCAAGGCTAATGTGGTAGCCGACGCCCAGAGTCGCAGGGCGGAGAGCGCCCCATTACGAGATGTATGTTTGCGATTGACCGTGATGACTCCAGTGTTGGACACCATTCGTGGAGCACAGGCTGAGGCCATGAGATCGAAGAACCAGAAGAGAGAGCGAGTTTTTGGGTTGGTATCTGAGTTATTTACCGATGGTCGGGGGCTTATGACATATGGGTACCATTTGTGGGAGGGACGCGTACCATTTTGATGGAAGAGGCTCATCGGTCGAAATACTCGATCCATCCTGGGGCCACTAAGATGTATTTGGACCTCAGGAGAGAGTATTGGTGGCCCTGTATGAAGAGGGATGTTGCGTGGTTTGTTGAGAGGTGCTTAACCTGCCGTAGGGTTAAGGCCGAGCACCATAGACCGCATGGTAAGTTGCAGCCGTTGGAGGTTCCCGAATGGAAGTGGGAACAGATTACCATGGATTTTATCACCAAATTACCAAGGACTGCTAGGGGAGTCGATGCAATTTGGGTGATTGTGGACAGGTTGACAAAGAGCGCCCACTTGCTTGCTATCAGTGAGAGCTCCTCCGTAGAGAAGTTAGCAGAGATGTACTTGAGGGAAGTGGTATCTCGGCATGGGGTGCCGATCTCGATTGTATCGGACCGGGATGTATGCTTCACTTCCAGATTCTGGAAGAAGTTTCACGAGGAGTTGGGTACTAGGCTGCATTTTAGTACCGCATATCACCCTCAGACAGACGGACAGAGCTAGCGGACGATCCAGACGCTCGAGGACATGCTCCGGGCATGTGTGTTGGATTTCGAGGGGAGTTGGGATATGTATTTGCCCTTGGCAGAGTTTTCCTAAAACAACAACCATCATTCGAGCATTGGTATGCCACCCTTTGAGCTGTTGTATGGGAGGAGGTGTCGGACCACCATATGCTGGGGAGAGGTCGGATAGCGTGTTATGGGCAGTACAGAGATCGTGCTTCAGACGACAGAGCAGATCCAGCAGGTCAGACAGAGGTTGTTGACCGCTCAGAGTCGTCAGAAGAGTTATGCAGACAGACGCCGGTCCGAGCTTGAGTTTCAGGTCAACGACTTTGTGCTCCTGAAGTTCTCTCCTTGGAAAGGAGTGATTCGATTCAGGAAGAGGGGCAAGTTGGGGCCCCAATATATTGGTCCATTCCGGGTGGTCGCGAGGGTAGGTAGGGTAGCCTATTGCTTGGAGTTGCCAGCAGAGTTGGGTCAGATTCACGGCACTTTCCACGTGTCGCAATTGCGGAAGTGTATAGTCAATGAGTCGGCAGCGGTTCCATTAGAGGATATTCAGGTGGATGCGAGCCTGAATTATGCTGAGAGACTGGTGGCAATCAGAGATCGGAAAATCAAGGTATTGAGGAGCGAGACTTCGAGGGCGAAGTCTAGTTCTAGTGGGGGAGAGTTGTAACATCCTGAATTCCCAGGTATTATTTATTATTGTATTTTTGGTGATTTGTGAGGAGACTCGGCGAGTTTGAGCCCAAACTCCCCGAGTATGATCGCGGTTATGGGTGCGGGTTTGCGTCTGGACTCGACGAGTCCAAGAGTGGACTCGGCGAGTCCACGTTGTTTAATGAAACCCTAATTCTCCGGGTTTGGAGCCTATTTAAGGGCACTTATAGCCTCCCATTGCGGCTACCAGTCCCTTGAGAGAACCCTAAGAGAGCTAAATCGCTTTGAGAGAGAAGAAGTCACTTTTGGATATTTGTATCCTTTGTTTAGCAAGAAGAGGGTGACAAGAGCAAGGAGGAGGTGAGATTCAAGCAGATCCAGAGTCCAGAGGCTTCATTTTGAGGTAATAGTTCGAACCTCCTTCAGTTTTAGGGTTGATCTTTAGAGTTAGGGTTTTCTAACCCCCCTTTGGAGAGTGATTATGTGAAGCAACTGGTCCCCCTTCGAGTTTGTGCCTTGGATCTGGACTCAAAGAGGTCCAGAGACCTTAACCCTTGGAGCTTTTGGGTTAGTATGGAGTTATTGGACTTAGGTTGTCATTTTTGGGACCAAATCTCCTTTTGATGCCTTGTTTGTGGTTATGCAAGCATCAAGTTTCGAACTTTACGTGACATTCATGCTTAGGAAGGCCAGATCTATGGTTTGGGGAAACAGATCTGACCTCAGGAGGTCAATAGAGTTTGTGCATGGCATGAACTCGCCGAGTTGTTCTTGAGACTCGGCGAGTAGGGTTTGGGTTTCACGTAAATTGTTCAGCGAGTAGACTCGCCGGGTTGGGGGATGACCCAGTGAGTCAGGGAGAGTCAAAGGGGGGGGGGACTGACTTGCCGGTCAAAGTTTACCGTTGACCATTGACAAAGTTGACCAGTGTTGACTTGATAGGGTTAGTCAACTTTAGTTGTGGAAGTGTTAGTTAGAGATATATTGTGTTATAGGAGGACTATAACTCGGGAGATCAAGCACTAGTGATTTCAGGGATTTGCGAGTTATCGAGATATGCGAGGTGAGTCTTCTCACTATACTTTACCTTGAGTAGGTAATCAAAATTATGTGACAGGGTATTTGTATGCTATATGTATGTTATGTGTTGTACTGCATTATTTTTATGTGATTTATGATGTGCATGCTTGTAGAGTTGGAACCGGAAGGTTCATAGAGTTAGAACCAGAGGGTTCACAAAGTAGGGTCCACGGACCCACAAAGTTATAGCCTCGAGTGGCTAATATGTGATATGTGTGGTATTTTGGGGAACTCACTAAGCTTTGTGCTTACAGTGTTTGGTGTTATTTGTTTCAGGTACTAGTGATGACCGTGGGAAGGCGCCGGCTTGATCAGTACACACACAGGATTTTTATGTTATGAGATCTTGGAATTTTTATAAGTCATGGATTGAGTTTCAAACATTGATGTTTTTATGATTATTAAATGAATTATGTTTTTATAAAATGCGAAAAATTGTTTTGAAATTTACGGTGTTACATTTCTGGCCCATTTTTGCGGAAAATTACATTTTCAGCCCTTATTTGAATAAAATGACATTTTCGGCCGAATTTTTATAAAATTAACATTTTTGGCCCAAATATTGAAATAAGTGTCATTTTAGCCCCTAATCTCGCGGGTTTCCATTTTTGCCTCAAGTTTTTATTTCATAACATTTCGATCCATAAAATTGTTATTTTTGCAATTTGGGCCCAAAAAGCCGTAAGGCCCACATTAAGGCCCATAATGCAAATTTTACACTTTTGGCCCTTTGGAAAGTATGATTGTTATAAAAACTCATTTTTAAGTGAATGTGACCCTTTTGGTCCTTATAAAACTGTAGGTGTCACCTTTGTCTCAATCTTTTGTTTATTTGTAAAAAATGACCCTTATATAAGATTTGTGTTTTGTTTTTCACAACTTAGGCATGTTTAACACTTTTAACTTTGTAGTATGGTGACTAGAGTGTTGTAGTTTATGAATTCAACCTATTTTTGTTAAAATTTTAAAGATCTATCGAGTTATATCACACAAACACAACATAAACCAAGAAGATCATACATAACATGAATAAATACATAGATCTACACATAAATACATGTATTCTCCCCCCAAAAACAAGTAAAAACCGAACAAAGGGGGTATGAACTCACCTTTGCTTGTTGTTCTCGATTTTGAAGAAGAAAAATCTTGGCCATTAGCAAACCTTCTTGAGTGATTTTTGAACTTTGGAAGTTTCTAAGAGTATGATCACAAGAATTTGTTGAGAAGGAGTATTCTAACATAAAAATGAAGTTATAGAACTTGGATATGGAAGGACTTACCAAGGAATGATTATTTTTGGTGAAAACCTTCTTGAAACAACATTAAATCTCGAAATTTTGATGAAGAAGGAGTTTTTGAGAGTGTTTGTGAGAGAGTTTTGAAAGTGTGTGTGTGTGTTTGTTTCTTTCTCTCCGCCGAATGGCAGAAACGAGAGACAGAAAAGTGAGGTGAAGATAAGATGGGTGCTTAGCAGTATGCGAACTTATATTTTTGTTTAGTGGCACCATTTAACTCAATGCACAATTTTTTTTTTAATTATAAACCTGTTGGGCCGAGAATGGGCTCAATAAATGAAGGTGAATTAGCTTTGAGCTCAAATCTTTGGCTTTGATTGAATTTCATAGGCCCAATATTATTTTTCAGCCTATTGGGCCCTTAAGATGGTTCACGACCCATTTCAATAAAAGAGATGGAGTGTATGGCTCATTAAGGCCCATTAGGGTTAGAATGAATCATTTTAGGTCCATATGGTCCAAAATCTTATAGATTTATGAATTGGGTCCATTTAGAATCCAAATAGGGCTTTTAAGCCTAAAATAGTCGAATTGAATGCTTATTGACCCATTAGGCCCAATAAGAAAATCCTAGTCCATAAAGAACTTGAACCGAAATTTTTAGTGTTTTCCACTCCTAATTGACTTTCTGAAATGTTTTGCATAGAGTTTTGAATTTCAATTGTAAATCTTGACTAAGTTTGTTGTCAAAGAATGAACGTAGTGTATGATATCAAGTTAGAGTTACAAATATTATCATAGACAATGTTTACATGATCACAGAATTTCCTGGCAAAAATGCCAGTTGTGAGAAATATCAATTACATTTTAGCTATTACAAGTTTCTAAATGTTTATCTAATCATTAAAACTAATATCATCCTTCAGCCCGACACTCCTAGCGTGCTGCAAGTGCTTAACACTACTCAGTCCCTTTGTAAGGGGATCTGTTGGGTTCTACTCTGACGATACCCCCTTCATTACGAGGAGTCCTTCTTCGACTCAATGTCTTATTAAGTGATATTTTTTGTCGATGTGCCTGGATCTGACATGATCCCTTGGTTCCTTGGCTTAGGTGACCACACCCTCGTTCTAACAGAAAATCTCAATAGGCTCCTATATAGCTTGTACAACTCCAAGGTCTCCGATGAAGTTCTTTAGCCATATTGCCTCCTTCGACGCTTCGCTTGCTGCTATGTATTCTGATTCGCACGTTGAGTCAACTACATTCTCCTGTTTGGAAGTTTTCCAAGTTACTGCTCCTCCATTTAATGTAAATACCCAGCCCGACTGCAAGCGGAAATTATCTCTAATGGTGTGAAAATCAGCGTCACTATAGCCTGTCACTCTCAAGTCATCACTCCCATCGAGGTAACGACTCAATTCTTAGTCCTCCGCAGGTACTTAAGAATGTTCTTAACTATAGTCCAGTGAGTTTTACCAGGGTTCCCTTGATATCTACTAACCATGCTTAAAGCAAAGGCAACATCTGGGACTCTGGGTCTTACTCATTTCTGGAGAAGCATATGGTATTCTACTCATTTCTGCTATCTCAGCATCGATACTCGGACTCTGAGTCTTACTCAGTTTGGTATTGCTCTGGATAGGAAATTCTCCTTTCTTGGAATCCTCCATGTTGAAACGTTTCAACATCTTGTCCAAGTAGGTACTTTGACTAAGTCCTATTAGTCTTTTACTTCTATTTCTCAATATCCTTATCCTTAGAATGTAAGTAGCTTCCCCAAGGTCCTTCATAGCGAAACGCTTTCCAAGCCAGGACTTGACCTCCTGCAAGGTTGGAATGTCATTTCCTATGAGTTGTATGTCATCTACATACATTACCAGAAAGCTAACTATACTCCCACTAGCTTTGACATATACACATGACTCATCCTCGCTTCTCGAAAAATCAAACTCTTTGAGTTTCTCATCGAAAAAAAGATTCCATCTGCGAGATGCTTGTTTTAATCCATAAATGGAATTCTCAAGCTTACAAACTCTATTAGGGTAATTTTCATTGACAAAACCCTCTAGCTGACTCAGGTAAACATCTTCAGCCAACTTCCCATTAAGGATAACGGTTTTGACATCCATTTGCCATATTTCATAATCATGAAATGTAGCTATGGCTAGCATAACCCTTATAGATTTAATCTTCGCTACTGGTGAGAAGGTCTCGTCATAGTGAACTCCAGGAGTTTGAGTAATGTCCTTCGTAACCAATGGTGCCTTATAAGTGTGTTCTTTCCCATCCATGTCGGTCTTCTTCTTGAAGATCCATTTTCACCCGAGTCTTACGACATGGTAAATTGACAACCAAGTTCCAAACTTGATTGTCATACATGGGCTGAATCTCGTTGTCCATTGCGTCTTCCCATTTTGCAAACTTGGGGCCTACCATGGCTTCCTTTTAGTTGTTAGGTTCATCCAAATTTACCAATGTACTATCACTGATACATGTGTCACCATCTATAGTAATATGGAAACCATAAAACTCAGGTGCCATTCTAACTCTACAGGAACGTCTCAGAGGTAAGGACTCGTCAACTGGTTCAATTGGAGTTTCCTCCTCAGGTTGAGTGCTAGTGTTTCAGATTCCTTCATCACTTAACTCTTGAAGCTCTTAAAGGTCAATTTATCTCCTATTGTCCTCTTGGCATATGAGTTCTTTTTCATGGAAAAAGCCTCTCCTCGCAACGAAGACAACATTGTCACTCGGTCTATAGAAGAGATATCCAAAGGACTTCTGTGGGTGGCCGATGAAAAAACATCGCTCACTACGAGGTTCGAGCTTGTCGTGAGTCTGTCATCTTATACAAGCCTCGCAACCCGAGACCTTGATATGTGCTAACGAGGGAAACTTCCATGTCCACATCTTGTGAGGTGTTTTGGAAACCTTTTTAGTTGGGACTAGATTAAGGATATGGGCAGCAGTCTCTAAGGCATACCCCCATAATGAGATATGTAACGAAGCTTGACTCATCATGGAATGAACCATGTCCAACAAGGTTTGATTGCGCCTCTCATCCACACCATTTAGCTTCGGTGTCCTAGGTGGGGTAAATTGTGAAAAAATTATACATTCCTTAAGTAGTCGTGGAACTCAATACTAAGATACTCACCACCTTGATTGGATCAGAGCATCTTTATCTTCCTGTCCAATTGATTCTCCACTTCTTGTTTAAACTCTTTGAATTTTTCAAAGGCTTCTGACTTCTGCTTGATTAAGTAGATATACCCATATCTACTATAATCATTAGTAAAAGTCACATAGAAGTGGTTAGCATCCCTTGTGGCGGATCTGAAGGGTCCACACACATCGATGTGTATGAGATCCAACACACCCTCATCCCTTGCACAAGAACCAGTGAAGGGTGACTTGGTCATCTTTCCAAGTAAACAATACTCACAAGTGTCATCTGAATTTAAGTCAAATGACTCCAAGACTCCCTCCTTTTGGGGTTGGGCTATGCGATTTTTGTTAACATGTCCAAGATGACAATGCCACAAGGATGCCTTGTCCAAACCATTGGACGACTCAATGTGCAATATATTATTTCCTAAGTTGTCTAAAACCATCACAGTTTCATGTATACCATTACAAGATAATTCTGTAAAATAAAATATACCATTATAAAAAGCATTAATAGAACCAATTTCATTATCAAATGAAAATATAAAATGTTGTTTATACAAACCATGGAAATAAATAATATTTCTCGTCATATCAGACGAGTAGCAACAATTATTCAACTCTAAATTTAACCCACTACTAAGCAATAAAGAATAAACTCCAATACTGGTGACAAGTGACACTTTCCTATTCCCCATGATCAAGTTCATCTTATCGTGCCCCACATCCCTACTTGTTTTTAGACCCTGCAAATCCAAACAAATGTGAAAACCACATCCTGTATCAAGGACCCAAGAATTAGCATGTGATGAGTTAGTAGATAGAATAGTGTAAATACATGCGAAGGTGGGTTTGATGTTCCCATCCTTTATGTCCTGCAAGTATTTAGGGAAACATCGTTTCTAGTGCCCTTTTTCATGACAATAGAAGCACTCTGCTTCCTTTTTGTTGGAAGAGGGAGTAGCAGAACCACCTTTTGTTCCACTAGAAGAGGATCCATCATGGAACTTTCCCTCGTGGCTCATAAAAGGAGCGTTCCTCTTCTTCCCTTTCCCATGTATAATTTCCAGGACTGGGGCAACAATAGTAGGAGTAGGAACAATAGATTTGCCTTTCAAACTACATTCAATAGTTCTCAATAGGCTCTGAAGCTTGCTTAGAGTGACCTCCTCCTTGTTCATACGATAGGTAATTATGAACTAATCATAACAAGGAGGTAAAGAGTGTAGGATATTGTCAATATCCAACTCTTCATCGAAATTGACATTTAACTTCAGCAAGTGGTCCACAAACCTTTTCATCTTTTGCAAGTGGGTCATGATGGACTCTCCATCCTTCATTTTTGTTGTGATCATGGTGGCTATAATTTTATACCTTTCCTGCCAAGCACTTTAATGGTATCTTTCCATCAAATCTTGGTGCATATCATAGGGCCCAAAGTCCTCATAGGACTTTTGAAGCTCAACAGTCATGGTAGCAGTCATGATAAACGACACCTTTGTCACGTCTCCCTCATGAGCCTTATATTCACCAATTTGTTTAGGAGTGGAGGTGTTTTCATCAAGTTTCTTTAGCTCCTTATCGAGAACATATTCCTCTTCCTCGTAGAGAATGGCCATGCGAATGTTTAGAATCCAGTCATTAAAGTTCGATTCATCAAAGATGACCCTCCCACATAAGTTCATCAGGGAGAAAGAGCCGGAAGCGATTGAACTTGAAGCGGTGTTTGAAGTAGACAGCTGAAAAGAAAGATAAAGTTTAGATTAGATAAGGATCCTTAATATAATACCCAAATGAAATATTAAGGCTAGGATCCAACACAATAATATATAATTCAGAATAGGGATGCCGTAATCCAATTGTAAAATATTTGAAGGTACGTAAATGACGATTTACCAATTCCCACCATGAAAAATGAAAATGAAGATTAAGTTTTAAATGAAATGAAATTCCTAGATTCTTTTGAGATTCATTGAAATTTTTAATGACATGTTTAAATCTCGATTATGCCCTTGAAGTTTGTGACTGGGATACCGGGGATCACAAAGAAGCTGTGAATAACCATGCAAATGTGCTTGGTACTCTTGATGTTACCTATCACCTAATCAATGTGTCGGTTAACCAAACATGCTCCATTTATCCGTGATTAACATCAAGCTACCCTTTTCCACTCTTTCCAGTCCCAAATTAGTGATTCGGTTAACCACACACGCTCCACTAATGACATGGCAAGGTGTAAAGTGCAATTTCATGGAATAGCATCAACTTCAATTTTTTGCTAAAGTAACTAAGATTGGGAATTTATAAAAGTTTAGTTACTTTATAATATCATTATACTAGTTAATGAGGATTAATGTCCTATTCTACCCATTCGGCTAACGACCCTCCACTAGTCACAAGTGTGGTGGGTAAGAGTAGATACCCAATGGCAGTCATTATAGCACGCTTCCTTAAACACCGCTTATAGACTAGCCTCGTGAATGAGGCCTACTAACGGTAATATAGAATTTTCTTATACATATATATAAGTATTAAACTTTTAATATTATAATAGTATAGGGTTGAATTTTAAAATTTTAAAATTCTAGGGTTTGGAATTAAAGTTTCATAAATGTGACTCTTCAAATTTCAAAACTTGAGGGCAAGTTTTGAAACTCTTCAAAAACTCTTGAGTTTTAGGATTTAATGTTACATAAATGAGACATTCCAATTTCCATAACTTGATGGCAGGTTATGAAACTTTTCAAGATCTTTTGAATTTCATAACTTAAGGAGTTAAAGTTTCATGAATAAGACTATTCATATTTCGTAACTTGAGGAAAAATTATGAAACTCTTCAAGAAATATTTAGATCAAATATAACTAATAAAAATAATCATATAATTTATCATTTACCATTTTGACCTAATACTACTCATATAGCATGATAATTTCAAATTCTACAAATAATTAGTTTTTCACAAATTCATGTAATTATCTTAAAATTTGACAATCACCATGTTATTGGATGAGGATAACCATTACCATATCATTAATAATAATTTTTATGAACCAAAACAGTTTGTGGTAATGATCCTTATCCAAAACAGCCAAAAACTCAAAAATTTTGCTAACAAATGATCCAACTCGTCGAGCCAGGCAATGGACTCGTCGAGTTCATGGTCATATGAGTCAACTCGTCGAGTCCACTCAGGGGACTTGTTGAGTCCAACAGTCAAACAACAAAAATCATAATTCTTCAACTTTGAAAACAATACAATTGCATCTATATAATAGAAAACATCCATGGCTCTAATACCACTGATAGGTTTTATGTATTCTAATATCCCTATGGTGCACATACAAGACTAATGCTTTGGATCTATGTTATCTCTAATTATACATGCAATAATCTTTTTCCGAAGCATGAAGCCTAACTAGCATGCAACTTTGATATATGTATCATAAAAATTAGTTACAAGATTACCTTTTGATGTAGCTTGTATAACTTGGCCTTGTAAGAGCTTAGCACCCCAAGTGTGATGCATCAAACAAGTCACAAACACCAATAACAATTAGATGAATATGAGCGAGGTTTGGGAGATACTGAAATCGTCTAGCCTCTTCTTGGAATGCAAGGGGTGTCGATTTTGGAGCTAAAGGAACATACTTATAGTGTAGAATTCCAAGAGTCATTTGAGAACCCTGATTCTTACACTTAGGCTTATGATCTACAAACTGATTTGGATTATCACTTATTGGACTTTCATATAAGCTTATTCAAACACAAAACAATAATGGATCATTAGCCCAAACCATATGTTTCACTGATTTACATAATCAGTCCCTGTTTATTTAATCAGTCTCTTTTGATCACTAAATTAATTCCAAATTAATTCTTGATCAATACAAATTAAATAATATGATTTCTCAATTAACATATTATTGTTATAATATATTAATAAATCACAAATAACCTCTTTCTCAAATATCCGTATTATTAAATTGTTCTGGTGAAAGCAACTCGAAATGGACCATGCTACTATCGAGTCAAGTACATACCAATTATAGTTATGGGCTTAGACACCTAATCCAGTAACATACGCTATCACCCGCCCCCTCTATATGAGTACCGCTCCTAGTCTGGTGATAAATGCATAACAAAATCCATAAAATCTTCAACTCCCTCGGGGAGAGTCAAGACTAGAGCCTCGCAAATTGCTATATGAGGGTCTTAAATGCCCTATGTTGCTCAGGGCCCCAGCGAAAATCCACCCCTTCCTCGTCAGACGAGTGAGGGGTACTTCATTCTAGGAGAAATATTGTATGAATCTACGGTACTACCCTTCCAATCCCAAGATACTCCTGGTGTCTGAGGGGGATTTAGGAACCTCTCACTGCATAACCACCACGATCTTGGTCGGATCGACCAACATCCCCTCCTGGTTAACGAGATGTCCAAGGAACTGAACCTCTCGCAACCAAAACTCTCACATCGAGAACTTGGTATAAAGCCTCACTCATCTCAAAACTCCCATCAACTCCCAGAGATGCTCCTCATGATGCTCTCTAGTCTTGGAGTACACCAAGAAATAAGCTATAAACACGATGACCAAGCGATCGAGCATCGGTTTGCAGACCCTATTCATCAGGTAGATAAACACTACAGACACATTGGTGAGCCCAAACAGCATAACCATGAACTCATAATGTCTATAACGAGTCTGAAACGCGGTCGTCTCCACATCCTCCTCCCTAACCTTGACCTGATGATACCCGGACCTCAGGTCTATCTTAGAGAACGAAGATGTCCCTGAAACTGATCGAAAAGATCATCTATCCTCGAGAGTGGATAACGGTTCTTCACTGTTAACATGTTTAGCTCTCTGTAGTCAATGCACACCTTATGTGATCCGTCCTTCTTCCTGACGAAGAGAATTGACGCTCCCCATGAATAACTGCTCAGACGAATGAACTGCTTGCCAACCAATTCCTGCAGCTATGATGACAACTCCTACATCTTTGGTGGTGCAAATTGGTACGACGTCATGGCTATAAGGGTCACACCTGGAACTAGGTTGATCCTAAACTCGACCTTCCCCTCCGGAGGCACTCCGGGAAACTCCTCCGGAAACACGTTAGCGAACTCCCTGACTACTAAAACCTCTGAAACCGAGGGCTGATCCCTGTCCCTCTTATCCACCACATACGCTACATAACGTGCATACCCGTGTTGGATATACTGTCGAGCCCTGGTGGCTGAGCAGAACCCTGAACCCAACCTAGTGCCCTCGCCGAAAATGAACAATTCTCCCCACTTGGGGTTCGAACTACCACCTGTTGGCCCTCGCAATCAATCATGGCACCGAAGCGACTAAGCCAATCCATACCCAAAATCACACATACATCCCCCTTGGGAATCAGAATCAAATCTATAATGAAAGATACCCCGAAGATCTCCAACATGCAACCCTGATAGATTGAAGAAGCAGCAATCTCGTGCTCGTTGGTGATAGAGACTCGCAACGGAAACTCTAGCTTTTCTACTGGCAAATCAAACTCCCTACTGAATGACTAAGAGACAAATAAATGACTCGCCCCCGAGTCAAATAATACCAAAGCAGGTAAGGAGTTCACTAAGAATGTACCTAACATGGTACAACATACATTACCTAACATGGTATAACCTACCAGCGACCACATCTGGTGCTGCCCTGGCCTCCTCGGCTGTAAGCTGGAAGGCGCTTCCCTGAGCCTTCGGGGGCCATGCTCTACCCTAACTCCCGTCAGTAATCTTCAATGTAGTCGGCGTTGGATGCTACGTCGGCCTGGGATCGAGCTGTGGACAGTTGGTCTTCACTTGACCAACCTGATGGTAGTGGTAGCAGATCCTCATATCCTGAACCGGGGCTAGCTGTCGGCAATTCCTCGCAGAGTGCCCCTCCTTGTCACATTTGCAGCACACAATACCAGATCTACAAGCCCCTCGAGTGACCCTTCTTGCACTTTCTACTAGTGCGGCCATAGTGTCCTCCTGACCTAGAATAAACGGTCTTAGAACGCTTTGGCGCCGACATAGACTGTGTCGGGGCCTGCCTCTACTCCCGAAAATGTAGCTCGATCACAAGCTCATGCCGCCTAGCGGCCTCCTGTAAGTCCAGCAGTGAATTACAATGTTGGGTAGCAACAAACTGATAAATGTCAGTCTTGAGCATGCTCAGATAACATGTCATCTGAGCCTACTCGGAAGCAAACCAGACATTCATACAAGGTTTTCATGCAAACATTACTATGGTACACTACTTTAAACTATAACTGGTGAATACCAGACTTCCATACCATGTATTTTATACAAATGCTATTACAGTATACTGCTTTCACTACAATTGTTTGTATCCACATATACATACAAAGGATTTCATACAAATACAGATACAATACATTGTTTTCTAACACAAAGTACACTAATAAATTATACAAATACAAGGAACATACATGACTATATGTCATTCATTATAGAAAATATTGGATTTTCTTAAGAAACATACTACTATTTTCAAAATACAAAGACAAGTTTTCTATCACTAAAACATACTTATGAACTCACCAACTTAAATGCTGATACACTTTCAAAATCACTTGTATTCTCAGGGAACTGATAAGACAGGTACACCCGCAAGATTTTGAGAAGACGGAGCTTTCTAGAATTACTTCTTTTATAATTTTGTTATACATTTTGATGTCACACAAACTATGTATTGAACAGATGTAAATACTTTACCTTATCAATGTAATGATTGTGTTTTCTTTGATTCCTATTATACAACTGTTGTGATTCTGTACATGACGTCCTCCGCCCCCGAAGGTTTCCGCTGTTCAGGTTTGGGGGTGTGACATCATTAGGTATGATCAGTCCCAGGGTTAGTGGTAACTTCTCAAAAATTTTAAATTATTTGATCTATCACAAATATTAACTTAACTTAATTATGTTTAACCCATGCATGACTTCACTAGTCAAATTTATCTATGCTTCAGTTGGTCAAGTTTTGATCTCCCAGTTGTTAAGTAACTAGCTAATTC
The DNA here is from genome assembly GCF_051521515.1 of Lactuca serriola. Lineage (NCBI taxonomy): Eukaryota > Viridiplantae > Streptophyta > Magnoliopsida > Asterales > Asteraceae > Lactuca > Lactuca serriola. The sequence goes on from NC_136412.1 coordinate 86,777,393, forward strand.
AAGATACATAATCTGAACCTAATCATAAATCATGAACTCAATTACATAAACATAACTAAATCAATATCAATATGTGTGGATCTTTAATTGAGCATTAACACATATAAATTAAACAACTATCAACATCCTTTCAATGAATTAAACCATAGTCATAATAGATCATCTACATCTAAACAAAATTATTGGGAATTAGTCCATAATAAAAAAAATAACTATAACGAACTCGAAAATTAAACAAAATGCAAACCAAAATTCTTTTAGAGTTGAATGCTTCTTGAAGAAATTATTCTTCAACCTTCTAGATCTCACACAACTATAAAATCTTTATTTTTAATTTAACTCTCTCTAAGGACAAAATTAGGGTTCTATTTATAGTGTTTTACAACCGACTTATTTTGCAGCACAACTATATAATCTCGGCACGATTTAAGTACTTTAGCAAATTATTTGAAGATCTTCTAAAAATGTAGAGTTATCTTTATTTAATTCTTCACAAATATTGTTTAGTCTTTAAGATAAATAAATTGTTCCAAAATATGCCTTAATATCTTCCATTTTAAAATATTGTCCTTTTAATCTTCAAAATATCAACTTATTACATTTCAGTACCAAATATCTAAAAACTATGTAGACAAGTGTAAAATATATCCCTTAAAATATGTACAGTTTAGGACATATCGTTATCCACCTTAAGGTTTAGCAAACAGCGAAGCCTAAAATGGCATTTGGAAGGGTTGAGATTCATATTGAACTTCTCCAACATATTGAATGCCTATTAAATCTTGAAGGTGGTTCCAAACTTTCTTGGATTTCACTACTGTGTCGTTTATATAGACTTCCATGGTCTTCCCAGGTTGTTCTTTAAACATTTTGTTGACACACCTTTGATATGTTGCAACTGTATTCTTTAATCCAAATTGCATTGCTATATAACAATAGATACTTGTTGGAGTAATGAAATATGTATTTTCCTAGTCAGAAGGTTCTGTCTGGATTTGTTGAAATCTTGATGAAGAATCCATGAAGGCAAGGATTTCATGTCGTGTAGTGGCATCAACCAAATAGTCTAGGTGTGTAAGAGGTAATGGATCTTTAGGACATGCTTTGTTAAGATCTGTGAAATCCATACAAACTCTCCACCTTCTATTTTTCTTCTTAACCACTACTACATTAGTTAGACATCTTTGGAACTTCACTTCTTTGATCATTATGACAATTCTCAACTTTGGGTCAAACAAAGTCAACAACTCAACTCGGTCTGCTCAACTAGTACTAGTATGTTAGGGTTTATGCTATGTCTTCCTAGTGTTTCCTAATGTACAAGTTACTATTATAATACAAGGTATCACATGGGATTTGCAAATTGAAAAATATAAATCCTAGATAGGGTGATTAACGTAACAACGTGACAAAAACTCAACTATGTATCCTTTGGGGATAAATAACACTCACACTACAACGTAGTGGAGTTCAAAATCCTAACACTACGGGGAAAAGCCATAACAAAGACTACAAACACAATCTCTCTCAATCTCTCTCTATCTCTGTCTGTCTGTCTCTCCCAAATCTCTCCTAAATTTGTCTTAGTAACAAGAATCACACTTCCAAATAATATGAAAAACTATAAAGATATTATATTACTTTATACATAAAGTGATGGCATAAGTGGATCAAATGGATCCCCCCATCAAAACCATATCACCTTTATGTCAGTTCTCTAGACTCTATTGGTCAAATCATTATCCATTACACATCCCAACAACCCATCCACTTGCTTATTTCTTCATTTAAAAAGAATTACCAGGAGATAAAAATCTCACATCACCATTTCCTCCAAAATTCCACTTTCTCTCCAAAGGAAACTCTTTCTCCCTCTCTAGCCACATTTTCTTCAAGAAGTATTCTTGGGTCATTCCTCATTTTTGGTAAGTATCTCATCCAACTTCTAAGATTTCTACATACTTCCATATTAATCTTAAATCAATTACACACATATTAACGTCCATAGGATCATCAAAATCTCCAAGCATTTTCAAGTGCTCTCAACTTGAAACTCTTCATCCTCAACCTTCTACTCATCAAGAAAACACATAAGATGAGTTCATACCTTTACATTTTCATGTTTTTTTCGATGTTTTTAGAAGGGGGGGGGGATACAAGTTATGTCACTAAAACATAATCTAAACTTAAAATTAGCTTTTCTAGAAAAGTTGAGGCCTGTTCACAGACTGTTTTATCATTCTTAAATATAATATGTTTTTTAAACTGTACAATATGAAAATAGTTTAGGTCTATACCTTTTTAAGGACTACTCGTACACATTCATACGACCTTTCTATGATATATAGTGATTTTTACAAAACCGTTTGTCATTTCAAAATAGTTTTGGCACAGTCTGTGAAAATGAACATTTTCACTCTTGTTAGGAACCATTTAAGGCAAGGATAAAAATTATGGAAAAATTAGACTCGTTTTCTAAGCTCTAAGAGTTTACGGATCTAGATTTTAACTTACAATGATTTTTCTACAATTTTTTTAAAAATGTGAACAGAAAAGTTACAAATTAGAAAAAATGAACATCTTCGTACCAAAGACTCACGTATTTATGTTGGACGTAAAATAATTATTGGTTGCGAATGTCTAAGTATATTAAACCCGATGTAAGTATAAATGTATATACATATATTCATATATGGGTACAAAAACCAAATACTATTATAAACTCTTTAAGAATAGTTTATGAATCATCAAAACTTTGTAACATGTTGAGTAAAGTGTATAATATTAAGGAAATCTATATCGATTAAGTTCATGCTGTTTTTTTCCATGGAAAGGTGATAATGATACATATAAAGGTTTTCATCACTACAAAATATTTATGATAAACTAGAATCGGTATAGTTTATGGGTCTTTTATAGTATTAGATTTACCATGGAAGGTTATAATTCCACTTACAAAAGGGTGTTCATTACACTATACGTAAAATCTCTTAATCAAATTATGTGAACCAAAACCTTCACGTAAAAATCAGTGTACCTACAAAAGTCATATACTATAACCAGAGTCTCTAGTAAGAGAGCGCGATAGTTGTGTATAGATCTATTCGGGACTGACAATCCCACTCCTAAGCCGCTTGCAACAGCTAGATCGGCAAGTCTGGGGTGCCAACTGTCATAACATTTCGATGCCTGAATAACGTTGTAATTGGCCATCTATATCGTTAGCAAGGTTATAATAACTCACATGGGGAAACATCGATACATTTAGTTTACGGGGATACATTCACTCAAACGGTTTTATATATTAGAAAACTGCACATACTATTATAGGCATGGAAAATAATTGTACATTTTGGTATTTGGGCTTTAAGACTACAACTCATTTCAAAAAGGAAAATATTGGATTTTCTTGAATGAACACTATCTTTTTATAAAGAAGGGCATTCAACTCTACATACAATCGCTTATGAACTCACCAACATAATTATTGACACTCTTTCAAAACTACTTGTATTCTTAGGTAATCACTAAAACAGGTAACTACCAACTTTTGAGGATGGGACGCTAAGACGTCAGACAAATCATTTTTATGATCATATTGTAATTGATTTTAAAACATGTAACTCATGAAATAGTGTAACCTTTTCAATTATATTTATGATGTTTATGTTTGCTTTGGTCACTATTGTTCTGATATGTTATGATTCAATACATGAAAGTCATCTACCCCCGGACGTTTCCGCCATCCTGGTTTGGGGGTGTGACAGATTGGTATCAAATCATTGTTTATAGTGAACTAAGTATATCAAACCATATAAGATATACCCTATAAATACAATGGGACTAAAACTTTGACTAAACATTTTCGCACAAGTATACTTTTAAAGTACAATGATATTTTTTTTAAAAGTATAAGTACATGCATATATACTAGAGCGGTGTCATAACAGGAACAATATAAAAGTATTATGATAAGTTGAACACTAAGAGTAGGCCTTGGAGTATGTAATCAGATCTGGGATAAATATGGCTTGATCAATTATATTTATCCAAGATATGACTAATGTATGCTGTGGAATGGTCGTAGTGAACAATGAATCTAAAACTTACCAACACTTCCTACTAAGAATCACTAGGAACCAAACATAAAGTTTAAAATACTATAGGAATATTTTATGATACTATAGAACCATACACTTAGATTCTTTATTTGTCTCTTACCACTATTCTCGCGTAGATAGTATGGCAGGATTTCATCTACCTGGAGATCCCTATTTCCTCAACCAGGGAAACAACAGATGGAATAAGGAAGACTCTGAGGAGGCTCTTCAGGAGGAGGTTAACATGAATCGGGTTGAGATTAGAGAATTTCGGGAACATTATGGCGCTATGGAAGGACGGGTGATAAAGGCAGAGCACCAAATGGCAGAAGGCACACCTGGCCACTCTACGAGGACTCGAGTTGTGAGTAGTGCTCATACTACTCATATTTTGTTATAAATTAGGTTTTACGAGTAAGCATTAGTGCTACTCTTTCATGTATATTGGTTCAACCCTACAATTAAGTGACTACACTACTCAAGAGGTCAATATGCTGTCAAAAATTTTCCTATGCATTGATGTATTGTAGACCTGCATAAAGGTCAAAATTTCCAAACACTATGTGCTAAATTATATCAATGAAATTTTAACACCGTAAATTTCAAAACAATTTTTCACTGTTTATAAAAACATAATTCACTTATTATTCATAAAAACATCATTGTTTGAAATTCAAGTTCATAGCATATAACAATCCCAAGATCTCATAGCATAAAAATCCCGTGTGTGTATTGATCAGGCCGGCGCCTTCCCGCGATCCTCACTAGTACCTGAAACAAATAACACCAAACACTGTAAGCACAAAGTTTAGTGAGTTCCCCAAAATAACATATATATAACACATATTAGCCACTCGAGGCTATAACTCTTTGGGTCCGTGCACCCAACTCTGTGAACCCTCAGGCTCTATCTCTGTGAACCTTCCGGTTCTAACTCTGTAGCATGCACAACATAAATCACATAGAATAATGCAGTGCAACACATAACACATATATAGCATACAAAACTATATCACATAACTCTAATTACCTACTCAAGGTAAAGTATAGTGAGAAGACTCACCTCGCGTATCTCGGTAACCCGTAAATCCCTGAAATCACTAGTGCTCGATCTCCTGCGCTATAATCCTCCTATAACACAAATACATCTCTAATTAACACTTTCCCAACTAGGGTTGACTCATTCTATCAAGTCAACACCGGTCAACTCTGGTCAATGGTCAACGGTCAACCCAACTCGCCGAGTCTGGCGTGGACTCGCCGAGTCTCAACGGGGACCCGATTCCTCAGAATCCCTTCCGACTCACCGAGTCACTCACCCAACTCGGTTACTTAACCCCTGGTTCGAAAACACGAGACAACCCGCTCCAACTCGTCGAGTCTACCAATGGACTCGGCGAGTGCATTCCATGCACAACCCCAAACGACCTTCTGAGGTCAGATCTGTTCCTCTAGCTCATAGATCCAGTCTTTCCAAGCTTATTTATCACATAAAGTTTATGTCGTGGCGCTCATATCACACCTATTGACTCATAAATGGTGTTTTAACCTCAAATACAATGATCCCAAACCGAAACCTCCATAGACTCATATAAAGCTTGGACAAAGAGGCACTCTGGACCTCCAAGGGTCCAGATCCAAAACCTAACTCGCTAAGGGACCATGGGAGCACTAGATCTAGTCACAAAAGGGCTCAATAAGCCCTAAATCATCGTGAACATCACCACAAATGAAAATGGTTCGAAAATAGTACCTCAAACGTGATGTTCTGGAACTCAGATCTTCAGGAAGTTAACCCTCTTGCTTCCTCTTGGCTGTAGCTTCCTTTTCCTTGCTAGACAACACCTCCAAGGTCGACAATGGCTACTTCTCTCACTCTAAACGCTCAATCTCACTAGGGTTTCGCTCTGGGGGATGGTGAGCACGAATGACGGCCATAAGGTCCTATAAATAGGTCCCAAACCCAAGATATTAGGGTGTCATTAAACAGCACGGACTCGCCGAGTCCACCAATGCGACTCGTCGAGTCTGGTCATTAATCCGGGTGAGAAATCGCGTCTCTACTCGGCGAGTCAACACACCAACTCGCCGAGTTCTTCCAAAAAACTTGAAATAAAGTGAATAAATATAATACCTGAAATTCTGGATGTTACAATTCTCCCCCACTTATATCTGACTTCACCCTCGAAGTCTCATCCCTGAAATAGCTCCGGATGCTGCTCCCGTATCTCACGCTCTGGCTCCCAGGTCAACTCGGATCCTTTCCGATGTTGCCACTAAACCTGTACCAGAGGCACCTCCTTGTTCCTCAAAACCTTGATCTTCCGATCCACAATCACAACTGGTCTCTCCGCGTAGTTCAGGCTCGCATCCACCTGAATGTCCTCTAACAGCACTACCGCCGACTCGTCAGCTATACACTTCCTCAACTGAGACACGTGGAAGGTATTATGAATCCGCTCCAACTCCGCAAGTAGCTCCAAGCGATATGCTACCCTGCGCACCCTCGCGATCACTCTGAACGGCCCAATATACCAGGGCCCTAGCTTGCCCCTCTTCCTGAATCGAATCACTCCTTTCCAAGTACATACCTTCAGGAAAACATAATCACCGACCTGGAACTCAAGCTCGGATCGTCGTCTATCCGCATAACTCTTCTGGCGGCTCTGAGCGGTCAACAATCTCTGCCTGACCCGCTGTATCTGCTCAGTCATCTGAAGCACAATCTCTGTGCTACTCATCACTCGTTGCCTTACCTCTCCCCAACAAATGGGAGTCCGACACCTCCTCCCATACAACAGCTCAAAAGGCGGCATACCAATGCTCGAATGATGGCTGTTATTGTAGGAGAACTCTACTAAGGGCAAATACGTGTCCCAACTTCCGCCAAAATCCAACACGCATGCTCGGAGCATGTCCTCGAGCGTCTGAATCGTCCGCTCGCTCTGACCGTCAGTCTGTGGGTGGTATGCGGTACTAAATTGCAGCCTCGTACCCAACTCCTCATGGAATTTCTTCCAAAATCTGGAAGTGAAACGCACATCTCGATCTGACACAATCGAGATCGGCACCCCATGCCGCGATACCACCTCTCTCACATATACCTATGCTAACTTTTCCACAGAAGAACTCTCACTAATGGCGAGAAAGTGAGCGCTCTTTGTTAAACGATCTACTATCACCCAAATCGCATCGACACCCCTCGCCGTTCTCGGCAATTTGGTGATAAAATCCATGGATATCTGCTCCCATTTCCATTCTGGGACTTCCAGTGGCTGCAACTTACCATGCGGTCTCTGATGTTCGGCCTTAACCCTACGACAGGTTAGGCACCTCTCAACAAACCAGGCTACATCTCTCTTCATACAGAGCCACCAATACTCCCTTTTAAGATCCAGAAACATCTTAGTGGCCCCGGGATGGATTGAGAATCTCGATCTATGCGCCTCCTCCATCAAGATGGTATGCGTTCCTCCAATAAACGGTACCCAAATTTGACCCTGGAAGGTCATAAGCCCTCTGCTATCGGTCACGAACTCTGACACCTGTCCGATAACTCGCTCTCTCTTACGGTTCTCCGGTCTTACTGCCTCAGCCTGAGCCCCTCTGATGGTGTCCAACACCGGGGTCATCACCGTCAATTTCATACAAATCTCCCAAATCAGGGCGCTCTCTGCCCTACGACTCAGGGCGTCGGCTACCACATTAGCCTTGCCCGGGTGGTAGAGGATCTCACAATCATAATCCTTTACTACATCCAACCATCTTCTCTGACGCATGTTCAGGTTTGGCTGATCCATCAAATACTTCAAACTCTTGTGGTCCGTGTATATCGTACACCAAACCCCATACAGGTAATGGCGCCAAATCTTGACGGCGAACACCACAGCCCCCAACTCTAGATCATGGGTGGGATACCTTGCCTCGTGAGGCTCCAGCTGCCTCGATGCGTACACGATCACATGCCCCCTCTGCATCAACACCGCGCCCAACCCAGATATCGATGCGTCACAATACACCACGAAGTCCTCCATTCCCTCTGGAAGAGCCAACATCAGGGCTTCGCACAATCTCTGGCGAAGAGTCTCAAATGAGGTCTGCTGCTCTGGGCCCCAGCTGAACACCACACCCTTCCGGGTTAACCTGGTGAGAGGAACAACATTCTTGGGGAAATCCCTGATGAACCTCCGATAATAGCCGGCCAACCCTAGAAAACTCCTGATCTCGGAAGGAAATTTCGGCACCTCCCAACTCAACACCGCCTCGATCTTGGTCGGGTCGACCAAAATCCCCTTTTGGTTAACGAGGTGACCAAGGAATTGCACCTCTCGTAACCAAAAATCGCACTTGGAGAATTTGGCATAAAGCCTCTCCGATCTCAGCACACTGAGGATTTCTCATAAATGCTCCTCATGCTGCTCCCTGGATCTCGAATATACCAAAATGTCGTCAATGAACACAATCACTGATCGATCTAGCATCGGTCTGCATACCCTGTTCATGAGATCCATGAACGCTGCAGGCGCATTGGTGAGACCGAATGGCATCACCACGAACTCGTAATGCCCATAACGAGTCCTGAACGCACTCTTCTGGATATCCTCCTCGCGCTCCCTCATCTGATGATATCCAAATCTCAGATCAATCTTGGAAAACCAAGATGCTCCCTGCAGCTGATTGAACAAATCATCGATCCTCGGAAAACGATAACGGTTTCATGACCGTTAACTTGTTCAGCTCTCGATAATCTATGCACATTCGGTGCGAACTATCCCTTTTCTTCACAAAAAGGATCAGTGCTCCCCACGGCGAGCTACTCGGCCGAATAAACCCCTTCCCTATTAGCTCCTGAAGCTGCGAGGATAACTCCTGCATCTCTGGAGGTGCAAGGCGATAGGGCGCCTTGGCAATAGGAGCTGCCCCCGGAATCAAATCAATGCGAAACCCAACCTGCCTCTCGGGAGGCACACCCGGTAACTCCTCGGGGAAGACATCCGGGAATTCCCGCACTATCGGAACCTCCTCAACCATACTCGGTCTCTCTGCACCAACTCTCGTATCCACCACATATGCTACAAAACCACTACAACCCTGTTGTACTCTCTATCTCGCTCTAGCAGCCGAACAAAACGCTGAATCGTGACGGGTACCTTCTTCGTACACCGTAAGAACTCGCCCACTTGGGTCTTGTATAGTCACCAGCTGCCGCTCACAATCGATAACGGCTCCAAATCTACTCAACCAATCCATGCCTACGATGACACAGATGTCCCCCATCACAATCGGGACCAAATCAATAGGAAACTCTACACTGAAGATCTTGAGTACACACACTCGAATCACCTCCGTGGCATACACTGCTCTCTCATCAGCGATGGAGACTCTCAGAGGTCGACTCAATGCCTCCCGACTAATACTGATGTGCTGACTAAAAGCCAACGATACAAAAGATCGACTCGCACCCGAGTCAAATAGCAACAAAGAAGGTACAGAACTCACAAGAAAAGTACCTACGCATAACATAAAATAAGCACAAAATCTCAAACATTAAAATAGATACATGAAAGAATACATACCAGCCACGACATCGGGCGCTGCGCGGACCTCCTCCGCAGTCAACTGGAAGGCTCTCCCCCGAGCCTTCGGCGTCTCGGTCTTCACCGGCCGACTATCCGAAGCTCTAATCGCAGCAGGGGCAGTCCCCTAAGAAGCTCCCTGTGCTGACCCTCGCTGCAGCAGACACTCGGCCTTCCGGTGTCCGGTCTGGTTGCAGTGGAAACACACTGCAAATCCCTTGGGGCAGTCCTTGGCCATATGCTCCTCCTTGCCACACTTGTAGCAAGATCCAACTCTACAAACTCCATCATGACCCTTTCCGCACTTTCCACAAGTGTGGCCCTTCTGGCTCCCTGCTTTGGGATCAACGGGCTTGGCCCTCTTAGCTGCCGGCTGGGACTGTGCCGGTCGCCGATCCCTCCCTTGAGACTCCGCCTCCTCCCTAGCCTGAGTCTCTAGCTCAATCTCCCTCTTCCGGGCATTTTCCTACAGCTCGGCAAATGTCCGGTACGAGGAGTTCGCCACAAACTCCCGAATATCTCTCATTAAAATACTCAAATAACGGCTCATACGTGCCTTCTCAGTAGACACGTGCTCAGGGCAGAACATCGCCCTCTCATTAAACATCCTGGTAATAACCGTAACGGATTCCGTACCCTGCTTGAGGGTCAAAAACTCCTGTGCCAACTGATCCCGTTCCACCGGGGGAACGTACTCATCACGAAACATGGTGGTGAACCTCTCCCAGGTCACCGCAGCAAGCTCTGCTGGAGAATACTGTGCTGTCGTGAACTTCCACCAATCCTTCGCCCCCAGGAGAAGTTGGTTCAGCGCAAACCAAACCCTCAAGTGCTCCGGACACGAGCATGTATAGAAACGCCCCTCAATGTCAGATACCCATCTCATCACTGCAATCGGATCCTGTGTTCAATTAAACTCTGGTGGCTTCGTGTTGCTGAACTCCCTGAACAACAACGAGTCACCCCCTTGCGGCCTAGTAGCAGCAATGGCTGTAGTGGCCGCTGCAACAGCAGCCTCAGAAAGAGCGGCATAATGCTCGTCAAAAGTCTCAATCAGCGTGGTCTTGATAGACCCGAACATCTCTGGTATCTCTGCCCTGATGGCCGCAGCCACCTCCTCATGGATGATCCGGCGGATCTCCTCATCACTGGTCTCGCTGCTCTCTGGCACATGACGTGTCCTCACCATGATCTACCTCTGAAAAACAAAAAACGATATATTTGAAACTCACTCGAGCATACTCGCACTCGATAACTCGTCCCTCCTTGATCCCCGACATCCCGAAGATTCTTACTTGAACTGTACACCGTCCCGATGTTTTCAGTGGTACGGGCCCAATACTACCTTCCACACCACGTCAGTATACAACCCAAGTCCTCCTCCTAGGATCCCAAGTCCCAAGTACTCTATTATGCAACATCCTTTCTCTAATAGATCTCTCATAAGCTCCTCGCTGCTACCTACTCACTCGCAAGCATCTCATAGCAGCTCACCTCTCCCTAGGCTAAGGCATCACAAATCAGGCCACTCTAGTCCTAATAGGAGTACCTAGCCCACTCTAGCACGAGAATACATCATATCAATACCATAAGCATATAACATAAAGGTATCTTGGGAAATCACCGTTCGGGCGCTGACTGATTGTACACATGACTATGCTCTGTGTTTTCCAGAAATCTTTTACTCTTTTTGAAAATATTTCTCAAATCCTCAGTTTTAGTTCAAATACACCCGAAGGTGTACTCGAATCCCTCAAACCAAGGCTCAGATACCAACTTTTAACACCGTAAATTTCAAAGCCATTTTTCACTGTTTATAAAAACATAATTCACTTATTATTCATAAAAACATCATTTTTTGAAATTCAAGTTCATAGCATATAACAATCCCAAGATCTAATAGCATAAAAATCCCGTGTGTGTACTGATCAGCCTGGCGCCTTCCCGTGATCCCCACTAGTACCTAAAACAAATAACACCAAACACTGTAAGCACAAAGCTTAGTGAGTTCCCCAAAATACCATATATATAACACATATTAGCCACTCGAGGCTATAACTCTTTGGGTCCATGCACCCAACTCTATGAACCCTCAGGCTCTATCTCTGTGAACCTTCCGGTTCTAACCCTGTAGCATGCACAACATAAATCACATAGAATAATGCAGTGCAACACATAAAACATATATAGCATACAACATTGTATCACATTACTCTAATTACCTACTCAAGGTAAAGTATAGTGAGAAGACTCACCTCGCGTATCTCGGTAACCCGTAAATCCCTGAAATCACTAGTGCTCGATCTCCCGCGCTATAATCCTCTTATAACACAAATACATCTCTAATTAACACTTTCCCAACTAGGGTTGACTCATTCTATCAAGTCAACACCGGTCAACTCTGGTCAATGGTCAACGGTCAACCCAACTCGCCGAGTCTGGCGTGGACTCGCCGAGTCTCAACGGGGACCCGATTCCTCAGAATCCCTTCCGACTCACCGAGTCACTCACCCAACTCGGTTACTCAACCCCTGGTTCGAAAACACGAGACAACCCGCTCCAACTCATCGAGTCTACCAATGGACTCGGCGAGTGCATTCCATGCACAACCCCAAACGACCTTCTTAGGTCAGATCTGTTCCTCTAGCTCATAGATCCAGTCTTTCCAAGCTTATTTATCACATAAAGTTTATGTCTTGGCGCTCATATCACACCTATTGACTCATAAATGGTGTTTTAACCTCAAATACAATGATCCCAAACCGAAACCTCCATAGACTCATATAAAGCTTGGACAAAGAGGCACTCTGGACCTCCAAGGGTCCATATCCAAAACCTAACTCGCTAAGGGACCATGGGAGCACTAGATCTAGTCACAAAAGGGCTCAATAAGCCCTAAATCATCGTGAACATCACCACAACTGAAAATGGTTCGAAAATAGTACCTCAAACGTGATGTTCTGGAACTCAGATCTTCAGGAAGTTAACCCTCTTGCTTCCTCTTGGCTATAGCTTCCTTTTCCTTGTTAGACAACACCTCCAAGGTCGACAATGGCTCCTTCTCTCACTCCAAACGCTCAATCTCACTAGGGTTTCGCTCCGGGGTTTAGTAAGCACAAATGACGGCCATAAGGCTCTATAAATAGGTCCTAAACCCGAGAAATTAGGGTTTCATTAAACAAGGCGGACTCGTCGAGTCCACCAATGCGACTCGTCGAGTCCGGTCATTAATCTGGGTGAGAAATCGCGTCTCTACTCGGCGAGTCTACGCACCAACTCTCCGAGTTCTTCCACAAAACTCGAAATAAAATGAATAAATATAATATCTGAAATTTCGGATGTTACAGAAATTGGCATGCATTTTATTTCAATGGGATGTTACTATTAAATTCATAAATTAATCTTTCCGATTGTTTACTTAATATAATAGAATTCCATTATGAATTGGTTACAAATTGTACTAAGGTCGGAACATGAAGCACATAAAACTAAAATAATCTAGTTCGATGACACCCGACTTGTAACCATTATTGAAGACTCATCATCATTTTGATGGGTTTTGAGCATTCTAACACTTCCTAAGTGCACATGCAACCCTAATAACCTTCGATCTATGTTTGTCTAAATACAAGGAAAATTTGGTTTCCAAGGTTCATAATCCTATCTAGCATACTTGGGGAACTTTAATCCTAAAAGGATGGCTAGAATTACATACCTTGTCGTTGGTTTTGAATCCTTGAAACCTCGTGAGCCTACTCTGGATGGGTAACTCTCCTTTCTGCTATCTCAGCCTCAGTAGTAGGGCTTTTTTTCTTACTCAATCCGACATTACTCTGGATGGGTAACTCTCCTTTCTTGGAGTCCTGCATGCTGAACCTCTTTAGCACCTTATCCAAGTAGGTACTCTGACTAAGTCCAATTAGTCTTTTAATCCGGTCTCTCAAGATCCTTATCCCTAGAATATAGGCAGCTTCTCCTAGGTCCTTCATAAAGAAACACTTCCCAATCTAGGACTTAACTTCATGCAGAGTTGGGATGTCATTTCCTATGAATAGTATGTCATCCACATATAGTACCAAAAAGCTAACTATACTCCTACTAGCCTTGACATATACACAAGATTCAGCTTCACTCCTAGCAAAGCCAAATTCTTTGACTTTCTCATCAAAGCAAAGATTCCATCTGCGAGGTGCTTGCTTTAATACATAAATGGATTTCTGAAGCTTACACACTCTATTAGGGTACTCTGTATTGACAAAACCCTCTGGCTGACTCATGTAAACATCCTCAACCAATTTTCCATTAAGGAAAGCGGTTTTGACATCCATTTGCCAAATTTCATAGTCATGAAATACAACTATGGCTAACAGAACCCTAATAAACTTAATCTTGGCCACTAGAGAAAAGGTCTCATCATAATCAACTCTCGGAGTTTGTGACAAACCCTTTGCAACCAGCCGTGCCTTATAAGTGTGTACATTACCATCCATGTCGGTCTTCTTCTTGAAGATCCATTTGCACCCTACAGTCTTACGAGTTGGTACATTCTCAACCAAGTTCCAAACTTGATTCTCATACATGGACTGTATCTCGCTGTCCATTGCCTCTTTCCACCTGGCTGACTCAGGGCCTGCCATGGCTTCCGTGTAACTGTTAGGTTCATCCAGACCTATCAGTGTCTCATCACTGATAAGTGTATCACCTTCCACATTAATATGGAATCCATAGTAACACTCAGGTGCATTCCTAACCCTTGTGGAACGCCTCAGAGGTACATACTTGTGAATTGGCTCTACAGGAGTTTCCTCCTCAAGTTGAGTGCTAGGGTTTGAAGTTCTTTCACCACTTGACTCTTGAATTTTTACAAGATCAACTTGCCTCCCACTGTTTCCTTGGCTTATGAGCTCTCTCTCTATCTCTCTCTCTCTCTCTCTCTCTCAAGACAGTCCTCCTAGCTATAAAGACCTCATTTTTCACTAGGTCTTTAGAAGAGGTAAGCAGAGGATTTCTGAGGGTAGCCGTTGAAAATACACGTCTCACTTCGAGGTTCGAGCTTATCATGAGTCTCGCGTCTCACGAAATCCTCACAACCCCAAATCTTGATGTGGTTTAGTTTGGGTACTTTACCAGTCCACATCTCATGACGAGTTTTGGCAAGTTTATTTGTAGGGGCTAGATTAAGGATATGGGTGGCAGACTCTAAAGCATACCCCCAAAGTGAGATTGGTAGCAAAGCTCGACTCATCATGGAACGAACCAGATCCAACAAGGTTTGATTATGCCTCTCAGCTACACCATTCAACTGCGGTGTCCTGGGAGGTGTCAATTTTGAGACAATCCCACATTCCCTAAGATAGTCGAAGAACTCTGAACTAAGATACTCACCACCTCAATCGGATCGAAGCATCTTAATGTTCCTACCTAATTGATTCTCGACTTCCTTTTTAAATTCTTTAAACCTTTCAAAAGTCTCTGACTTATGCTTGATTAAGTAGACATATCCATATCTACTGTAATCATCAGTAAAAGTCAAATAATAACGATTAGCATCCCTTGTGGCATGTTTGAATGGTCCACACACATCCGTGTGTACAAGATCTAACAAACCTTCACCCCTTTCACAAGAACCTGTGAAGGGTGACTTTGTCATTTTTCCAAGTAAGCATGATTCGCAACTATCATCTGACTTTAGGTCAAATGAATCCAAGACTCCATCCTTTTTGAGTTGGCCTATGAGTTTCTTGCTTATATGTCCAAGATGAGAATTCCATAAAGATGCTTTATCCAAGTTATTATTATTATCATTAACAGAATCAATACACAATACATTATTTCCTAAGTTATCAACCACAGATACAGTTTCGTACACAGCATCACTAGGTAATGCTTTAAAATAAAGAACATTATTAAAGAAAGCATTAATCGAACCAACTTCAATATCAATTGCAAAGGTGAAACCTTATTTATATAATACATGAAAGGAAATAATATTTCATGCCATTTTTGGCAAATAACAACATTTATTCATATCTAAACTAAACCCACTACTTAGCGATAAAGTATAAACTCCAATCTTGGTGACAGGTAAAGCTTTCCTATTCCCCATGATTAAGTTTATTCTTCCACGCTCCAAATCCTCACTTCTTCTTAGTCCCTGCAAATCAGAACAAATATGAATACCACAACCGGTATCAAGGACCCAAGAGTTAGAATGGCGTGAGTTATTAGATAAGATAGTGTAAATACCTACATGATTGGGTTTAACATTCCCATCCTTCACATCTTGCTGGTGAATTTTCATGGCAATAGAAGCATTCAGCCTATTTTGGGTCAGAATAAGGAGTGACGAAACCTTTCTTGGTTCCACTTGAAGAAGAGCCATCAAGGGTCCTAGCCTTGGTACCCTTCGAAGAGCTCTTCCTCTTCTTCCCTCGACCTTTCCCGATTGCCAAAACCGGGGCGGAGTTTGGAGTAGGAGTGTTAACAACTGACTTACCTTTATGACCTATTTATGCGGTCTTGAGGAGTCCCTGAAGTTTGTTGAGTGTGACCTCTTCCTTATTCATGTGATATGTCATGCGGAAGTTCACATTAAGCTTCAGCAACCGATCCACATACCTTTGCATTTTCTGCATGTGGCTTGTGATAGATTCTATGTCCTTCATCATGGTTGTTATAATGGAGCAGATGATTTAATACCTCTCTTGTCGTGCACTTTGATGGTATCCTTCCATCAGATCTTGGTGCATTTCAAAAGGGTAGAAGTCCTCATAGGACTTTTGGAGTTTTGCTGTCATCGTGGCCAACATGATGCATGCCATGTTGGTAGCATCCCTTTCATGTGCCGGGAAGTCAGCGATCTCCTGGGGAGTTGCAGTGGTCTCATCAATCTCCTTAAGCTCCTTGTCGAGGACATATTCTTTGTCCTCGTAGAGGGTAATCATCCTGATGTTTTTGATCCATTCATTGAAGTTGGATCCATCAAAGGTGACTTTCCCACACAAGTTCATAAGGGTAAAGGAGCCATTTGGATTAGAGCCAGAAGCTGCATTGTTTGAAGACATCTGAAAGAACAGAACAAGACTAGTTTAGATATTAAGAGAGTCCTTAATAAAACACCCAAATGTAATATTAAGGCTAGGATCTCATCACAATATATTATAATTTAGAAGAGGTATGTCGTAATCCAAGCTATAACATATTTGAAAGGTAGGTGAATGACGATTCACCAATTTCCACCATGAAAAAAAGAAATATAAATATTAGGTTTTTAATTGGTTCTTAGAAATTCCTAGATTCTTTTGAGATTCAATGACCTTTTCAAAGGCATGTTTCAATTTTGAGTGTGCCCTCCAAGTTTTGTGACTGGGATACCGAGGATCACAAAACGAGGTGTGAAGTAACCATGCAAATCACTTGGTACCCTTAAAGTTTATCACTCAATCGATGTGCCGGTAAACCACACACGCTCCACCGATACTACGATAAACCTTAAGTCATCCTTTACCTACCTTGTTAAGTCCAAGTTAGTGTGCCGGTTAACCACACACGCTCCACCAACGACTTAAACAAAGTGTAAAGTGTACTTTCATGGATTAACACCTTATTCACATTTTTCGTAAAGTAACTAAGATTGGGAATTTAATAAAAAACATTTAGTTACTTTATAATATTCATCATACTTTTAATGAGAATTTATAAGTCCTTGTCCCACCCGTTCGGCTAACGACCCTCCACCGATCAAGGAAGCGGTGGGTGAGAGTGGACACCCATTAAGTTGTCATTTTATTAGCAAAAACCTTATACCCCCTTATAGATCGGCTTCGTGAATGAGGTGTACTAGTGGTAAGACGACCTGATCTTATATATATATATATATATATATATATATATATATATATATATTATTAACTTATAATATTATAAAGTATAAGGGTTGATTTTTAACTTTTAAAAATATAATGGTTGGAACTAAAGTTTATTAAGTGACTTTACATGCTCCAAAACATGAGGGCAAGTTCTGTAACTTTACAAAACCTTTCATATTCATAACTTATGAGTTATTAAAAATGAAGACTCTTCATTTTATAACTTATGTGTTCTTTTAATGGCTTTTAACACAAATAGACTGTTGGTTATCCATAACTTGAGGACAAATTATGGACTCCATTAAAACACATAAAGATCATGAATTAATCATATAGACAAGTAACTCGTATGATCTATCAAGAACTCATAAGAACATGAATATTCATATCAATATTTCAAGAACATATGAACACATATAATCATGAAAAATTGATATTAGCCATTGTAAATGGATTAGAACAACCATTACACCATCTAAAACAAGTTTTATAATACCAAAACAGTTTAGGGTAATGTTTCTAGTCCATTTCCAGCAGCACAAATCGAATTTCTGCATTTTGCATGACCAACACGCCGAGTGCACGAACAGACTCGCCGAGTTGGTTGCATTTACATTTGGACTCGTCGAGTCCTCCCCACAGACTCGTCGAGTCCCCCGAGCGTATAACAAAAAACTCGATTTTTAACATTATTTTGGATCAAGTATTCAAAAACAAACCTGGATCTGATACCACTGATGAGTTTTGAGCATTCTAACACTTCCTATGTGTACATGCCACCCTAATAACCTTGGATCTATGTTTGTCTAAATACATGCAAAATTTGGTTTCCAAAGTTTATAATCCTAGCTAGCATACATGGGTAACTATAATCCTAAAAGGCTGGCTAGAATTACATATCTTGTAGTTGATTTTGATTCCTTGAAATCGTGTGAGCCTAGCAACCCAAGTTTGATCCCTCAAATGCTTCACACAACACCAAATGCTTTTGGAATGACTTTTGAGAGAATACTCACACTTGAAAAATCGGCCTAGCCCTCACTTCTCTTTTGTGTAGCCGATTTTGGTGGAGGAGATGATCCTTATATAGTGTGACACATGTAGGGTTACACCATGTAAACCCTAATGTGTCATGGCTCTTAATTTCCATGACCCATGGGTTTGTAACTCCCATGGAGCATCCATGGAGCATCTTATGTGTTTAACCCAACTTGATAATCCATGGAGCCTCTTAGCCCACTATATAAGTTATGAATGATTTACATAATCAACCCATATATTTAATTAATTATCTTTTGATCACTTAATTAATTTCAAATTAATTCTTGATCAACACTAATTAAATAATACTATTAATATATTAGAACTTATAATATATTAATAAACCACAAGTGTTATTTCTCTCATTTAGTCTATCCAAATGCATGGTGCCATGCAACCTAAATGGACCATGTCGGGTCGGGTCAAGTACATACCAGAAATAGTTATGGACATAGACACCTTATCCAACATATTTCATCTTTGAACTTTGTGGCAGAAGTATGCCACCATGGATGTCAAATAGGCACCAATACAACACACCAACAGCTCCACCACCACAGCGACAGCCTCCACCGATAGATCCTATCATTTTCCAAGTTGTCGTAACAACCGCTATGATCGCCTGCATTGCACAAATTAGTGCCAATGGTACCAATGGGGATGGAAATGGTACAAAGCTGTAACCAAGGCAAAAATCCACGGATGACCAAGCGGGTGTTCCTACAAGGACTTCTCAAACTGTAAACCCAAAAATTCTATGGTAACGGAGGCGTCATTTCCATGACAAGATGGTTTGAGAAGACCGAATCAATGTTCGAGATCTGTGCATGTCTAGAGGTGAGTAAGGTCAAACTTGCGGCATGTACGTTTGCCGACGGGGCCCTATCATGGTGGAACGGCCATGTCAAGTCAAAAACTCTCCCATTGGACAACGCTATGAGCTGGGAGCAACTGAATGTCATGATGCTAGTAGAATACTGCCCAAGTGGAGAGGTTCAAAAATTGGAACAGGAGCTATGGAGCCTCACAATGAAAGGCTTCGTTATAGCAGCCTACACTATTCGGTTGAGTGACTTAGTGGTGCTTTTTTTCTGGGATGGTCACCCCGGAAACCAAAATGGTGGAACGTTACATTTGGGGACTCTTCCCCCAGATTCAAGGAAATGTGATATCTGCAAAACCATCTACTTTTGACAATGCCAAACGCTTGGCACAAACGCTTGTGGATCATGGAGTCTGCCAAGGCTCTATGACAGCCACCCCCGAACAAATGAAAGGGGGAGACAACAAAAGAAAGTTTTGGAAAAACAAGAAGGGACAGCTGGTACAAGATGCCGCAAAGAAACGACAAATCAGGGCAGTCCATGCTATCACTACCCCTTTTGCTCCAACACTAGTTAGACAATATGCTGGGAACCTACCCAAATGTGGAACGTGCAACTTTCATCACTTGGGCGCTTGTTGGGAAATGCATTGCAACAAATGCAACAAAAAGGGGCATACCGCCGGCTTCTGTAGGACAACAGCTCAACAGGCCACCCAAGCCACAAATGTCGGGGTAAGCCAAGCATGGTATGGATGAGGAGAGACTGGACACTTCAAAAGGGAATGCCCCAAGGAAAGGAACACCAATGTTCACGACGTGGGAAGAGTGTTGGCCATAGGGCATGAGGAAGCAATAAAGGAGCCCACTGTGGTTACCGATACCTTTCTTCTCAATAACTCATATGCATGCATACTTTTCGATAGTGTTGCAAACAGGAGTTTCGTAAGTCATCAGTTTAAAAGCTTACTCAAACAGAAGCCCCAATCACTAAATGAAACATTTACCATAGAAATGGAAAATGGTAAAATAGAAAGCACTAAAGAGAAATACATAGGATGCACTTTAACACTAAACAACCATTGCTTCCAAATCGACCTAATGGGGGTTACAATAAGAAGTTTTGAAGTCATCATTGGCGTGGATTGGTTAAGTCCTCACTACACTGATACTTATTTTATGATAAGGCCATTCGCCTTAACCTGCCAAATAGTGAAACTCTCGTCATCTATGGCGACAAACCTGACATAAACCTTCAATTCATCTCCTGCATCAAGGCTAGGAACTATCTACGCAAGAAACACCACACATTTTTAGTACACGTTGTTGACACGAGGAAGGAAATGAGGGATATCAAGGATATCCTAGAGGTCTGTTACTTTCCCGATGTATTCCTAGAAGAACTTCCAGGTGTACCACCCGCACGACAAGTCGAGTTCAGAATCGACATAGTCCCAGGAGCCACTCCTATAACCAAATCACCATATCCATTGGCTCCGGCCGAAATGAAAGAATTGTCCAGCCAACTAAACAAATTGCTAAGAAAGGTTTCATCAGACCCAGTTTTTCACCTTGGGGATCACCGGTTATGTTTGTTAAGAAGAAAGACGAATCGTTCCTTATATGCATTAACTATCGGGAGTTGAATAAAGTCACCATCAAGAGCCGATATTCCTACCGCGAATCGGCGACCTGTTCGATCAACTCCAAGGAGCAAACTACTTCTCAAAAATCGACCTGAGATCAGGGTACCTTCAACTGCGATTTCAGGAGGAGGATGTCTCTAAAACGACACTTAGAACCTGCTACGGTCATTACGAGTTCGTGGTAATGCCCTTCGGGTTAACGAATGCACCCGTGATATTGATGGACCTGACGAACCGTGTATGCTGACCGTACTTAGATAAATTCATGATAGTATTCATTGATGACATAGTAGTATACTCACGAAGTAAGGATGAACATAGTCAGCATCTACGACAAGTCTTGGAGACATTAATGGTAGAAAAGTTGTATGTGAAGCTCTCAAAATGCGAATTCTGGATTTGAATAATGAATTTCTTAGGTCACGTGGTTAGCAAAGAAGGGATACACGTGGACCCTTCCAAAGTCAAGGCGATTGAAAATTGGGCAACAGCCAGAACACTGACGGAGATACGCTAGCTCTTAGGCCTGGCTGGCTACTATAGAAGATTCATACAAAATTTTTCCAAGATTGCAAAGCCACTCACCACCTTGATTCACAAGGGAGTGACTTTCATTTGGGAGGATAAACAAGAGAATGCCTTCCAAACAATGAAACAAGCCCTATGCAGTGCTCCAGTCTTGTCTCTTCCCGAAGGGACGGAAGACTTTATAGTCTCCTGCGGTGCATCAAATCAGGGTCTTAGGTGTGTGCTCATGCAAAGAGGAAAGTTCATTGCCTATGACTCAAGACAACTTAAGACTCATGAAGTAAATTACACCACACATGACCTTGATTTAGGAGCAGTGGTGTTTGCCTTAAAGATCTGGAGAACTATCTCTATGGAACGAAGTGCACAATATTCACTGACCACAAGGGTCTCCAGCACATTCTTAACCAAAAGGAGCTCAACATGAGGAAAAAACATTGGGTTGAACTACTAAATGATTACAAATGTGAAATTTGTTACCATCCAAGCAAAGCCAACGTAGTAGCGGATGCCCTAAGTCGGAAAGAATACTCAGGTCGCCGAGTAAAATCATTAACCATAACCATCCATTCACACCTGTCCACACAAATTAACGAAGCACAGCTCGAGGCATTGAAGCATGAGAATGTCGTGGGTGAATAGGAGGAATGGATAAAAACCTGGAAGTCAAAGGTGACGGAGCTCGTTATCTTGTGAACTGGATCTCGAAACTGAAGTTTGGTGGGTTGAGAGACGTTTTCATGAACGAAGCTCACAAGACCAAATACTATGTGTATCTAGGTTCAGACAAGATGTATCTATACATCAAGAAACTATATTGGTGGCCAAACGTGAAAGCATAATTGCTACCTATGTGGGTAAGTGCTTGCCTTGCGCCAAGGTTAAGGTAGAATACCAAAAGCCTTCGAGTCTACTGCAGCAACCGGAGATACCAGAGTGGAAGTGGGAGCAGATAACCATGGACTTCATAACTAAATTACCCAAGAAGGCAGGTGGACCCTACACCATATGGGTAATTGTCGATAGATTAACCAAATCCGCACACTTCCTACCAATAAAAGAGAAAGACAAGATGGAGAAACTAACGACGACGTACATCAAAGAGATTGTGCGACTGCATGGTGTACCGATATCCGTTATCTCCGACAGAGATATTAGGTTTACCTCACTATTTTGGCAAATGCTACAAAAATCCTTAGGAACTAGGCTTGATATGAGTACAACTTACCACCCACAGATCGATGGACAAAGCGAAAGAACTATTTGTTGGGCATAGAGTGTTGCATCATGGGCTCGGTCCTTAGCCCAGTTTTGGTTGTCGGTTTGGGCCTATCCAACCCTGCATGATTTAATCTAGGGTTTTAGTATTTCAGGTGCATCCTTTGTTAGTAACGCTTTAATTATTTTCTATGATAAGTATTGTAAACCCTAGCTCGCCTCTACAGTGGAAGTTCTTCACCGAGCTCTGCTGAGGCGTGACTATATTTGAATTATAAGCCTTACATTGATTATATTCCGTGTTCATAATCATATTGTATTTGATTTGTTTGTTCTTCATCTTCATACCTGTGAAAGATCTAAATGATCTGAGATTTATTCTCATCAATTGGTATCAGAGTATGAGGCTGTGTAATTCATACACATCTCTGTTGGATAAGGTGTCTAAATCCATAAGTATTTCTGGAATGTACTTGACCCGACCTGACATGGTCCATTTGGGTTGCATGGCACCATGTAATTGGATAGACTAAATGAGAGAAATAACACTTTTGTTTTATTAATATATTATAAGTTCTAATATATTAATAGTATTATTTAATTAGTTTGATCAAGAATTAATTTAGAATTAATTAAGTGATAAAAAGATAACTAATTAAATATATGGGTTGATTTTGTAAATCATCCATAACTTGTATAGTGGGCTAAAAGGCTCCATGGATTATCAAGTTGGGTTAAACCCATTGGATGCTCCATGGATGCTCCATGGGAGTTACAAACCCATGGGTCATGGAAATGAATAGTCATGACACATTAGGGTTTACATGGTGTAACCCTAGATGTGTCAACACTATATAAGGAACCCATTCTCCACCAAAATCGGCTACACAAGAACAAGTGAGGGCTAGGCCGGTTTTTTCAAGTGTGCATATTCTCACAAAAGTTTACTCATTTGCATTTGGTGTTGTGTGAAGCATTTGAGGCATCACACATGGGGTGCTACGCACACAAGGTTTCAAGGATCATAATCAACAACAAGGTAAGTTATTATATCTTTCATTCAAGTTAAAAATGTTCCCCATGAATGCTAGATAGGAATATAACCTTGGAATTCAAATTTGCATGATAATTAGACAAACATAGATCCAAGATTATTAGGGTTGCATGTACACTTAGGAAGTGTTAGAATGCTTAAAACCCATCAATCTCTTCTGTTGAAGAAGTTATTAGGGTTTTTCCGCATTGATTGATATTAATCGAGCCGTCATTCCATATTGGCGATCTCATTAATTGTCGATCTTACTCTAACGATAAATTACAAGTCTGATCTTAAACATGTTATCGATCAAACATCATCGCAATGTCCATGGATGATTCACAAACCAATCCAATCAACATCTCCAACAGTATTGGTTCAACGACAAGGATTCCAATCTTGTACACTCAGGATTATGAAGTTTGGATGCACCTTTTCGAAGATTCTGTGATCGGCTGTGAAGATAATGGGTACTTGATCTGGGAAGCAATCACAGTTAGCCCATTCGCTCACTTAAGCACCTCAAAGATTGTAAAAACCCAAATGGAGTACAATCAGCTTGTTAATGACATGAAAGACATTCCTCAAGACGAAAAAGAGAAGTTTCAATGCAACATCAAGGACTTAAGAATGATTAGGGTTGCTTTGCAGTCAGATACATTTCGATTGGTTAGTTCTTGCGCTACAGCTAAAGGGATATGGGACAGGTTGAAAGAATTGTATTCCACTGATGAAGATCTGGAACATTCTATTCAAACCTTGTTGCTTTCTGAATTTGGTGATTTCAAACAGAAGCCCGAAGAGAAACTTGTTCAGGCTTTTGATTGGTTTAATCATCTTTTAAGTAAGTTGATAAAACACGGGATCGAAAGGAAGGTTATTGAACAGAAAGTTACATTCATGAACGGCCTCAGACCCGAATGGATGGCAGTCGTGTCCACAGTAAAGGCACACGAACAGTTTAAATCATACTCTCTAGCAAAACTGGTGGGAATTCTGAAGTCCCATGAAAGTGCACTGTCAAAGGAAACGAACGTGGTTTCCAGTCTGGGTTTGTTAGCTCTTGTTTCAAAAGGGAAAAGTACTTTTGAGGAAGAATAAGAGTTGGATCTTGCTAAATATGATCTAACCTGTGAAGAATATGCCTTGATGGTTTCCAATCCTAGAAAGTTCATCAAAAGAAAGTTCCCAGCCAACAAGAACCGAAACTGGCAGGGAAGTTATAATTTGGAAAAGGTGAAGGAGGAAACGAAGATTGGTTCGAAGTCATAGGAATCCAAGAAATAGGTGAAGAGTGGTGGTGACTTAGGATTTGATTTCCATTATTGTGGAGGCAAGAATCATTCTACAAAGGACTGCATGCTGAAGAAAAAGGAAGAAGAGATTAATGAGGAAGATGAGGAAGCGAACCTCCTGAGATGGTTGGAGGAGATCAAGAAAAGAAAATAAGTAGCTAACAATAACACCATGAATTCTTTGATTGTACAAGATACAGGTAACAATGATGAATTTGGTGGAGTAGAAGTTTGGTCCACAGATTCAGAGGACGAAGAAGTAAGAAAACCAACTCATGTCATGGCGATGCTGGTGAAAGAAGAATATGATGCAGGAAGGTGTTTGATGGTGACAGAAGGAGTATCTCAGATGAGGGGGTATGCAAAAGATGGTGGGCTGGAAGAAGAGAAGGAGAGAGAGGACAGGTGTTTTGCTGCGAAACCTGTCAGTGCATAGATCAACAAATGTGAAGAGTTGATCAAGAAGGTACAAAGTATTCTCACTTCTCTGAAAATACCTATTACTAACTATGAAAAGGAACTGAATAGCTTAAAATCAAAATTTTCTAGTATAAGCAGTAGTCTCACCCAAACTCATGTCACAAATTCTAACCTGACTGATCAAATTAGCAAGATATCATCGAAGAGTGAGGAGAGAAGTATGTGGATTGAGCAGAAGAAGAAAGAGTTAATTAGGTCTAAGGATGAGTCAATCTATTTACAAAGAGACAATCTTAACCTTTTAAAACAACGAAATGTTTTTTGTTTAATTGCTAAAAGACTTTATTTTAATATCACTCAATTGCATCTCGATTGTGAAATAGGAAAGAAGATACATCGCATGATTTCACCCTTCCTTGAGTTAAAGGAGGATGAAGTCGATGCCGAAGCTTACAACTGTGAAAATGTTGTATCTTCTAATGAAGTCTCTCCTGCCTACAAAATCGGTCTTGACAAAATAGAGTCCTACATCAAGTCCAAAGACCATAAGGACATGCTTAAAAATCTGTTAGACGAAAATGATAGATTGAAGTTAAGAACCGAAACTGTACAGAAGTTTGACTCATTGAATGCCAAACTAAGTTCAGAAAATAAAATTGATGTTGAAAATGCATCTGAACTTAAAGAGGATGATGACATGAGTGAAATTTCTATAGAGGATGTGGTGGACTGCTTCGAATTTTTCAAAAGCAAACCCAAAGCTCACAAAAATTTGATTTCTGAAAACTCCGTTGAGTTCCCTCGTTCGTCGATAGACAAGACCAAAATTCTCAAGGAAAAATCTGTTGTGCATCAAAAGGTTCAAACTACTCCAAATCAAGTCTACATAGTTCAGGGAGTTACTCCTCGACAAACAGCAGAACTGACAGTTATGGTAGAAGAAGATAATGCAGCTGGATGTAAGGAATTCTTCTGGTCAGCACCAATAGATAACGCTGATGAAACCAAAGGTCTATCTCAGAAAAACTCATGGAGAGTGAAGGGTAGGTATGTGCCAGAACCACTCAATGAACCTGCAAGATATGATGTGCCAAGCACAAGTGGAACTAAAACATCTGTAGGTGAACCAGTGAGTGAGGCATCTTCGTCAGAGAGCGAATGCCATGCTCAAGTTCCAAAGAAAAGGGGCAACATTCATAAAAATCCATAATAGGTGGCAGAACGAAAACACCAACGAAATCTGAGATACAAGAAGAATCTCTCAGAAAGAAAACAGTTTTGGAGATCTCAAAACCCTCATTATGTAAGGTGTGAAAATACGCATAAGTCACGAGGAGAATCAAGAGGCAACCGAAAGGAAGGCTTCGGTCCTTGGAATGAAAGGAATCGAAAGGAAAGCTTTGGTCCGCAGCAAGTAAGGAACCAAAAGGAGGGTTTCGATCCAACACACGTTAACAACCGAAAGGAAGGTTTCAGTCCAACGAAACCAAACAACCGAAAGGAGACTTTCGGTCCTCAGAGGATATGCAACCGAAAGAATGGATTCGGTCCTCAAAAAAAAGCAACCAAAAGGATGGGTTCGGTTCCAAGTTCAATCATACGAACAGAAGGGAAGAGTGTTCTCATTCTCAACTAAGGAAGAATAATCATCAACGATCCAATATCACTTCTAAATCCAATTCTTCTCTTTCTCATTCTAATTCTTATCCTTCAAAAGATATAAAGGGGAAAGGAAAGCTCTTTCTAGAAGATAACAGATGCCCGAAAGAGATCCAAAAGAATGGAGGTGTCAAAATCTCAAACCCTACGTCCAATGAATCTAAACCAAAAAAAAAATTAAATTTTTCACAATAAAAAGAAAAGATGAAACAACTTTAATTAAAAGAACATATTTGGTTGACATTTCTCTTACTATTCCGTCTCTTGTAAAAGGCTTACAAGGACCCAATAAACTTTGGGTTCCTAAATCTGCTTAATGTTTTGCAGGTTATACGTGACGAGCAATTTGACGAAGAATGGTATATTGATAGTGGCTGCTTACGTCACATGACAGGAAGAAAGGAAGAACTAAGGGAGTTTCGGACTCTCAAGGATGGTGGAATTGTGAAGTATGGCAACAATTCGTTTGGGACTATCAAAGGCTATGGAATGATTACGAATGGTGATTTCTTAATAAGAAAGGTCGCATATGTTGAAGGACTGCAACATAACCTTATCAGTGTATCACAACTAGTAATTGAAACTGGATTGAAGGTCTTGTTTAATGATGAAGGCTCAGAGATAGTTGAGAAGAAGTCAAATAACATTCTGTTGAAATTGAAGTGAAAGGGGGAAATGTACCCTTTAAACCTCAATCCAATTCGAGGGAAACCAGCAGTCTGTTTGCTAACGAAGGCTCACTCAGACGAAAGCTGGTTATGGCATCGAAGGCTCTCTCATCTGAACTTCAAGGATATGAACAAGCTTGTTTTGGTAGATCATGTTTGAGGTCTTCCTGTTCTCAAATTCGACAGAGAACATCTATTCGCAGCTTGTGAAATGGGAAAGCAGAGTACACAAAGTCATCCTTCTATTATTAATACAAAAGTGATAGAACCGTTGGAGCTGTTACATATCGATCTGTGTGGTTCCTCCTCTATTGAAAGCATTGGTGGGAACTAGTACATTTTGGTAATCGTGGACGAATTCTCTCGATTCAGATGGTTGTTTTTCCTGAAGCAAAAATCAGAAGCTACTCCTAAGCTCAAGCTCTTCATAAAGCAAGTTGAGGTTCAACTGAGAAAAGTAGTTCGTAATGTAAGAAGTGACAATGGCTTGGAATTCAAGAACAAGGATTTCGAAGATTTTCTAGTTGAGAAGGGAACAAATCATAATTTCTCGGCTCCATATACTCCACAATAGAATGGAATCGTCGAGAGGCGAATCGATCTCTGTGTGAAGCGGCTCGAACGATGTTATGCTTCGCTTCCTTGCCTTTGTATTTCTGGGCTGATGCTATTGCTACTGCTTATTTTACTCAGAATAGATCATATCTAAACAACGTTTCTCTATTACTCCCTACGAGATCTTGAACAATCGCAAACCGAATGTGACATTCTTTCATGTGTTCGGTTCAAGATGCTTCGTCTTCAACTCAAAAGAGAATCGAAACAAGTTTGATGCTAAGGCTGATGAAGGAATATTATTAGGCTACTCCTTGCACTCTAAGGCATATAGAGTTCTAAACAAGCGCTCTAAGAACATTGAAGAAACACACTATGTCACTTTTGACGATAGCTATGTTAAGAAGATGAAGACAACCGAAGGTACAATGCAGGAAATCTTTCCAAAAACCAGTCAAGTTACAGCTTCTATCTCAAACCTTTTCGAGCAATATATGCTTCTTTTTGATGAGCCTCAAACGGAAATCGATTCTGAATCAAAGGCGAAACACAACAAAGTTGACAGTCTAAAGAAAATCATCGACGATGCTGCATAAAAGATGGCTGCTGATCAACCAAAGGCAACAGAAAGGCCAGATTTAAGCGAACCTTTTGATGTGTGTCCTTCTGTCCAGGGGAGGGTTCGTTTCTTACAAAGGATCAAGGTCCTTCATTCTAGGGGGAGAATTCAACGTCACAATCATCTAGCTCAACCGAAAGTCCAAACGAAGGGGAACATTCTGATCCAGATACTGAACTGGTGTCATCATTCGAGGGTGAGAATACACATGTCAATGATGATGATACACTATCAGAATTGGAAGAAGAAATCAATGTAGAATTGGATCCCTCTTGTGATCCAAATTACCCGCATCTTATTAAATGTACCAAAGATCATCCACAAAGTCAAATCATTGGGGAATCTTCAGAAAAGGTGTTAACTCGATCATAGATCAAAGCGAAACAAGTTGCACTCTTCTCTCAAGCAGAGTTTTGCATGTTCAACTCTTTTGTCTCCAAAGTTGAACCGAAGATTGTGAATTCGGGTCTTGATCATTCTGATTAGGTTCAAGCCATGCAAGATGAGTTGAACGAGTTTGAAAGAAACAAAGTATGGCGCCTTATTCCAACACCATATGATGCTTCAGTTGTCGGTCTCAAACAGGTATTCAGCAATAAGATGGAAAAGGAGGGGAACGTGATTCGTAACAAGGCTCAGTTGGTTGTAAAAGGCTACTGTCAAGAGGAAGGTATCGATTATGAAGAGACCTTCACTCTTGTTGCAAGATTAGAGTCGGTTCGCATCTTTCTTGCTAATGTTGCACACAAAACCTTTGACGTCTATCATATGGACGTAAAGTGGGCCTTTCTCAATGGAGAACTCGAAGAAACTGTGTACGTTGAGCAACTGCCAGGCTTCGTGGATGAGAAGTACCCAGATCACTGTTACATACTAGACAAAGTAGTATATGGCCTAAAGCAGGCTCCTAGAGCATGGTATGAAACTCTCACTCGATTCTTAAAAATGTCTAACTTTAAAAAAGGTTCGGTTGACCCACCCTTGTTTCGTAAGTGAGAGGGTAACCACCTTATGATAATCCAAATTTGCGTTGATGACATCATCTTCGGCTCCACGAATCCCAGCTTAACAGTTGAATTCACGAAGTTGATGGAAACTAAATTTGAGATGAGCTCAATGGGTCCAATTAAATTTTTCCCTTGCTTAAACATTAGATAGGGACCCAAAGGCATTTTTATCAATTAGGAGGCAAACACAAAGACACTTCTTGCTAAGTTTGGCATGATGGGAGACTCCAATGTGAAAGTTCCAATGGCTTTTGGGACAACTATTACACCTTCGTCGAAGAAGCCAGCCACTAACATGACGCTTTATCATCAAATGATTGGGACGTTAATGTATCTAACAGCAAGCAGACCTGACATCATGTTCTCAGTCTACTACTGTGCTCGATTCCAGGTGAACCCACACGAACCTCACATTCTAGCCGTGAAAAATATCTTTCGCTATCTGAAATGAACCTCCTCTCTCGGTCTATGGTATCCATCGAACTCAGGATTCTTCGTCCAAGCTTTCTCAGATGCTGACTTAGATGGTTGTGGATTGGATCGTAAAAGCACTATTGGAGGATGCCAATTTTTCGATGGAAAATTAGTCAGCTAGCAATCAAAGAAACAAACCTGTGTTTCTCTCTCAACTGCAGAAGCAGAATACATTGCTGCTGCCTCATGCACATCTCAGGTTGTATGGATACAGAGTTAACTTAGAGATTATAGGCTGAACATGAAGATAATCCCACTATATTGTGACTCTGAAAGTGAAATTAGGATTTGTCATAACCCAGTGCAACACTAGAAGACAAAGCACATAGCACTGAGGTATCACTTTATCAAAGATCACGTGGAATATGGCAACGTGGACATACACTTCGTGAGGACGACTGGTCAACTGGCAGATATATTCACTAAGGCTTTACCTGAAGCAAGTTTCAACAAAATCTTACAAGGCCTAGGAATGATGGAAGTAGAATCAGTACCAAAATCGCCTTCGCTTCAATAAGGGTAAGAAGCGAAATAGAGCGAACCGAAATGAACCGAACGCTCGGTCTATTTCGGGTTTGGCTCAACCAACAACCGAAATGAACCGAACGCTCGGTCTATTTCGGGTTCGGTTGTTCTGAACTCGTTCGCTTCTTTATCATCACAAGGGATTTTTATTGTATTATTTTGTACACTCTTTTAAATATTCTTTTTATGTTTCTTTTATTTTTTTTATTTTCATAAAATCCAAAAATATTTTTCTTTTTTTGTTTTATTAAATTTTTTCACAAAATACAAAAATATCTTTTATTTTATTTTATTTTTGTCTAATGTTCTTCTTTGTTTAAGTGTTATTCTCGATGGTGAAGCTTAAGCATGTATATTCTCTTTTCTATAAATTATATAAGTGTCCTGCATGTTGACTAAAGCCTCTACAGATTTTGAGTGAAGCCTTAATAACATGATATATACAAACCATGTTTTCCCAATATCGGTTGTTACATTCACTCTAATCGTGAGCTACCTTACTCTTCTCATATTGAGCTTAGAGTTTTCTGCTTGGTCCTTCTATTATAGCATAGGTACATTTGCTTCTTATACGGTCATACCACCTACAACATTTTTCTTCATCACACTTCATCTCACTCACGTAACCCTTGAGACTCTCATCATTTACCACCGAGGTTTATGGTTATAAAAATATCTGTGTTTATGATCTTAGTTCCGTGTCACTACGTACCAAGTGAAACCCACCATTCAACACCTTTAATGAATTGATGGTGTATCATTACTATGATACGGTTCTTGAATGAAATCTCTTTTTATTTTGAGTGATCCTTCTGAAAATATCTATTACCGAGATTTTTCTACCCCAAGGATCCAGTTAAGTTTTTTTTAGATTTCTCATTTGTCATCAAGTCACTGAATATCTTCCCTACCTACTTGTTTAACAGGCTACATTGGTCTCACAAGTACTTCGTTCAGTTTCGGTCTTATCTCAAGTATCGAAATCATGAATTGAAGCGAAAGCCATCCTTTATAGATTTAATCAAAAATATGCCTTTCAATACTTTTTAACAAGTACTTGATCGTTATTCAATGGGAAGCCACACAAGCACTTTGAAGTCTCTCTTGACTTTAAAGGAAGAGATCCGTGCCCAGAATCAGTTGCTTTATGTCTTTTCAAGAAAATATTTGATTTTCCAAAATCTGGTTCTATTAATGATGACATAATTGTTACACCTTCGTTTCTTACAGTACTCCTACTTTTACGTATAAAAGGATTTGGCATGCTCCACTTTACTCTTTTATCACTCACAAATTCTCTCAAAGAAAAAGGGCGATTTCTCTCATTGTTCATCTTCTTCTTCTCAAAACTTCATCAATGGTAGAATCCTCTTCAGCTTAAGATACATTTGTTCACTCCAACCTTCTCACCATCAAATCTCAACAAAACCTTATCATTGATCTTACCCCCTTCGTCTATGAATCCTACATGCTATACGTTGTCGAATGTCTCAAGTACTCACCTCTTGTCAATGCTCTGTAAAAGGTTGTAGTTGTTCCCATGTCCTACATCTCCCACATCTATTCAACCGCTTACTATGACAAGGTTGCTGAGAGGATTCACTATGAAATCCACAATGAGAAGACCTCTATCTCCAAGAACCGCTTCTATGCCCTAATTGGTCTTGCTCATGAACCCACTATGGTAAACCCTGATTTGATTACTACTGGTCAACTATTCTCTTTGTTCTACCAAATGGGGTACACTAAAACCCTAGCCAGCATTACCAAGTTCATGAAGTCATGCCTTCCTCCTCAATGGAACGACCTCTTCACTCTACTATTCAAAGGACTCTCTGAGCACAGCGCCGACTTAGATGGAGCAAGCAGGCCATCTATGACTGTGCTTTACGGATTGTATCATGGGGTTACCTTGGACTATGGGCGGTCATCTGGAAACAACTGGTTCAGAGTTTGTATTCTTCATCATGCATTCAGAGATTTCATGTGGAAGGTACATGTCCATTATTACCAAGTGGGCGATGGATCGTCTCCATGTTCCAATCATGGCGAACTCTCTCCTTTCATCTATCACAACCTTTCACACCACGAAGATCATTGTCACCGATCCTACCAAGTACTCTTTCATTGGCTCGATCCCGGCAGCTATGTATGCTTGTGTGTCTGACGCAAGCAACATTTTTCAAGAATACAAGAAGCTTCCTTATTCGGGCCCGAGGGAACTCGCTCCTACTATGATTCGCTCAATCGAAGAAGCAGACAAGCCTGCGAAGTGGGGCAATAAACCTGAAACTCATAAGGAGGTGCCTGTCACTAAACCAACCAAGAGACAAACTCCTAAGAAGGGAAAGTCAGACAAAGCTGCTCTTTCCCAACCCAAGCAGAAGAAGTTGAAGAAGCCAGCCTGGAGACTCATTCTTCAATCTTCCAGTGATTCAGATTGATAGTATGTTCCTCCAAACACCAAACCTTCTACTCACACGGACTCAGAGAACGAAAGCTCTGACGAGGAGGCTTCGGCTCGTGGTGATACACCTCCTTGCTCCCTTACACCTGAGGTACATGTTCGGTCCAAAGCCCCTTCTCTTACACCAGTTTCAATTCCTATTTTTATACCTCCCATTTTTTCCATCACTACATCTCATCCATCTACTACCATTCCCATTCCGGCTCCAATCTTTACTGAAGCCACTTCTACAACCACTAATGGAGTACGAACCAACGTATCTGATACGGGGGATCGTTCTTCAGCAACCGAACCTCCATTCACAACCAAACCTCCTTTTACAACCGAACCCCCAGTCACTACCAAACCTCTAGTTACCTCCAACCACTATCTCCTACCCCATCCACTGAAACCAACACTGTGGCGGTGAGGACTTGGAGTTTGACTCTACTTATTTCAGTCCCTACCGTGTCCAAAGTGATGAAGACGGCGATGCTCCAGTAACCAAGCGCCATCTCAAATCCGTTACTGAGAAACTTGATCAGCTGCTTTCCTCCTCCTCCACTGGTGCTTATTCTGACGTTGCTCTCAAAGCCTTGTTCTCTTCTGTTGTCAAAAAACATGATGCTTCCCTATCTGCTGCAGCAAAGGCCATTGATGCCTCTACTTCCCAGTGCCAAAAGGCTTCTCTTGCTATTGAGGCCTCAACGAAGGAATGCAAAGAAGTGACCGCAAAAGTCGATAAAGTAATTTCTGAGGCTCATCTATTTTTAGATTCTTTGCAGGCGGCTGCACAAAAGAACTCTCAGATCGTGAATGCTTCGGTTGATAATCTTCAGCGTTCTCTTCAACCTGAAAGGTCTAATCTTGAAGCCGCTCATCATGCCATCGAAGCTGCCATTGCCACCCTACACGATAATGTCAATGATCGTCTGTCTCAACTCGAAGCAGAGTTGGCTGTCGAAAATCACATAATGGATGAGTTGGACAAACAAACATCTCAATGAGTTAAAGTCTGAAAGGGAGGTAATTAAAAGCTCTGCCGGTGATGTTCATTCTATTCTACTTCATCTTCTTGATGCCCATGATCCCATTATGACCATCACCATCAGACGACATTTGGCTGAAAATCTCCCACCTACATTAGACATCCTTAGTCGTATTGAGGGTGTTTCGGTGACTAGTGTCCAGCCGAAACAAGGGGAAGAAAAGGCGAAAACTCAACCTCCTCCTAAACCTAAGCCAATAGCTGAACTGAAGGTTAATGAAGCTTCGGTCAGTAAAAGGAAAAAGACAATTGGTGAAGATGATACAGATGATGAAAAGGATGTTTTTGACGACACTTTGGGTGAAAATCCCTCTAAGCCTTTTCAGAAAACAAAACTTTCTGAGAAAGAGTTTGCAGAAAAGATTAAGAAACAAACGGCTGAGCTAGAGAAGAAGCAAAAAGAAAAGGAGCTCTTGGAGAAGAAGAAGTCCATTTTTCCAGAGTGGACTATTGACTCGCTTCAAAGAAGCGCTATAGACGAACTGGGCACTCATTGGCTCGAGCCTGTTATGTCGTTCGGGCTTAAAAACTCAAAGGATGCACAGTTTGACATGCCAATCACTAGAAAGGCATTCATCTTTCATTGTTTCAATTCAACTATTGCCATCCCTTCTCACGACCCGAAGGTGGATCGGGATCTATTAGAGTTCTATCTGGAGTTCGCTCAGCCATAGTACTTGACCTGGAGTTCACAGAATATTACAACTATCAAGGTACTGAAGCCTTATTTAGTAGGGAAGTTCATAAACGTCAAATTTAAAGTGACTAGAGGCTAGGAAGGCTTGGTTCACAATTTCTATCTGGCTGATCTACCGAACCTCAACCCTCATGACTGGATACTCCTCAACAACAACCTACTGTCGAATCCTCATGAGTATCAACCGATCATTGACCATGTTAAGCAAATGCTTGTCTGCTACATTCACGAAGTAGCAAAGATGGATCAAGAAATCGCCTCAGAAACTTACAAGCGAACCACGATCAAACCAAAGGGAAGAGCTGGCGATATAAACTCAATGGTCAAAGGATAGATTGATACAAAATATCACACTGTGATGTTTATCAAGGGCGAAGGTCAAAAATGCCTGTTCGCTCTTGTTGATAAGCACATGTTCTCCACTGTTTGCTTGGAGCACATTTTAGAGATCATTCAGAGGTGTAATCAGAACTCAGCGGCCAACAAGAAGATGTTTTCTGATATGCTGAGATGGTACATTCAATTTCGACATACTCTTCTTGCAATCATCCCTCGGTTATTCAAGGTGGTGAAGACTATGAAGCCTACTCAAAAGAAATAATCTCTCGCCTCATTTGATGCAAAGGGGGAGATTGTTGGGCTTATAGTGTTGAGTCATGGGCTCGGTCCTTAGCCCAATTTTGGTTGCCGGTTTGGGCCTGTCTAACTGTGCATGATTTTAATCTAGGGTTTTAGTATTTAAGGTGCATGCATGCATCCTTTGTTGGTAACACTTTAATTATTTTCTCTGATAAGTATTGTAAACCCTAGCTCGCCTCTATAGTGGAAGTTCTTCATCGAGCTCCACTGAGGTGTGATTATTTTGAATCATAAGCCTTACATTGATTCTATTATGTGTTCATAATCATATTGTGTTTGATTTGTTTGTTCTTCATCTTTATACCTGTGAAAGATCTAAACGATCTGAGATTTATTCTCATCACTATGGAAACATTGGAAGATATGTTAACGACTTGTATGATCGACTTCTGTAAAGCTTGGGACACCCACTTACCCCTCATCGAGTTCTCATACAACAATAGTTATCACACTAACATTAATTTTGCTCTATTCGAAGCCCTCTATGGGTGCTAATGCAGATCACCTCTATGTTGGGCTGAAGTGGGTGACGCACAACTAGAAAGAGGACAGATGCCTGATAGGACCCTCACCAGCACTGAGATCATACGAGAAACAGTAGAGAAGATCGTTCATATTCTTGAATGACTGAAGGCTTCTTGGGACCGACAAAAGAGTTTTGCGGAGAAAAGACGGAAGCCCCTGGAATTCCAGGTTGGGGACCGTGTACTATTAGAAGTCTTACCCTGGAAAGGAACCATAAATTTTGGTAAACGTGGGAAACTAAATCCTAGGTATATCGGGCCATTCAAAATCCTTGCCAGAATTGGCCCGGTGGCTTACAAACTCCAACTACCGCAAAAACTCAGCATCATGCATCCCACCTTTTATGTGTCCAACTTAAAAAACTGCTTATCCGATGAGACTATCGTCATCCCACTTGAAAAAATAGAAATCCAGGAGAATCTCCACTTCATCGAAAAACCAATGGAAATCATGGATAGGGAAATCAAGAGAACAAAACAATGTGGCATTCCCATGTAACCTTCGCAGTGAAGCCTTGACTCTCACTGTCATGCATGTTCGCATGTCCTTGGCAACTTTCGCATCTAACGCTTGCAAGTAGTGCGTTTGCAGTCGAAACCTTCACAACGAGCCTTCTCACTCTCGTGTGTGAACGTTCTCTTTCGGATCGTGAGCTTTCGCATACCTGTCTTCGCTTTCGCATGATGACTCTCAGCACCCGACCTTCACATCCGAGCATGAACCTTTGCGACCAACACCCCCCCCCCTCCGCACACCACTTCAGATTTTTGGACAGTTTCGAATTTTCGTCATTTTTTAAAGTTTTTAATGCCATTTTCCATCAAACTCATATTTTTCACATCCTAGACCTCCTAAACTCATATTTTATGCAAATCTTGAAGCTTTAATAAATATAAATCACCATTTGATAAAATAATAACTGAAATTATAAAGAAATTGTATTACTTTATACATAAAGTGATGACACAAGAGGATCCCGCCATCAAACTCATTTCATCTTTATGTCACTTCTCTAGTCTCTATTGGTTAAATCATTATCTGTTACACATCCCAACAACCCATCCACTTGCTTATTTCTTCATTTAAAAAGAATTACCAAGAGATATAAATCTAACTTCACCATTACCTCCTAAATTCCACTTTCTCTCCAAAGGAAACTCTTTCTCCCTATCTATCTATGTTTTCTTCAAGAAGTGTTCTTGGGTCATCCATCCTTTTTGGTAAGTATCTCCTCCAACTC
The DNA here is from genome assembly GCF_051521515.1 of Lactuca serriola. NCBI lineage: Eukaryota > Viridiplantae > Streptophyta > Magnoliopsida > Asterales > Asteraceae > Lactuca > Lactuca serriola. The sequence continues at coordinate 86,815,046 of NC_136412.1, forward strand.
CTAAGATTTCTACATACTTCCATAATAATCTTAAATCATTTACACACATATTATCATCCATAGGATCATCAAAATATCCAAGCATTTTCATGTGCGCTCAACTTGAAACTCTTCACCGTCAACCTTCCACTCATCAAGAAAACACATAATATGTTTTCATACACCTACATTTTCAAGTTTTTTCTAAGTTTTTAGGCTGGGGAATATAACTTATGTCACTAAAACATAATCTACACTTAAAAATTAGCTTTTCCAGAAACGTTGAGGTCTGTTCACAGACTGTTTTACCCATCTTAAACTTAATATTTTTCACATCTGTACTATATGCATATAGTTCAAGTTTATACCTTTTTAAGGACTACTCGCATGCATTCATACGATTTTTGTAGGATTTATGATGATTTTTACAAAAATGTCTATCATTTCATAATAGTTTCAGACCAGCCTCTGAAAATCTACATTTTCACTCTGGTTAGGAACCATTTATGTCCAGGATAAAAAATTATGGACAAAGTAGATTCATTTTCTAAGCTATGAGAGTTTATGAGTCAAGATTTCGACTTACGCTGGTTTTTTTACAATTTTTCTAAAAATGTTAGAAGAAAAGTTAAAAACTAGAAAAATGAACATCTTCGTACCAAATACTCACGTATTTATGTTGGACATAAAATAATTATTGGTTGGGAATTTCTAAGTATATTAAACCCTATGTAAGTATAAATATATATACATATATTTATATAAGGGTACGAAAACCAAGTACTATAATAAACTCTTTAAGAATGGTTTATGAATCATCAACACTTTGTAACATGTTGAGCAAAGTGTATAATATTAAGGAAATGTATAATGATTATTTTCATGCTATTTTATTTCCATGAAAAGGTGATAATCATACATATAAAGTTTTACATCACTAAAAAATATTTATGATAAACTATAATCGATATAGTCTATGGGTCTTTTACACTATAAGATTTACTATGGAAGGTTATAATTCCACTTACAAAAGGGTTTTCATTACACTATATGTAAACTCATTGAATCAAATTTTGTGAGCCAAAACCTTCACATACAAATCAGTGTACCTCCAAAAGTTCTGTATTATAACCTTAGTCTCCAGTAAGACAGTGTGATAGTTATGTATAGATCTATACGGGACCAACAATCCCGCACCTAAGCTACTTGCAACAGCTAGACCAACACGTCTGGGGTGAAAATTTTGATAACATTCC